>NW_027554438.1:685600-1028401 GCF_053574225.1 Canis aureus | reverse complement strand
TCTTTTTGTGTCTCTTTAATTATGACAAAGTTTTTCCTTGAGCTCCCAGAATATTCCACTTCATAGCTCATTGACCAGAAATGCATCATACCTGTTTCTAAACTATGAGCAGCCAAGAACAATGAGATTACCATAATTGTGCTGAATGGGGAAAATATGCAGCCAAGAATATTTTATCTGGCAAGGCTGTCATTTAGAATAGGAAGAGAGAAAAAGAGTGTCCCAGACAAACAAAAACTAAAGGAGTTCATAGACCACTAAGCCAGCCCTGCAAGAAATATTAAGAGGAACTGAGTGGAGAAAAAAGATCAAAAGTAACAAAGACGGGCAGCCTTGGTGGTCCAGCAGTTTAGCACTGCCTGCAGCCCGGGGTGTGATCCTGGATCTCCAGGATTAAGTCCCACGTCGGCCTCCCTGCATGGAGCCTGCTTCTCCCTCTGCCTGTGTCTCTGCCTCCCTGCCTCTCTGCCTCTCTGCCTCTCTCTCTCTCTGAATAAATAAATAAATAATCTTTTTCAAAAAGCAACAGACTAGAAAGGAACATCACCAGAAACACCAACTTTACAGGTAACACAGTGGCATGAAATTCATATCTTTCAATAAGCAATCTGAATGTATATGGACTAAATTTCCAATCAAAAGACATAGGGTATCAGAATAGATTTTTTAAAAAGGCACATCTATATGCTACCTACAAGAGACTCATTTTAGACCTAAAGACACCCCCATATTGAAACTAAGGTGATGGAGCACCACTTATCATGCTAATGGATGGCAAAACAAAGCCAGAGTTGCCAAACTTATATCAAACTAGATTTTAAAACAAAGACAGTAACAAGTGTTTGAATGATACACTAGACCAGATGGACTTAACAGGTATATATACTCAGGACATTTCATCCCAAAGCAGAATACGCATTCTTTTATATACAATGGAGTATTACTCAGAATGAAATCTTGCCATTTGCAACAATGTGGATGGAGCTCGGGCATATTATGCTAAGTGAAATAAGTCAGTAAGAAAAAGACAAATGCTATATGATTTCACACTCATATGTGGAATTTAAGAAACAAAACAGATGAACATATGGGAAAGGGGGGAAAAGGGGAAAAAAGAGAGAAGGCAACAAACTATAAGAGACCTAATGACAGAGAACAAACTGAGGGCTGCTGGAGGGAGATGAGCAGGGGATGGGCTAGATGGGTGGTGAGGACACTTGTCAGGATGAGCACTGGGTGTTGTATGCAAGTGATGAATTACTGAATTCTACTCCTGAAACCAATATTACAAATGTATGTTAACTAGAACATAAATACAATTAAAAAAAGATTACCATAATTGGATTAGGAAAGCATATGGCCATATGAAAGAGATTAAATTATCTGAATGAAAATCAGCATTAGAAAGAAGTGGGGAGGGGTGCAGGAGCTATACTCAGTAGTCACACAATACTCAATACTACAATCAATAAGAGGTATCCTGTTCATCAGCCTTTGAAGGTAGCCAATTAATTTGCAGTAATTAATTTACTAACTGGGAGATTCTGACTGTGACTATACAATTTTATTACTGGAGTAATGAAGATATCTGAAGCAGCCTAAATGTAATTACAGAATAAAGGCACATACCACAATCTAAGAATAGTTATAGAATTTGGCAAAACCTGGTCCTAACACCTTTCACTAAACCAATGTTCATCAAGTACTCAAGCAGTTGGAATTTGTAACTGCCACTCAGGCCCCAGCCAACTTTCCCCACGATGTGATCAGTTCCAATTAATATAATACATTTTATAATAATAATAATAATAATAATAATAATAATAATAAATAATATTTTATAAAGTGTATTTAATACACTTTGATTTGTGTATCATTCTGTATTCAAGTATGACGAATACTTGAATACAAAGTTTACTTTATTTTATTTTTTTAAATTTTTTTTATTTATTTATGATAGTCACACAGAGAGGAGAGAGGCTGAGACACAGGCAGAGGGAGAAGCAGGCTCCATGCACCGGGAGCCCGACGTGGGATTCGATCCCGGGTCTCCAGGATCACGCCCTGGGCCAAAGGCAGGCGCCAAACCGCTGCGCCACCCAGGGATCCCCAACGTTTACTTTAAAACAAGCAAAGAACAAAAAAGCAAAGTTGAATTTAAAACAATTAAAACATTCTAATGTGACCCAGAAGCTATAAATTTGTGAATGTTGGCGTGGGGTGGGGGGTGGTGTTCTCTTACAGCTTCACTTCAGGGGGCTGCAAGTGGGCAGAAACAAGGCTTGGTCATTCATAGCCGATAGATGATAGAAAACTGAAATGGAAAGAGAAGTCTGTGTATTCTGTTCCTTCTGTCCCTCCCTGTCCACCCACAGTGTCCACCTAGCGGCACAAGTACAGAAACTTGGTTTCCGTAAGCCAAGAGGAAGAGCAGAACGCTGTTTCTGAGACCCAGTGGATGGAGGAGGGGCCATGGTACACAATTCCTATTTACTTTTTCAACTATTTCTTCAAACTAAGAAAAAACCCTATTCTAAATCTAACCTATTCTAAAATTACCTTAAGCTTTGCAAAAATGAGATAGAAAGCATCTCAAACAAATTCCCTTTCATAATTTGAAACCACAAGTTAGAAACTGATGTCTGTTAATAGATATCAGTACTTCATGTGTTTCAGACACAGCTATCTTACCTTCCAGTTATGTTTTGCTCTTTCTTATACGAATGTACTAATGCAGCCAAGTAATTTAGGATGGGATCAACTCTAGTGGACTTCACAAGCAGGTTTAGTTTTGTTGGACAGCTACTTCTTTTAAGTGTTCTGTTGCTAAAAATGTGACAGAGTTACTGTTTCTCCCATGAGTGTTCTGAAGACATATTTAAACATTTCAACCTGTAAGAATCTGCTTAATTCCTCTGCAGAATATTAAAGGGAAAAGAAGTTACTCTTTGACCAGGAAAGTTTAAGGCATTTAAATATGATCAGATATTCAGAAATAAAATAGTACATTCCATGAACAAACTAGGAAATCACAACACAGATACATTCATTGTACATGAACAGCTCAGAAACTTAGTATAAAAGAAAAGAAATATTAAGTGATATTATTAAGGTAAGCTAACCAGAATAAGAAAATAACACCAATACCACATTAATTCTATTGGTTTTTCTTGCACAGAACAGAGGAAAAACAACGATAAAAATTGGACATATTAAATTTCTCCATTCTTTCCACTTAAGGGTAAAGTCTAGATTGAAAATGTCCTAATAATTTCCTTTTATATTATTATTATTATTATTTTAATAATATTTATTATTATTTATATGGAGCCCAATGCAGAACCTGAACTCATGACCCTAAGATCATGATTTGAGCTGATACCAAGAGTCAGACACTTGATCAACTGAGCCACCCAGGTGCTCTGAGAATGTTTTGAGAATTTAATGGATAATTATTTCTCTTAAATCCAAATTTTTCCTTAATAGATTTTTAGAGAACCATATGTTCCTCAATAGTACTCAGTTTTGGCTTATGAATAAGATGAAAAACATTTGAGGGATAATGGCTTTTATGTATGGACCTGGGTGTGCATTTTTTTTTTTACAAAACTTTGTTTTTTTTAATATATATACACAGTACAAGGCTGAAGCACCTTTGACTTTTCTCTCAAAATTTACGTTTGTATGAAAACACAGCCCACTGCAGTAACAATTTGGTGGGTGTGAACATATGTATACATAGAGCTCTGTACATTTTCCCCCACGGAGTAATAAAAAGGTACCTTCAGTTTGTTGATGCACTTTAGAGGAGAGCTTTTCCAGGGAAAAGCATTTGGGTGAGGCTTTAGTACTGTTGCTTTGTGTGCTCTTAGCACACACACACGTGTGTGTGTGTGTGTGTGTGTGTATATCCATCAACTGTTTATAATGGAAGTGTATCCAGAATAAGGATAAAACTACTGATTGGATTCTTAAACGACATAACTACTGCCTCAGAGTCTTAGAAAAACTGTTGCTCAGAAGCTGCCAGGATTCTAAGAAATCAACCAGGAAATCTAGAAGCAAATGTGCAGAACTTTTATTAAAAGTCCACTACCTAATCTAAGGTGATTTGAGTACATCTATAGGTGTTTATGAGATTTTATCACATATCACTATGGTTCATAAAACACATTATTTATACAAACAATAACCACAGAAGTCCAACTCTCTAAACTTTCAAGTTACCCCTCAGTAAAGCAATCAATTACTTTGATTTAGTACAATGCTCTGGGTTTTTCCTGGATGGCAAAGCCTAGATATTGGGAAAGAAGCTAAAGACACGGCCAAGATTCAGACCTTATCCTTTCTCCCTAAAAGGCATTTAAATAGTACCTACCTGTTGCAGACAGATATGTTGGTTTATGTAGATTTTCTTCTATATCAAGTGTTAGCACCTTGCAGTACAAAAGATCATTTTGGTCTTCCTAAAAAACAAGGGAAAAATTGAGCAAAGGCATTCCCCATATGTGTGCTTTACTCAGTTACTTTTGCCACTTTGGCTTTGGACTTTTTGGAGTGGAAGGTGAAATCTAGATGAAAATCAGACCCTTTTCGTACCCCATGAACTCTTAACTCCTTTTCTTTTAAGTCCAGTACAAAACCTACTTTATTTCTTAAAGTCCCTTCCAGTCCTGTGTAATCCATGATCCCATGAAGACTTCTACAGACCCTGACCACAGCAAATTCAAATTATTTGATAAGAAGACACACTTCAGATAAATGGGACTTTCGTGCTGCTCTTTGGAATAATCTCTGGGACCCGGTCTTGTTATTGTTGTTTCTTTTTTTTTTTTTTAATTGATGTTCAATTTACTAACATACAGAATAACACCCAGTGCCCGTCACCCATTCACTCCCACCCCCCGCCCTCCTCCCCTTCTACCACGCCTAGTTCGTTTCCCAGAGTTAGCAGTCTTTACCTTATGTCTCCCTTTCTGATATTTCCCACACATTTCTTCTCCCTTCCCTTATTTTCCCTTTCACTATTATTTATATTCCCCAAATGAATGAGAACATATAATGTTTGTCCTTCTCCGACTGACTTACTTCACTCAGCATAATACCCTCCAGTTCCATCCACGTTGAAGCAAATGGTGGGTATTTGTCATTTCTAATGGCTGAGTAATATTCCATTGTATACATAAACCACATCTTCTGTATCCATTCATCTTTCGACGGACACCGAGGCTCCTTCCACAGTTTGGCTATCGTGGCCATTGCTGCTATAAACATCGGGGTGCAGGTGTCCCGGCGTTTCATTGCATTTGTATCTTTGGGGTAAATCGCCAACAGTGCAATTGCTGGGTCGTAGGGCAGGTATATTTTTAACTGTTTGAGGAACCTCCACACAGTTTTCCAGAGTGGCTGCACCAGTTCACATTCCCACCAACAGTGTAAGAGGGTTCCCTTTTCTCCGCATCCTCTCCAACATTTGTTGTTTCCTGCCTTGTTAATTTTCCCCATTCTCACTGGTGTGAGGTGGTATCTCGTAGTTTTGATTTGTATTTCCCTGATGGCAAGTGATGCAGAGCATTTTCTCATATGCATGTTGGCCATGTCTATGTCTTCCTCTGTGAGATTTCTGTTCATGTCTTTTGCCCATTTCATGATTGGATTGTTTGTTTGTTTGGTGTTGAGTTTAAGAAGTTCTTTATAGATCTTGGAAACTAGCCCTTTATCTGATATGTCATTTGCAAATATCTTCTCCCATTCTGTAGGTTGTCTTTGAGTTTTGTTGACTGTATCCTTTGCTGTGCAAAAGCTTCTTATCTTGATGAAGTCCCAATAGTTCATTTTTGCTTTTGTTTCTTTTGCCTTCGTGGATGTATCTTGCAAGAAGTTACTATGGCCGAGTTCAAAAAGGGTGTTGCCTGTGTTCTTCTCTAGGATTTTGATGGAATCTTGTCTCACATTTAGATCTTTCATCCATTTTGAGTTTATCTTTGTGTATGGTGCAAGAGAGTGGTCTAGTTTCATTCTTCTGCATGTGGATGTCCAATTTTCCCAGCACCATTTATTGAAGAGACTGTCTTTCTTCCAATGGATAGTCTTTCCTCCTTTATCGAATATTAGTTGCCCATAAAGTTCAGGGTCCACTTCTGGATTCTCTATTCTGTTCCACTGATCTATGTGTCTGTTTTTGTGCCAGTACCACACTGTCTTGATGACCACAGCTTTGTAGTACAACCTGAAATCTGGCATTGTGATGCCCCCAGATATGGTTTTCTTTTTTAAAATTCCCCTGGCTATTCGGGGTCTTTTCTGATTCCACACAAATCTTAAAATAATTTGTTCTAACTCTCTGAAGAAAGTCCATGGTATTTTGATAGGGATTGCATTAAACGTGTATATTGCCCTGGGTAACATTGACATTTTCACAATATTAATTCTGCCAATCCATTAGCATGGAATATTTTTCCATCTCTTTGTGTCTTCCTCAATTTCTTTCAGAAGTGTTCTATAGTTTTGAGGGTATAGATCCTTTACATCTTTGGTGAGGTTTATTCCTAGGTATCTTATGCTTTTGGGTGCAATTGTAAATGGGATTGACTCCTTAATTTCTCTTTCTTCAGTCTCATTGTTAGTGTATAGAAATGCCACTGACTTCTGGGCATTGATTTTGTATCCTGCCACGCTACCGAATTGCTGTATGAGTTCTAGCAATCTTGGGGTGGAGACTTTTGGGTTTTCTATGTAGAGTATCATGTCATCGGCGAAGAGGGAGAGTTTGACTTCTTCTTTGCCAATTTGAATGCCTTTAATGTCTTTTTGTTGTCTGATTGCTGAGGCTAGGACTTCCAGTACTATGTTGAACAGCAGTGGTGAGAGTGGACATCCCTGTCTTGTTCCTGATCTTAGGGGAAAGGCTCCCAGTGCTTCCCCATTGAGAATGATATTTGCTGTGGGCTTTTCATAGATGGCTTTTAAGATGTCGAGGAATGTTCCCTCTATCCCTACACTCTGAAGAGTTTTGATCAGGAATGGATGCTGTATTTTGTCAAATGCTTTCTCTGCATCCAATGAGAGGATCATATGGTTCTTGGTTTTTCTCTTGCTGATATGATGAATCACATTGATTGTTTTACGGGTGTTGAACCAGCCTTGTGTCCCAGGGATAAATCCTACTTGGTCATGGTGAATAATTTTCTTAATGTACTGTTGGATCCTATTGGCCAGTATTCTGTTGAGAATTTTTGCATCCATGTTCATCAGGGATATTGGTCTGTAATTCTCCTTTTTGGCGGGGTCTTGTCTGGCTTTGGAAATAAGGTGATGCTGGCTTCATAGAACGAATTTGGAAGTACTCCATCTCTTTCTATCTTTCCAAACAGCTTTAGGAGAATAGGTATGATTTCTTCTTTAAACGTTTGATAAAATTCTCCTGGGAAGCCATCTGGCCCTGGACTCTTGTGTCTTGGGAGGTTTTTGATGACTGCTTCAATTTCCTCCCTGGTTATTGGCCTGTTCAGGTTTTCTATTTCTTCCTGTTCCAGTTTTGGTAGTTTGTGGCTTTCCAGGAATGCGTCCATTTCTTCTAGATTGCCTAATTTATTGGCGTATAGCTGTTCATAATATGTTTTTAAAATCGTTTGTATTTCCTTGGTGTTGGTAGTGATCTCTCCTTTCTCATTCATGATTTTATTAATTTGAGTCTTCTCTCTCTTCTTTTTAATAAGGCTGGCTAATGGTTTATCTATATTATTAATTCTTTCAAAGAACCAACTCCTGGTTCTGTTGATCTGTTCCACAGTTCTTCTGGTCTCGATTTCGTTGAGTTCTGCTCGAATCTTTATTAACTCCCTTCTTCTCTTGGGTGTAGGATCTATTTGCTGTTTTTTCTCTAGCTCCTTTATGTGTAAGGTTAGCTTTTGTATTTGAGTTCTTTCCAGTTTTTGAATGGATGCTTGTATTGCGATGTATTTCCCCCTTAGGACTGCTTTTGCTGCATCCCAAAGATTTTGAACAGTTGTATCTTCATTCTCATTAGTTTCCATGAATCTTTTTAATTCTTCCTTCATTTCCTGGTTGACCCTTTTATCTTTTAGCAGGATGGTCCTTAACCTCCATGTGTTTGAGGTCCTTCCAAACTTCTTGTTGTGATTTAGTTCTAATTTCAAGGCATTATGGTACGAGAATATGCAGGGGACAATCCCAATCTTTTGGTATCGGTTCAGACCCGATTTGTGACCCAATATGTGGTCTATTCTGGAGAAAGTTCCATGTGCGCTTGAGAAGAATGTGTATTCAGTTGAGTTTGGATGTAAAGTTCTGTAGATATCTGTGAAATCCATCTGGTCCAGTGTATCATTTAAAGCTCTCGTTTCTTTGGAGATGTTTTGCTTAGAAGACCTATCGAGTATAGAAAGAGCTAGATTGAAGTCACCAAGTATAAGTGTATTATTATCTAAGTATTTCTTCACTTTGGTTAATAATTGATTTATATATTTGGCAGCTCCCACATTCGGAGCATATATATTGAGGATTGTTAAGTCCTCTTGTTGAATAGATCCTTTAAGTATGATATAGTGTCCCTCTTCATCTCTCACTACAGTCTTTGGGGTAAATTTTAGTTTATCTGATATAAGGATGGCTACCCCTGCTTTCTTTTGAGGACCATTCGAATGGTAAATGGTTCTCCAACCTTTTATTTTCAGGCTGTAGGTGTCCTTCTGTCTAAAATGAGTCTCTTGTAGACAGCAAATAGATGGGTCCTGCTTTTTTATCCAGTCTGAAACCCTGCGCCTTTTGATGGGGTCATTAAGCCCGTTCACATTCAGAGTTACTATTGAGAGATATGAGTTTACTGTCATCATGATATCTATTCAGTCTTTGTTTTTGTGGACTGTTCCACTGAACTTCTTCTTAAAGGGGAATTTTAAGAGGCCTCCTTAAAATTTCTTGCAGAGCTGGTTTGGAGGTCACATATTCTTTTAGTTGCTGCCTGTCTTGGAAGCTCTTTATCTCTCCTTCCATTTTGAATGAGAGCCTTGCTGGATAAAGTATTCTTGGTTGCATGTTCTTCTCATTTAGGACCCTGAATATATCCTGCCAGCCCTTTCTGGCCTGCCAGGTCTCTGTGGAGAGGTCTGCTGTTACCCTAATACTCCTCCCCATAAAAGTCAGGGATTTCTTGTCTCTTGCTGCTTTAAGGATCTTCTCTTTATCTTTGGAATTTGCAAGCTTCACAATTAAATGTCGAGGTGTTGAATGGTTTTTATTGATTTTAGGGGGGGATCTCTCTATTTCCTGGATCTGAATGCCTGTTTCCCTTCCCAGATTAGGAAAGTTTTCAGCTAGAATTTGTTCAAATACATATTCTGGCCCTCTGTCCCTTTCGGCGCCCTCGGGAACCCCAATTAAACGTAGGTTTTTCTTCCTCACGCTGTCGTTTATTTCCCTTAATCTATCTTCATGGTCTTTTAATTGTTTGTCTCTTTTTTCCTCAGTTTCCCTCTTTGCTATCAACTTGTCTTCTAGGTCACTCACTCGTTCTTCCACCTCGTTAACCCTCGTCGTTAGGACTTCTAGTTTGGATTGCATCTCATTCAATTGTTTTTTAATTTCTGCCTGATTAGCTCTAAATTCTGCATCATGAAGTCTCTTGAGTCCTTTATACTTTTTTCTATAGCCACCAGTAGCTGTATAATAGTGCTTCTGAATTGGCTTTCTGACATTGAATTGTAATCCAGATTTTGTAACTCTGTGGGAGAGAGGACTGTTTCTGATTCTTTCTTTTGAGGTGAGGTTTTCCTTCTAGTCATTTTGCTCAGTGCAGAGTGGCCAAAAGCAAGTTGTATTGGGAAAAAGAGAAAAAGAGAGGAGAGAAAGAAGGAAAGAAAAGAGAAAGAGAAAAAAAAGGGAAGAAAAAGAAAAAAAACGAAAAAAAAAAAGAAAAAGAGAAAGAAAAAGGAGAAAAAAAGGGGGTGGGGGAAGGAAACAAATCAAAAAGCAAAACAAAACAAAAACAAAAACAAAAACAAAAACAAACAAACAAAAAAAGAACCACCGGGGAGTATCTTCTGATTCTGTGTTCTTTAAGTCCCTTGGCTTCTCCTGGAAGTTGTCAGTCTAGCTGGTGTTCTGGGGGAGGGGCCTGTTGTGCTGATTTTCAGGTGTTAGCAGTTGGGGGAGCTGCTGTGCCCCTGCCTGGTGCAGGGCTCAGTGGGGGTTGTTTACCCCGTGAGGCCGCAGGAGGAACAGCCCCAGTGGCGGGGCAGCTCTGGAAACCTGGATTCAGCTCCGGCAGGAACTCCGTCTGCAGGGCCTGGAGGCTCCGGGGCGGGGCCGCTGCTCTGCTCAGCTGGGGCAGGAGCGTCCTTGCTGTCCTGGGCCCTCCCGGCCTCTGCCTGTCCCGGGGGAGGCCGGATCCTGGGCTGTGTCCCAGCGCCCTGTGCTCCGGAGCCTGCGCTGTTGGATTCGCGCTCCCGGGCCGCGCAGCCCCCTCCGCGGAGCTGCCGCCCAAGCCCCTCCGAGCTGCTCCTGGTCCCGCCGGGTCCTGCCGTGCGCGCTGCAGCCCTTAGGGAGCTCGGCGCACTCTCCTGGGCGCGCAGTTGCTGTTACTGTCCCGGGGAGCCCGAGGGCATCCCCGCCCTCCTGGGTCCTGCTCCACCTCCCTGCGAGCCCCTTTCCCCCGGGAAGGTCGGTGCAGCTCCTGCGTCTCCGGGACGGGGCTCTCCTGTCCTGGGGACACTCGCCCCGGCCTCAGCCCGGCTCCTCGCGGGGCCCATCCCCCTTGGAGGCCTTTGTTTCTTTACTTCTTTTTCCCCATCTTCCTACCTTGATAGAAGCGCGAACTCTTCTCACTGTAGCATTCCAGCTGGTCTCTCTTTAAATCTCAGGCCGAATTCATAGATTTTCAGGATAATTTGAAGGTTTTCTAGGTAGTTTGGTGGAGACAGGTGATTTGGAGACCCTACTCTTCCGCCATCTTGCTCCTCCTCTCGTTATTGTTGTTTCTTGTCTGTTTTTATTTAGGGTTGTATTTATTTCTTTGAGAGAGACGCAGAGACAGTGACAGAGAGCACAAGCTCAGGAGAGGGAGAAGCAGACTCCCCACTGAGCAAGGAGCCTGATGCGGGGCTCCATTTCAGGACCCTGGGATCATGACCTGAGCCAAAGGCAAAGGCTTAACCCACTGGGTCACCCAGGTGTCTTCTCTTGTGGTTGTTGTTGTTGATCATCCTGTCTTTAGGAATTTTCTCCACATTTGGCCACACCAATCTGACTTCCCCACCTAACCCACCACCCATGCCATCTCGTGAGCGGCTTTAACCGACAAAAAGGAAAATCCTGAAAGACATCAAACTCCTAAAAGAAAGGGGAATTGTTAGGGACACTCCCAGAGCTGCAGCCCACCCCTGACTTGTGATGGTATTTGAGGGCACTGAAACCAAGGGTAGAGCAGAACACACAGTTGTGTGGTAAAGCTCAGCAGTAATGACCAACTGGTGTTTGGCCAGAAATTCAGTTTCCCTCCTCTTCTCCTAAACACCATTAACTTTTTTTCTTTTGTTTCTTTTAAGGATTTTATTTATTTATTTATTTATTTATTCATTCATTCATTCATTCATTCATTCATTCATTCATTCATTCATGAGACACAGAGAGACAGAAGCAGGCCCCAGGCAGGGGCCCAAAGCGGGACTCGATCCCGAGGCTCTAGGGTCACGCCCTGGGCTGCAGGCCACGCTAAACCGTGAGCCACCCGGGCTGCCCACATTTTTTCTTTAATGGGATGGATTTGGCAGGTGAATTCACTCCATCTAAATACGAATGCCCTGTCTCGATTCATTCTTATAGCTGAACTTTTAAAAAGTCTCTGCCAAAACCAAACCGCCATCGCTGTACCCTCCTCCACCTCCCGCGGAACATCCTGTCATCCAATTGCATGAAAACCCTCTCCTCGTGGGGCTGCAGAGACGCATCTGATCCCACCTTCCCCCTCGTCGCGCCCACAGGAAGGCAGGGCCGGGAGCCGCACGTACCTCGCGCCGCAGGCCCCGGGCAGGGGGGGCGCGAGCCGGGGAGCCCGCGCGCTGCTCCACAGAGAGCCGTCCTCCGTCGTGCGGCCAAGGGCCCCGAACAGTGGCCGGGCAGGAGCCGGCGGCAGAGGAGCGGCCCTGGCGGGGTGTTTTCAGGCAGGCTTCCAGCACGCGGCCCCGGGATCTCGGAGGCCGCCCGGAAGCCCTGGTCTCTCTCCCGGGGAGTCCCTGCCGCCGCGCCCCGCACGCGCCGGCAGCTGCAGGCGCCCGACGGCCCCGCCCGCCTCTCGACTTGCGCGTGCGCAGTCGCTCCTCGGAGCCGGCGGGCGCCGGAGCCGCTCGAGGCCTGTGGGAGCGGAGCTGCTTCCGCTCAGGCGGGCGTCCCCGGGCCTGGAGCTGGTCCCGCGGAGCCTGCAGCCGCGCTCGCCTTCGACGTGCGGGAGGAAGCAAGCTCGAAGCCGGCGCTTTCCCGCCTGCGGCCGGAAGCCTCTGCCTGGACGCAGATTTGTGGTCGGTGCGGCCGCGGGCCTAGCCGTGGGGTTCACGTGCTGTTGCACACCCCAGCCGCTCTCGCAGTGGGCGGCCGCGCGGGGAGAGCTCGCCGTCCGGGGGTCTCCCTGCCAGGCTCCCCCTTCACGGACCGTCCGGCCCCCCGGGACCCCCTGGAAGGCGGCTCGGACAGAGGCCCCGGAGAACAGGAGGAAAGGCTGGAGAACTTGCTGCCCCCCCCTGCCGGGCCCCAGGGGAAGGTGCCGTCCAGCCTGGCAGGCGGGGGGCGGAGGCCGGGGGTCACCCCAGCGCCGCGGGGCCGGCTGTGCGGGCGCCCAAGTCCCGGAGGAGCCTGCAGCAGCAGCCTAGGAGAAGCTTTCTCAGCTGACGAAAGAAACGATTTTTGGAGCCAGAAAGGAAACACTACGGGTCCATAGGGGCTGTCGTTTTTAGGTGCTCATCTCCTTCGGGGCAGCCCGGGGCCCAGCGGTTTTGCGCCGCCTGCAGCCGGGGGGTGACCCTGGGGACCCCGTTCGAGCCCTGCATGGGCTCCCTGCCTGGAGCCGGCTTCTCCCTCTGCCTGTGCCTCTGCCTCTCTTTCTCTCTCTCTCTCTCTCGCCTCTCATGAATGAATAAATAAAATCTTCAAAAAATAAAATGAATTATCATCGCCTTCAAACAGTATTATGCTAATTCGCATAGGTGGATTTTCCATTTCCCTGTCTCATTCTTTGTGCCAAAAATTGCGTTCAATTTACTTCTACATATGTTTTTAAAAACACTGCCAAACATTACTATTTTTTAGTTTTTAAATTTTTTGCTATTGTTTCTGTAGACACATGGTTAACTGTATGTTTTTTTTTTCCCTTAAGATTTTATTTATTTATTTGAGAGGGAACGAGAGAGAGCACCTGCCCACGTGTCAGATGCGGGCCGAATCCCAGGGCCCCAGTATCATGACCTGAGTGGAAGGCAGATGTTTAAGGGACTGAGCCGCCCGGGCGCCCTATGGTTAACTTTTTCAGAAATTGCCAGACTAGGGATCCCTGGATGGCGCAGCGGTTTAGCGCCTGCCTTTGGCCCAGGGCGTGATCCTGGAGACCCGGGATCAAATCCCACGTCGGGCTCCCGGTGCATGGAGCTGCTTCTGCCTCTGCGTGTCTCTCTCTCTCTCTCTCTCTCTCTGTGACTATCATAAATAAATTTTAAAAAAGAAATTTCCAGACTATTATACAAAGTGATTTCAGTGTTTTGCATTCCTACCAGAGATATAGGAGACTTCCACTGTTCTCTACATCCTTGTCAATAATTGGATTTCTCAGCCTTTTTATTTTAACCATTTTAAATGGTTCCATACTGGTATTTTATAATTTTGGTTTGCATTTTCTTAATGCTTGATGATGTTGAGTATCTTTCCAGGAGCTTGTTAGCCAGAGTGTCTTCTTTTATGAAGTGTCTTTCTTTTGCTCACTTCTTAATTGAAAAGTTTCTCCTGTTATTGTGTTATACAAGTTCTTTGTATATTTTGTGGCTATGTGTCTGGATCTACCTTTAGTCAGATGTATGTTTTGCAAATATTTTCTCTCATTTTGTGGCTGCCTTTTCATTTTCAGTAGTGTCCTTTGACAAGTAAAATTTTTGGTTTTGGTGGAGTCCAATTAACAAAATTTTCATTTATGGGCTTATTATTATGTCTTGCCTAAGAAATCTCTGCCTAAATTAGATTCTAGACCTTCCCTTATATTTTCTTTTAAAAGATTTAGCTCCTATGTTTATTTTTAATTATTTTTCAGGTATGGTGTAATGAGAAGGCTGAGGTCCATTTGTGTGTGTGTGTGTGTGTGTGTGTGTGTGTATCCAATTATTCTAGCATAGTTTACTAAAAAGACAATCTTTCCCCAAGCCTTAAATTTTTGACATCTTTGTTGAAAAATCAATTGGTTATGTAATTGATGTATTTCTGGATTGTCATTTCTGTTCCATTTATCTGAATGTCTATTCTCTGCCATTACTATAGTGCCTTGGTACTTTAACTTTGTAATCTTGAAATCAAATGGAATAAATCCTCCAACTTTATTATTTTTAAAAAATCACTTGCAAATTCTAGATCACTTGAATTTCCCTATGAGTTATATAATAACCTTGTCAATTTCTCTTTACTCTCATTTATGAAAGATATTTTGCTGAATATAGAATTTAGATTTTTTTTCTGTCAACATTTTATTTTTATTTTGTATTTTATTTTTTTTCTGTCAATATTTTATAGAGATAAGCCTCTTTTCTTTGGTTTGAATGATTTCTGACAAAAAGTCTGCTGTTTTGTTTATCTTTGTGTCTCTGCATGCAATGTGTCTGTTTTCTTGATGCTTTTAGGATTCCCTCTTTAACACTCTTTTGTCAGCTTGATTACAATAAGACTTGGAGAGATTTGATTTATGTTTATTTTACTTAGGCTTCATTTTGTCTTTTGGTTCTGAAAGTTTATAACTTATTAAATTTGAAAAAAAGTTGGACTATTATGTCATCAAGTATTTTTTTCTCTTCCTTTCCTTATCTACTGAAATTCCAGTTGCACAAGTGTCAAATCATTTGTTATTGTCTCAGAACGTCACTAAAGACTAATTTTTCTTCAGCCTTTGTCATTTTTCTGGGCTTCGTCCTAGGCATTTCTATCACTATCCAATATACATATTGGATTTGTGCTGTTTTAAAGTTCTTGTCTGTTAATTAATTTGATTATATTTTTAATTTTGGGTCTGTTTCATTGATTGACTTTTCTCCAAGTTATGGGTCCCATTTTTCTGCTTCTTCATATATGCAGTGGTTTTAGTGATGTGGGACATCATGGTTTTATGTTCTTGAGTACTGCATTTGTTACATCTTTTTGGGTGAATTTAGAATACCTTTAATGCTCATTTAGCCCCACTTTTAAGATGAGGCTTCTCTGGGCTCTCCACTAAATGTACCATGTATTCATGAAGGTCTCTTTACTTGGGTTTATGGGAACTTGAATGATTCTCAGACCTTTACAATCTCCAGGAATTAATTGTTCAGCTCACTGGTAACTGTTCTGTTCTCTGAAATTATTCAGATCCAGTGATGTGTCTGCAAATTCATTTTCAGCCAAAGACTTGATGCAACTTCCATGAAAATATCCTGAGCACTTCTGCATAGCTCCCTCCTCTTAGGTAGTCTGCCTCACAAATTCTAATTGCCTTGGCTCCCCCAAATGATGATTTCTATCTCCTCAATTCATTCATATACACAAGTTTTGTTAGAATTCCCCTTCCTGAACTTCAGTAGAAATTCTTCTAGGCAGAAGGTCTAGACAAAGGTAGAGTTCACCTCATTCCTTTCTCTTTCCTCCAAGATTATTCTCCTATACTGCCTACCATCAAGTTTCTTAAAGTAGTTACTTCCTAAACTATGTCCAGTTTTCTAGTTGTTTATGGATGGAGGGTAATTGCAAATCCTTGTTGTCTCTTGTGTGTGGCCAAATTCTGACAACACTTAGCAGGAAGGTTGGTTTTAGAAAATCCTGAAATTTAGTGTCTCTGACATAA
Organism: Canis aureus; assembly: GCF_053574225.1. NCBI lineage: Eukaryota > Metazoa > Chordata > Mammalia > Carnivora > Canidae > Canis > Canis aureus. The sequence continues at coordinate 1,012,326 of NW_027554438.1, read as the reverse complement.
ACATAATAGAACTAAATGTAAATTCAGCTGTTCAGAGAAAAGTTAGCTGCCTTTGTTATTTAATCTCACAAGTCTTCCAGAATCTGAGTCCTTTTACTAGCAGGAAAAAATACAGTAACACTGTATTTTTTTTTGTATAGATGCCAAATAAGATTAATTCAACTTGAATTCAAAATACTTTGGGGAAAAATCTATTAAACACTAGTCACAACTGTTTCTCCCCTCTACAGAGTCTTCTCTAACTTTCTCTCCCATACAACTGGCTTCTGGGTCCATGCCAGCATGGTGGGTATAAAGAGGTCCACATGCTGTCTTCTGGAATTTTCCTTTCCTTCTCTAATCACTGGATGGCCCATCAGAGTGCCTACTGAGGTATGACTGGTCTGGCTTATTCTGTGGTGTCATGTCTGTTAATGCCTCTGGATCTTGTCATCACCCCACAGTGGCTCTTTTACATTTTTCTGATTGTCTCAAATCTGTGATTCTTGCTGGAGACCCAAAAGCTATCAGCTGATTTTCCTCATGATGCCACAGTATGCAGAATTCTTTGAAAGAGGCAGGCTTCAGATACTTCCTCAGACATTGCTTTTCTGCCCGGGGATTATATAACACCAACAAAAGGCAGAATATAAGGCTTTGCAAAGGAGTGTACAGCATTCCCTCTTCCCTCTCCCCAGGGCATTAGTTCCCAAGTAGGTGGGTAGATCACTAATACCTATACTCAAAAAAATAATAATAATACCTATACTCTTCTTCTCCTCTTTCTCTCCTTTCCAAATCCTATGCTTCTCCTCTTTCTCTCCTTTCCAAATCCTATGCTTCTCCTCTTTCTCTCCTTTCCAAATCCTATGCTTCTTATGAATTATCCTAAATGAGAAAAGCCATCTTTCTTTCCTCATTTATATTTACCTGTACATTAATTCAACTTAATTTGCTCATACAATTACAATAAGGAAGATAAATTTTGGCCGCAGGCAGTGCGAAGACTAGAGAAGAGCTTCACTGAGATGCTGGAGAACAGCCTCATGACCTGAAAGTTCGTGTGGGGTGGACTTCAGTCACTGGTACAGAGAAGGGACAGAGTTCATCAGTTAACCCAGGGTGTTGGCTAAAGAGTTCATCTTAGGGGGCATCCAAACATCAAAAGATCCTAAAATGCTGTTTCAGTATTTTTATGCAAATCATTACTCATAACACTATAAATGTGGTTTTAGATTAATTAAGTTGTACTTTTTTCCTCCAGATAATTGACCTAGCTCAATTATGTTTGAAAATGTTCGGGATCCCTGGGTGGTGCAGCGGTTTGGCACCTGCCTTTGGCCCGGGGTGTGATCCTGGAGACCCGGGATCAAATCCCACGTCGGGCTCCCAGTGTATGGAGCCTGCTTCTCCCTCTGCCTATGTCTCTGCCTCTCTCTCTCTCTCTCTCTCTGACTATCATAAATAAATAAAAATTTAAAAAAAAGAAAATGTTGAATGCCTGTAAGTTATATGTCAAGAGATGAGGATACTCTACTGAATTAAGCCATACTTGGTATCAGTGCAGAATTTAATCTTGAATCTTTATTTTTTTAAGATTTTTATTTATTTATTCATGAGAGACACAGAGAGAGAGATGCAAAGACATAGAAAGAGGGAGAAGCAGGCTCCCCACAAGAAGCCTGATGTAGGACTCGATCCCAGGACCCTGGGATCACACCCTGTGCCCAAGGCAGACGCTCAACCACTGAGCCACCCAGTTGCCCCTGATCTTGAATCTTTAACATAACCATGATGGTCTGCCTCTCATAGAACTTAAAAAAAATTAATACAGTAGCATTATCTTGAATTTCTTAAGATGTAGTCCTAATACTAATACTTCACATTGATAGTTTATATTTGTATCTGAATTTTAAAGAAAATTGCATTTAATATTATAGATTCAGTAGCCTAAACTATTTTCTTATATTATACATGAAGAATGAATGAATTATAAAGAATAAATCAAAAAGGAGGAGTCAAAAAAAGGAATGAGTCGCTGACCTCTGGCATCATCATGAGACAAACCCCGCTGGACAATAAGACTACCTGCCTCCAGAAGGAGAGAGAACATCTCCATGAGTTTGTATAATCAATGATACGTGCTGAATATATATTTATGCATAAGTGTCTTCTCATGATAATGAGGCAGCACCATATCTGGTGGTAAATGGAACATGGAGTACAGTGTCAGCTACAGAAGCTTCATTTTCATCCTTTTTCTCTATATGTCAATTAAAAAAAAAACATGAAACATTGAAGAAAATATTCGTTTTTCAGTGGCTTGCAACTAACATTCTTCCAAGATCTAGGAATCCCGGCAAATGGCTAAGTGGCTTGTGTTGAATTGAAGTTAGCGGAGGAGAGTCTAGCAAGTGGGGCTGGAGTGCTCCACCCCTCCATGCCAAGAAGATCAGCATTTTTCTCTCTGAAGAATAGCCTCCCACATAAGGTTTCCTTTGAAGAAAGAAAATAAGACATATTTTAAACTCCTGAGATATTACCTGTCCTCTTATGGAAGAAAAAATTAAAAATCAGAAAGATTTAGGATTCATTTAAAGCCCACAACTTAGTAGGTCTCAGAGCCGATTCTCAATTCACATATTGTCACATTTTCTCTCCCTCTTTCCCTCGGTGTTATTTCTTGTTATGGAAATAAAGCTGAAGAAAACAATTAGAAAAGACTTGAGCACTGGGTGTTATACTATATACATATCGAACTCCAATAAAAAACATACAAAAATAAAATAAAATAAAAATAAAATAAATAATAAAATAAAATAAAATAAAATAAAATAAAATAAAATAAAATGCTGTGTGTTACAAGAAATAAAAAGAAAGAAAAGAATTGTGGAGCATATACTCTATCAGAGGCCATTGCTGAATGTCATCCAAAACTCAGATGGAAAAAAAAAAAAAAAAAACAAAACTCAGATGATTTCATCCAAAGCTCAGAGTCTCATCCAGTGTGTTCTCTGAAAGTTTTCCAATGGTTTGCAGGGATTCTTGGTTTTGAAATTTTTTCAGGCTATGTCTGAAAATATGAAGAAGATAAATTAGCAGTGACTGATGTTGTCTTAAAAAGGAGAGCACGCAGTCCCTGGAGCCCTGACCAGGGTGGTGACCAAACATCAGAAATGTACTGGCTTAAAACAATACCCATGTGTTTCCTGGCAGTTCTGTAGGGCAGGGGTCTGGATGTAGTGTGGCGCAGCGAGGGTCCTTGTTGTAAGAGGGTCTCACAAGGAGTAATCAAGGCATCAGCAGGGCCACGTTCCTTTGAGGTCGTTGGTAGGACTCAGGTCCATGCAGAAGTACCCACCTGCTTTCGGGCTGTCCTCTTGGACACTCACTGGGCTCCTTGGCCACTTACACCCCTTATCACACCTGCCACCTCATTTTCAAGACAGCAAAGGTGCACTGGGTCCTCTGCATACATTCAATCTCTGCTCATTCTTCCTCCTTTCTTCCACCTCCAGCACGAGAAAAATCTCTGTTCTGAAGGGCCTATGGAGATTAAATTCGAACCATCCTGATAATCCAGAATAATCTCTCTTTTTAAGATCAGTAATCTCAATAACATCTTCAAAGCCCCCTTTGCCACGTAAGGAATGCAGATTTTCAACTTCCAGAGATTAGGTCAGAGGCATCTTTGGGATGTCACCACATTGGCTCCTCAGAGAGTCCTTTATTCAAAGCAGGTGGTTGTTTGGACAGCAGAGCACCTATTTTCCAATCACGTTTATTTACTAGAAGTTTTTATATATCAGCCAGCAGGAAACATACATTTTTTAACCCATAAATCCCCAAAGTAGAGTATTTCAACTCATATATTTTAAGAACTGTTACATAGAATAATATATCGAAATCTGACTATCTTAGGCATGAGGGATGATGCCCTGATTCATAATCCTCAAAAAAACATTAGCCTGCAAGCAAAAGTACATTTATAACATCCAAGGATCCTTATCTACATTGTATCGATGGAATCAGTTCTGTACTGAGTCTAATAATTTGAAGAAATGAAGGGGGTAAATACAGTTAACAGTAGTTGCTTCGGGTATCAGTTTCTGAACGTCCAGCTTCTTCTATATCCCACGTTTAGGTGCAAGAATTTGTTGTCCAGTGTCTTGCAAAGGGCATTCTTCCAAGGCCTGGAGATCCAGGCAAATGACCCAGTGTCCTCTGTTGGTGGATGGAGCTGGTGTTAATGGAGGAGAGTACAAAGCTTAAAGAATCCATTTGACATGCATAGTACAGAGAAAGAGAGAGAGAGAAAGAGAGAGAGCGAGCGAGCGAGCTCTTTTGTTAAGTAGAATGTAATGAGGATTCTAGATATCTGTAACTGCAGTAGGAATCCCTTCTCTTCCTCCCTCTCTCATAGGGACAAGGCAGTTGTTAGACTGTAGTAATAGTGATAGAGTATGCAGAGTGCAGAGATAATCCTCCCCAATTTGGCATTGACCAGATTACACTGAGAATACTGGGTTCAAGCCTAGAAATCACACGGTGATGGTAATAACTATGGTGGGTTTTAGCAGAGAGCATCATGTTAAGAGAGTTTAAATATGACATTTGAGGAATGATTAAAGTAGCTGGAGAGGGGTAAGGGGAAGACAAAGTTTTGTTTGCCATTTTCTAAAACACTTCCCTGAAAGAAGTGGGACTGAGTGTTTTGAGTCACTTTAAAGGAAGATTTCTGACTAATTAGGTAGAAGTAACAGAAAAACAGATCTTTGCTGTAATTAATGTAAGAAATACTTTTACTACTTTAGAAACGGTTCAACACTGTACAAGCTACCCCAGGGAGTGACTTCCTAGGAACTGGAGATGTTCCAGTAGGTCTGAATAATCTTTGGAGGTCACATTATGGAGCAGCAGTGCTTCTCCAACTTGAATGCACATGATTCTGCATTTCTAAGCACCTAATCTTGATTCAGGTGGCTGCAGATCCTCACACCCCACTTAGAGTAGCAGTGCCATGGAAGGGACGCATGCACAGCATAGCAGAATGAACTGGGTCTCACATTCCTTTCATCCCTGATACTTTATTAAATGCTGTTGGCATATGAGGAATACCATGGTTTTGTTGGTTAGGGAACTTCTACCCTCTTTTTCATTTGTGCCAAAAAATAGGTAAACCTTGTCAAGGGAGGATCCATCAGAGAGGGTGAGATTACTTTGCCTAACAAGGAAGATATTTGGGACTTAAAATGCATTTCTTCACATTCTCCACATTATTTATATCTCCTATGTTGAAGTTTTTGACAGCAAACATTGATCAGAAACAATCTTGTTTCCTTTAGTGTTGTCATTTTATTTTGTGTAACTTCTTCCTGGCCTTATGGAGTATATTTGAAGTCAAACTCTTTGTTAGGATATGTATATTTGGACCGTGCTTATGCCACCTGAAGACCAAATGAATATTGGCAAAATACATGTGGCGGGCACGAAACAGAAATATTATTCAACTTCCAAAGCCTTTTGTTGTTATGTTATTCCTTCTGTGGTCTACTTGTGAAGAGTGGGCCATAAAATCCACAATCATTGCCTATAAAGCAGAAGCATGGGAACTAAACGATATAAGTCTTCTGAACAGAAATGTCTAAGCACTCTATCTTTGCTAACACATGGATTAAAAATCATATATAATCTGACTATAATTAAATCTTGTCTCTAAAATGCAATGCAGTTTCTACATTATGAATGTTCCCTTCAAAGAAGGTAGTGATGGTTTTACCACTATATGATTGATTCCAGTCACTTCTTTTGGTGTTTTGTGGGAAATATCAAAGGAGGATAAAGGTAAGACTTTCACATAATTTTTAAAACCTGTCACAAAACAGAAAAAAAGCTACTTACTTTTTATACTCTGTGAAATGTTCTAGCTTCAAATTAAAGTAAAAAATTTATCATTAGTATAGCTTCATTTTCTTTTCCTACTGCCAATATCCAGGCTAACATTCACTAAAATTCAAAGAAAGAATTGGCACTCATCGGTTCAAGAAAGCGGAAAGGAAAACATTAAACATACTAAGAAATATTCTAATTCTTGGCTTTGTTTCCAAAATGGAAAGGAGGACATAATTTAATGGGTTTGTTCCAGATTACATAGAAAATCATGACAAATTGGTATAGGGAGATAGGCTTCAAGCTCTGTGCTCTGATTAATGAAACCCATTCTCTTATTTTAGGATGATGAAAGGGACAGTGAGTTGAGGGAAATTTAGGTTGACAGATTTGATTTAACATGTTGGGAGAAAATGAAACCATATTTCCTTTGCATTTAGATGTCAATCATTTAAAAATCAATTCCTATAAATAGTTTCTTGTTATCCCATCTCTTCATGTCTGCTTTAAAAGAAGACTGTCACAAAACCAATTTAGAAGAATAATATTCGTATAGGTCTATGTCTCAGGAGCCAAAATGAACTATCAAGAGTGGATTTTGTAGCTGAAGGAATTTAAGTTTTGAACAGTTGGGAAAATAAAATCCCCAACTTGGTTTCAAGATGGATGGGGAGATCTAATTGATTTGGAATCATTAAGACATACATAAAACTATCTTACCACTACATATATGTGTGTGTATAAATATACACATTATGTATTATGTGTGTGTATATATATATATACACACACATATATCTGAGGTAGTCTTTACTATGCAATGCTTATGTGACAGCATTGTGTTTGGGGATGGAGTGTGATAGCAAGGGAAGGTTATTTAGGAAGATGAGTTCCAGGAGAATATGGTGGCAGCCTATAGAGATGGGAGGAAGCTAGAACCAGATATTCATAGTGAAGTGCATGAAACAAAGAAAGAAAAGAAGAAAAAATATGTGAAATTAACATTTTTCTATAGAAATTGTTCATGGTTAACAGGACCTGTATTTTGATCCATTTGTCATATCTTTTGAAATAAAAAAGCATATTTACATCCACGAAGACAAAAGAAACAAAAGCAAAAATGAACTATTGGGACTTCATCAAGATAAGAAGCTTTTGCACAGCAAAGGATACAGTCAACAAAACTCAAAGACAACCTACAGAATGGGAGAAGATATTTGCAAATGACCTATCAGATAAAGGGCTAGTTTCCAAGATCTATAAAGAACTTATTAAACTCAACACCAAAGAAACAAACAATCTAATCATGAAATGGGCAAAAGACATGAACAGAAATCTCACAGAGGAAGACATAGACATGGCCAACATGCATATGAGAAAATGCTCTGCATCACTTGCCATCAGGGAAATACAAATCAAAACTACAATGAGATACCACCTCACACCAGTGAGAATGGGGAAAATTAACAAGGCAGGAAACCACAAATGTTGGAGAGGATGCGGAGAAAAGGGAACCCTCTTACACTGTTGGTGGGAATGTGAACTGGTGCAGCCACTCTGGAAAACTGTGTGGAGGTTCCTCAAACAGTTAAAAATATACCTGCCCTACGACCCAGCAATTGCACTGTTGGCGATTTACCCCAAAGATACAAATGCAATGAAACGCCGGGACACCTGCACCCCGATGTTTCTAGCAGCAATGGCCACGATAGCCAAACTGTGGAAGGAGCCTCGGTGTCCAACGAAAGATGAATGGATAAAGAAGATGTGGTTTATGTATACAATGGAATATTACTCAGCTATTAGAAATGACAAATACCCACTATTTGCTTCAACGTGGATGGAACTGGAGGGTATTATGCTGAGTGAAGTAAGTCAGTCGGAGAAGGACAAACATTATATGTTCTCATTCATGTGGGGAATATAAATAATAGTGAAAGGGAAAATAAGGGAAGGGAGAAGAAATGTGTGGGAAATATCAGAAACGGAGACAGAACGTAAAGACTGCTAACTCTGGGAAACGAACTAGGGGTGGTAGAAGGGGAGGAGGGCGGGGGGTGGGAGTGAATGGGTGACGGGCACTGGGTGTTATTCTGTATGTTAGTAAATTGAACACCAATAAAAAAAAAGCATATTTATTCATCAGTTTTGTTTTAAAGGGGGTTCTACATCCTTTTAAAAATGTTATATCAAAGACAGAAAAATATTCACCATTAACATGTAATAAGTTTGTTTTGCTCAGAATAGCATTATTTTACCTCTGCTGTCTCCTATGTTATATATACATGTTATATATACTCCTTACTGTTATATGTACATGTAACATGGGTATATATGAACACACACATATTTGTGATTCTGCATTTTACTTCATTTTATGTTTTTCTGTTGTATATGAATATCTCAATATTTTAATTACCTTAAGTTTATATTAAAATAGCATTTAGCTTAAGATCATATCTATTAATCTATCCGATCTATCCATCTGTCATCTATCGAGCTACACATACTGTAAATTTTGTGATTATTTCTGAAATACAGATGTGGATTGTTCTTTAATACTTTAAGATCTTAAATACTTTGAGATTTTTAACAGCAGTCTTTAAAACTAATGGTCATTCACAAAGTAAGATTAAAGCCACTAACTTTGTTAATTAGAATACATATGTAAAAGCTAAAGTGTAGCTTTCAGTAAGTAGCAATCACCTTTCTTCCAAATCATTTTCATTAGAATACCTGTATAAATGGAACTTATAATAAGGAGTCTCAACATGAACTCATATTTTTATTACATTCAAAGGAATACTTTGTGTTTCTTATTTGAATGTCTTGTTCAATAAAATTCCCATTGCGAGGATGCCCATCTTATTATAAAACAAGTGTCAAAATACATATCCCCACGCATTAGCATATTCAACTTGCATAAAAGACACTCCTCTATGTAGATTTCTTAACTCCAATCCCTGGATAGCCCCCTACAGCTACTATTAGTATAAAGCCTAAATTAAAATAGATAAAAGAAACTCTCAAGGAAAAGTATTACATGTACAATCAACTATCATTTTGCAAAATGAGTTTTTAAGAGGGAATTGAATTAACACCTGATAATAATTTTCTTGTTATTTAATTGTATTAAATGACTCCTCAGTTTGAAGAAAAATTGTGATGAACTATAGCCATTAGTTAAATAATTAGAATCAGAATAAAAGTATCACAAAATAAACAGTGAACTAATTTGTTCACAGATGGGCTCCATTGTATAATGTGTATGTCTCTGTGTGTGATATAAAGATGTCCATTTAGCAAGAAAGTATAATACATGTGTGTATTCCATTGGGGAAGAAGACTTTCTGCTCTAAGGTCCTTATAGCTAGACTTAGAATCAAATTGACAGGAGAAAATCAAATTTAATAGTTACACAAATTGGGAATCCACACAGAAACTGAGATGCCAAAGACAATGAGGCCATTTGAAGTTTATATGAGCTAAGGAGAGGAGAGGGTCTGGGGACACAAAAGGGAGAAAGCTCATTAGCAAGAAGATGAAAGGAGATGTTTGGAAAATAAGGTACCTCTATTATGCAGATGTTTTTTAGGTAAATGGGGAGTCTCTGTTCATAACTCTCTTTCTGGGACTGGCTTTCTTTTCCAAAGTAAATTTAGACAGTTATGAGCTTTTCCTGCATCTGTCGAGTTTTTAATACTCTTAACTTGAAATAACTTTCTGCCAAAGCGGCACAATTAGGGATGTCTCATCCTGCACCCTTTCAATTACATACACAATTAATTACTCATATGTGTAGAAAAACATCAGTTTCCTAACTACATCTGTCATCTAAAATATAAATTACATCCAGAAAGTAGTAAAATTGTCTTCTTGATAAAGGGCAGATGTTACAATTCAAAGACAATGGCCAAGAAAGAATTCTTGAGATGTCTTTGGTGCAAAAGGTGATTTTATTAAAGCACGGGGAGATAAAGAAAATTCCCAAAGAAATTTTTATACATTAAAGTAGAGTTACAGGATCCTGGGGGTTGGGCCTTTGTCCTTAGCCAACTATTAACATGGAGGCAGCTGAGTCCATAGAGGAAGGTCACTCTGCGTGTTGCAGGGATTTGTCAGTGGGTTGTAGGGAGTAAGGAAATTTAATAATTTTCTTCTGCCTTTGTTTCCCACATCATTCTGACCAATCAATAGATGTCATGAAAGCCATGCACTAAAAATCATGCCCTTGGAACAATTGAAGAATTCCCCCAACCTGTTACTGAAAACCCATTTACTCCATTTTAGGAATAATTTTAACTCTTACAGCTATTTATTTTTTCAGCCTACAGGAGACTTGACTAGACATGATTATACTTTTTCACAGGATGAAATGAAAACTGACTGAGAGGTGAGACAGAAAAATTCCGAGAAAGAGAGAGAGAGAGAGAGAGAATCTCCAAGGCCCAGAAGAATTAGGTAATTTTGTCAGGCAGCCATCAGCAACATTGAACTTAACTATTACAAAAAATAAAATACCCCTAGTTAATAGAAGTGCTTTTCTTCCATTTTCAATGTGCTCTGTACCACATAGATATCTTAGCCATTTACTTTTTTAAGGCAAATTGGAAAGATTCTAAGACTTTTATCCTTCTACAAAAGTAAAGACTTAGGGCTTCTGGGTGGCTCAGTCAGTTAAGCGTTTGCTTTCAGCCCAAGTCATAATCCAGGGTCCTGGGATAGAGTCCTGCATTGGGCACCTTGCTCAGCGGGGGATGCAGAGGGTTGTCTGCTTCTCCCTCTGCCCCTCTGTCCCTCCTCCCTGCTCATGCATGTGCTCTCTCTTGCTTCTCTCTCTCTTTCTCTCTCTCTCTCAAATAAATGAATAAATCTTTTTTAAAAATTGCAGTTAAATTTTCAGCTCTCATCTTTTTCATAGAACTCAGGTAAATGATTTTTGAGAATTACTTTGATCTATTAAGAAAGATGAATTAGGAAAGTTCCAGGTCTGCTTTCTTACCCAAATGCATCAAATCTTGTATTAACATATGAAACAATGATACACTTTGTGTTTATTTACTTTTGAAAACTTTTTTTGTATAAGACAATAATTTATTTTTTGTATAAGACAATGTACCAATTTATGGGTCATAATAGTATACAATTGAGACAGGATCCTTTCTTGGACATACAGGCAAGTAGTTGATCAAGGAAAAAGGTGTAAGGATATTGCCCAAATTTCTGCCCCAGAAGATCCTGAGGTAGAATTTTTTTTTAATGTGGATATAGTGGTCACACAATGTTATATTAGTTTCATATGTACAAGTTAGTGATTTGACAAGCTTATACACTACACTATGCTCCCCACAAGCGTAGCTACCATCTGTCTCATTACATTGCTATTACATTATCACTGACTGCGTTCCTTATGCTGTGCCTTTTATTCTTGTGAGTCATTCATTACATAACTGGAAGCCTGGATAACCCACTCCCCTTCACCTATATTGCCCATCCTCCCTACTCCCCTTTGGCAACCACCAGTTTGTTCTCTGTATTTATACATCTGTTTCTGCTTTTTATTTTTTTATTCATTTTTTAGATTCCACTTAATGAATGAAATTATATGGTATTTGTCTTTTTAGTCTTATTTCAGTTAACATAATACTTTCTAGGCCCATCCGTGTTGTCTCAAATGATGCAATCTTATCCTTTTTTATGGCTAGTAATATTCCATTGTGTCTGTCCATCTGTCTGCTTTTTGATAGCTAGATGATAGCTAGATAATAGCTAGCTAGCTAGCTAGCTAGATGATAGATCACATTTTCCTTATCCACTCATCAACACCCAGGTTGCTTCCATATCTTGGCTATTGTAAGTAATGCTGCAATAAACATAGCAGTCCATATATTTGGACTCTTTGTTACTCAAATATATATGATGCATTGGAAGAGAGAGGAGATTGAGTGAATATTTCTGAGTGATATTTACCGAACAGTAATTGAATCTCTTATACAGTCTGAAGAGACCATGTTGGATGCATCCCTCAGGTGTACAAGAAGACATATTCTGAGCAATAAGATTGATTGACAATCTTTACTTTTGACACCTATCCTCAGGATACTGCCAGCCAAATATTGAACATGGTGAAGATACAAGATCCAGGCCATTTCTACTAAAATAACACTCCATAAAGAGCCAAATTTTGTTCAGGGACTTCCACAGATCTTGCCAAAACTTTCTCAGAGTCATCTCGCAGTCTGATGCTCTTCCCATTCTCTTCTTCCACCCTTCCCTTCTTTCAATAATTCCTGCTCAGCATTGTGTTCTGAAGATATCCCTTGCCTTCATCTGATTCTTGAACCTAATTCTTCACAGACATCCCTAGCTATACTGTATAGGAAGAGCTCATTAAAAACTTTTCACTTACTGAAACCCATGTGAATGTGAAATTAGAAAAAAATTCTCAAATTTTAAGCATTGAGGAGTAAATTTTGGAGGAGCACTGGAATATTATTCTTGCATTACTAATGCTGACTGAAGTGAGTCTGTTCAAAATTACTGATTGTGAAAAAAATCAGGAGGGGAAACATTCAATGCATAAGGAAGTCATGGATTCCACGAGATTTCCTAGTCTATTGGATATGGACTTAGGGGAAAAGTCAGAGATGGTTTCTGGATTGAGAATCATAGCTTCCATCTGATAATATAAGGGATTTGAAAAGAAAAAAAGGGAAACCATATATGCATCTGTGTGTGTGTGTGTGTGTGTGTGTGTTGTGTATGCATTTTAACTAACATTGATTTCACTCGTTATTAGAGGCCTTTTTTTTTTAGAGGCCCTTTAAGTGCATGAATTGACATAATTTGGATGTGCTGCACTAGTCACCAAATGAAATTAAGTGTATTGTTAAAAGTAAAGCACTAAGCTGGAGAAGGTCAAAACAACAAAACAGCTTGGGGATAAGGGAAACAGATGAACAGTATTTATAAGCTGACTTCTTCATCATAAATTAATCTAGATAGTCATAAAGGGTAATTATCTGTCATAAAAAAGGAAGTTGGAAATTAGCACCAAGGACACTGTAAATGTCTATACTTATTTTACAAACTCAAAAGTAATTTCATATTTAGAAATTGCATCAATGCAGCAACTTACTCTATAAATTGAAAAAAAAAACACCACACACTACTGATGTAGATTTCGTTTCCTGCCATGAAATGAACTGTTTTACATGTCAGTCATACTTTAGAAAAATTAAATTTATTTCAATTTTACTGAACTGCTTAGACTCTGGTATTATCCCTGCAACTCTTCATTCTTAAAATAGCATATGAAGAGCTCTCTGGAGGGTAATTAGAGAAGAGTAAGAAAGATGCACATTCTGGGAAAATTAATTCAAGTAATTAGCTTCCAGACAGAATAATGTAGGCATGTTTCTGTCCTGACAGCCTTTGCTCATACACATGCACAGTGACCATAGCTTTAAACAAAATATATACATATTTTATTTTCATATTTCAGTTTTATATTACAAATTTCATTTTAAAAATTAATGAATTCATATCATTTCACCTGGCTTCTGTATCATAACCTATTTGCTGTTACAATTATCCCTCAGCAGTTATCCCTGCTGTTACAATTATCCACCTATGTCATCGCCCCTTCTTCTGCCTGAATATGCACTAAGCCCTATTGCTTCATTTTTATTCATGGACTCTTTCCCAACAAGTATCCTCTTCTTTTCCTGATTCCGTAATTTCTTTTTTTCCCCTTAAAAGTCATTTTCTGTGTCATTTGGGTCACCAGAATGTAGGCATTGAGACAAAGTTAGGAATGTGAAAGGGATTCGGTGAGCAATTCCCATGAAGGGTAGAAGTGCAAGAAAGTCAGATTGAACAAAATAAGCCTTCGGGGGATGATAGGGATTGGCAATCTGTGAAAGGACAGGGAAGAGGAATCAGAAATGGGCAGGGGTGAGCCTTCATCATTATGTCCGTCTGACAATGTCTTGGTCACTTCAACGTGGAGCCATTCAACAGAGCAGATTGTCAGAAAAATCGTGCATAGGACAGAATTCAGACTCAGGGATGCCTGGTGTGACCCTGGAATTGGCTGGAACACGGAGGTGAAGTCTCAGTGTGCTTCCAGCTGGAGACAGTCAACCAACTATACTCCTGTAACAGCACAGATTTTTTTTGAAAGGCAATAAAAGTAGCAAATGACCTTGAATATCATAGAACACCCTTTGTGCCACATGAATCAACTTGTTTATAAATATTCAGGGATCCTCTCCTACAAACTTGTCTGGGTCTTTTTTCCTGAAGAGATACTTAGAAGACAGAAATTAGTGGGTTGAACTACAGCCCCTCATTGCAGGTGATTTCTGGGACACAACTCGTACTCATTATTCTCATTATTGTCTTCCTCCACTTTCCAGGCTTAATTACTCTTATCATTTAGACCTCTGCTGGTCTCAATGGATTGCCTGATATTGTGACCGAAATCTTCTTTCTAGAAGGGTCTGAGACCCTGTTAACCATAGTTTACACAGGCCACATTGTTATACCTCCCACTCATAGTCCCATTTGGATAAGGGATTACTAAGAGGTCCCCAAGTGAATGACCTGTGTTCTACATACAATCTTCTCTGACCCAATAACGTGATAGCAGCCTAACTGTTCTTGCTCATCTGGATCAATTGCCTAGGCAAAGTAGGTGGCTCCTCTTTTTTTCATGCTGCTTCAGTGACCAAAGGAATCTAAATTGCTCAGGCAGTAACTGTAAATTTCTAGTTTAAGGAATCTTGACAAAAGTATATTCCCTTTGGGATCAGATCTTCTAATCCTGCAGACTGCAGAGTTATGGGGACAAAAAGTACTTCACTCAGTGACTCATTGGAGTTCATGGTAAATGGAGCTACTCTTGTATCGCTTTCTGGGGATACAGACTCTTGTGTTCTTCCTATTATGGACTTGGTGCCGTATAGAGATTTCATTTTCAGTGTGTATATCACATCCTGTTGTAAGCTTTGTAGTATTTTATATCTGGAAAGAAATAAACCTGCTGTATATTAATATCAACACTTGTCATTTTATTTTATTTTTTTAAAGATTTTATTTATTTATTCATGATAGTCACACAGAGAGAGAGAGAGAGAGGCAGAGACACAGACAGAGGAAGAAGCAAGCCCCATGCAGGGAGCCCGACATGGGATTCGATCCCGGGTCTCCAGGATCACGCCCTGGGCCAAAGGCAGGCACTAAACCACTGCGCCACCCAGGGATCCCAACACTTGTCATTTTAAATGAAAAAAGTCCTCATTCTCAAACTCTTATTTAACAAATGAATTATTTTTTAAATTGTTTTTTGGTTCATTCATTTTGATTTATGAAATAACTATCAACTGAGCTATGTTCTAGGTAACTGTATGGAGCAAAAGGTATGATCCTTATCTCTGTGGAGTTTACTATAGATGTAAGCTCTTACATTCTCTGAGATTTATAAATGTTTACATTCAAATCAAATAAATATTGCTTCAATCTTTTCAATAACTGGTTCATCTCCTAGTCTAATATGCCTGAAATGTTGTTTCTTTAGAAACTTGTGGAAAAATAAAATACATTAAATATTACAGGAACGTGTACCCTAAACAAGTATGTTAAACAAAATCAGATATGTTTATTTTAATTTGTATGCTCCAGTTCTTTAATATGTTACCATGTATGAGGAATCTCTTAGAATTATAGTAGTGTTTCCAAAACATTTCTCTATGGAGGATTTATTTTTTAAAGCAATAGTTAGCAGTAGTATTCAATAACATCCCAAATTTTTAAAATTCTTCTCTAGAGTCTCCCTCTCTCTCTCTCTCTCTCTCTCTATCATCTTTCTTTTTTTAAGATTTGATTTATTTATTCATGAGAGACACAGAGAGAGAGCAAGAGAGGCAGACACAGGCAGAGGGAGAAGCAGGCTCCATGAAGGGAGCCCAATGTGGGACTCGATCCTGGGACTCCAGGATCATGCCCTGGACCGAAGGTGGTGCTAAAACACTGAGCCACCCAGGCTGCCCTATATATCATCTTCCTGTCTATGATCTATCCATGTAGAATCTAGCATCTATCTATTATTTATCTTTATATATTTATTTTCTAATCTACCTAAATCCTCCTTTCACCTATAGCATATAGTTCTAAAATGACTTTCCTCAATTCATCCAGTTATACCAATATATTCATCAAATATCTTTTTTGTTATTAATTTTACATATAAATTTGCATACTTTGTATATTTCTCTTCTGATCCATATACTTCTCTCTTTTGGTACTTTTCTCTTTTGGTACCATTTGCAAATACTTTTGTTGTTTCTCCTTTATATTTAACTGAAAATTATACTGTGGCTAATCTTCCACTGTAAACAGTTTTATTTTTGCTTGTTTTCATAACTGACTTCTTGTCACTATAGTTCCTAATTGATGTTATAATTTTTTAAAGATTTTATTCATTTTGAGAGAGAGAGAGAGAGAACAAGAGAGCACACACATTATCAGGGGGAGGAGCAGAGGCAGAGGGAGAAAGAGAATCTCAAGCAGACTCCATGCTGAGTGTGGAGCCCGAGGTGGGACTCACTCCCCCAATCATGAAATCATGACCTGAGCCAAGATCAAGAGTCAAATGCTCAACTGACTGAGCCACCTAGGTGCTCCTCAAAGTTGTAGAATTTTTGTTAGTCAATTTAAAATATCTTATTGAGGGGGCACCTGGGTGGCACAGTCAGTTAAGCCTGGGGCTCTTGGTTTCAGCTCAGGTGGTGACCTAAGGTTTCTGTGATGGAGCCCACTGTCAAGCTCCAAGCTCAGCAAGGAGTCTGCTTGAAGTTCTCTCCCCTCCTTCTGCCCCTCATGCTGTGCTCTCTCCCTTTCTCTCTAAAATAATAAATAAATATTTTTTTAAAATCTTGGATTTATTAATTCATATTGGTTGAAATTTATTAAGAAACCTGAAGAAATTTATGAACATGAGTAATGAGCCATCTCCTCCAGGAACATAAATTTTTTTCCCTTCTTTAAACCCTTAAAATACTTGTATTTTAATTTATGCTGCCAATGACCAATGTACTATTTGATAACATTTATTTGAGATTTCTCTATAAATATACATAGGGGAGATGATTTTACAAGTTTTAAAAATTTATCTTAATTAGATTCGGGAAAGTCTTTTATGATGTATTTATTTATTTTAGAGAGAAAGAGAGAGAGCATGAGTGGGAGTGGCAGAGGGAGTGGGAGAGAAAATCTTAGAGGATTCCATGTTGAGTATAGACCTCAACTCAGGGCTCAATCCCGTGACCCTGAGCTCATGACCTGAGCTAAACCAAGTCACAGCCTTAACCGACCACACCACCCAGGTGCCCCAGATTTGGGGACCACCTTAATCATAACAGTTTAAAGTGTCTTTTTACAAAAAAGAAATTATTTGCATTTTTAACTCAATAACTGACATATTTTATCTTAGATGACAAAATTGCATATATATGTAAGAGACAAAGGTTATTTGGCAACAAGATTATGTTTAAGATTGATGGGTACATGGGCGGCCTGGGGGGCTCAGTGGTTTAGTACCGCCTTCAGCCCAGGGTGTGATCCTGGAGACCCAGGATGGAGTCCCACGTTGGGCTCCCTGCATGGAGATTGCTTTTCCCTTTGCCTGTCTCTGCCTCTCTCTCTCTCTCTCTCTCTCTCTCTCTCTGTCTCATGAATAAATAAATAAAATCTTAAAAAAAGATTGATGGGTACAAATACAAAATATTTATGTATTTGACTTAAATATACTAAAAATGATGTAAATACTTTTTATCTAGCCAATATTTTTGAAATGTCTTTCAAACATTTTAAAGATACAAAAATATTTTTTAAAAATTAAAGGAACTCTCTTTTTTTTTTGTCACTACGTTATGTATTACTAGAATTAAGCATAAGCCTATTTTTATTTTTTTTTTGTGAGGGGAGGGCTTTAGATAAATTTTAAGTACTTTAAAAATATTTTTCCAAGCAAAGAATGAATGATTTTTTTTATATTAGGAGTTTAAAAATCTGTACCACAGACAACGTAGGATAATAAAAAGATAAATGCCTTGGATGTTAATGAGGTCATCCAGGTTTTGTTGTTACAACCCCTTTGTGATCTGACACCACTGATTTAATCACCCTATATATAAAATTAAAGCATCTATGATTCACATCAATTACTGGACATTCGTCATTGTTTGGGAAATTTACTCCATTTTCAGTTAATTTGGCTCTGAGGAGACAAGAGCTTAACTTTTTTTTATAAATTTATTTTTTATTAGTGTTCAATTTGCCAATATACAGAATAACACCCAGTGCTTATCCTATCAAGGGCCCAACACAGTGCCCGACACCCAGTCACTCCCACCCCCCACCCACCTCCCTTTCCACCACCCCTAGCTCTTTCCCAGAATTAGGAGTCTTTCATGTTCTGTCTCCCTTTCTGATATTTCCCACTCATTTTTTCTCCTTTCCCCTTTATTCCCTTTCACTATATTTTATATTCCCCAAATGAATGAGACCATATAATGTTTGTCCTTCTCTGATTGAATTATTTCACTCAGCATAATACCCTCCAGTTCCATCCACGTCGAAGCAAATGGTGGGTATTTGTCATTTCTGATGGCTGAGGAATATTCCATTGTATACATAAACCACATCTTGTTTATCCATTCATCTTTCAATGGACACTGAGGCTCCTTCCACAGTTTGGCTATTGTGGACATTGCTGCTAGAAACATCAGGGTGCAGGTGTCCTGGTGTTTCATTCCATCTGTATTTTGGGGTAAATCCCCAAAAGTGAAATTTCTGAGTCATAGGGCAGGTCTATTTTTAACTCATTGAGGAACCTCCACACAGTTTTCCAGAGTGGCTGCACCAGTTCACATTCCCACCAACAGCGCAAGACACTTCCTCTTTCTCCACAACTTCTCTAACATTTGTGGTTTCCTGCTTTGTTAATTTTCCCCATTCTCACTGGTGTGAGGAGGTATCTCGTTGTTTTGATTTGTATTTCCCTGATGGCCAGTGATGCGAGCATTTCCTCATGTGCTTGTTGGCCATGTCTATGTCTACCTCTGTGAGATTTCTGTTCATGTCTTTTGCCCATTTTATGATTGGATTGTTTGTCTCTTTGCTGTTGAATTTAATAAGTTCTTTATAGATCTTGGGAACTAGCCTTTTATCTGATTCGTCATTTGCAAATATCTTCTTCCATTCTGTAGGTTGTCTTTGAGTTTTGTTGACTGTTTGTTTTGCTGTGTTTCTTATCTTGATGAAGATCCAATAGTTCATTTTTGCTTTTGTTTCTCTTGCCTTCATGGATGAATCTTGCAAGAAGTTATTGTGGCCAAGTTCAAAATGGGTGTTGCCTGTGTTCTCCTCTAGGATTTTGATGGAATCTTGTCTCACGTTAAGATCTTTCATCCATCTGAATTTATCTTTGTGTATGGTGCTAGTTTCATTCTTCTGAATCTGGATGTCCAATATTCCCAGCACCATTTATTGAAGAGACTGTCTTTCTTCCAGTGGATAGTCTTTCCTCCCTTGTCAAATATTAATTGGCCATAAAGTTGAGGCTCCACTACTGGATTCTCTATTCTGCTCCATTGATCTATGTGTCTGTTTTTGTGCCAGTTCCACACTGATTTGATGACCACAGCTCTGTAGTCCAACCTGAAATCTGACATTGTGATGCTTCCAGCTATGGTTTTCTTTTTTAAAATTCCCCTGGCTATTCGGGGTCTTTTCTGATTCCACACAAATCTTAAAATAATTTGTTCTAACTCTCTGAAGAAAGTCCATGGTATTTTGATAGAGATTGCAGTAAATGTGTAAATTGCTCTGGGTAGCATTGACATTTTCACAATATTAATTCTTCCAATCCATGAGCATGGACTATTTTTCCATCTCTTTGTGTCTTCCTCAATTCTTTTCAGAAGTGTTCTATAGTTTTTAGGGTATAGATCCTTTACCTCTTTGGTTAGGTTTCTTCCTAGGTATCTTCTGCTTTTGGGTGCAATTGTAAATGGGATGGACTCCTTAATTTATCTTTCTTCAGTCTCATTGTTAGTGTATAGAAATGCCACTGACTTCTGGGCATTGATTTTTGTATCCTGCCATGCTGCCAAATTGCTGTATGAGTTCTAGAAATCTTGGGGTGGAGTCTTTTCGGTGTTCTTTGCAGAGTATCATGTCATCGGCGAAGAGGGAGAGTTTGATTTCTTCTTTGCCAATTTGAATGCCTTTTATGTCTTTTTGTTGTCTGATTGATGAGGCTAGGACTTCCAGTACTATGTTGAATAGCAGTGGTGAGAGTGGACATCCCTGTCTTGTTCTTGATCTTAGGGGAAAGGCTCCCAGTGGTTCCCCATTGATA
The DNA here is from genome assembly GCF_053574225.1 of Canis aureus. Classification (NCBI taxonomy): domain Eukaryota; kingdom Metazoa; phylum Chordata; class Mammalia; order Carnivora; family Canidae; genus Canis; species Canis aureus. Next base: position 992,033 of record NW_027554438.1, on the reverse strand, counting down.
GTGATATTTCCTGTGGGCTTTTCCTACATGGCTTTTATGATGTTGAGGAATGTTCCCTCTATCCCTACACTCTGAAGAGTTTTGATCAGGAATGGATGCTGTATTTTGTCAAATGCTTTCTCCGGATCTATTGAGAGGCTCCTATGATTCTTGTTTTTTCACTTGCATATTAGCAAGTGAAATGAATGTGATGAATCACATTGATTGTTTTATGAGTGTTGAACCAGCCTTGCATCCCAGGTATAAATCTTACTTGGTCATGGAAAATAATCATTTTTTTTTAAAGAAGTTCGTCATTTTATTTTATTTATTTTATTTTTTTAAGATTTTATTTATTTATTCATAGACACAGAGAGAGAGAGATGCAGAGATACAGGCAGAGGGAGAAGCAGGCTCCATGCAGGGAGCCCGATGTGAGACTACATCCCGGGTCACCAGGATCACACCCCAGGCTGCAGGAGGCGCCAAATCGCTGTGCCACCAGTACTGCCCGAATAATCTTCTTAATGTATTGTTGTATCCTATTGGCTAGTATCTTGTTGAGAATTTTTGCGCCCATGTTAATCAGGGATATCAGTCTATAATTCTCCTTTTTGGTGGAGTCTTTTTCTGGTTTTGGAATTAAGGTGATGCTGGCCTCATAGAACAAGTTTGGAAATACTTCACCTCTTTCTATCTTTCCAAACAGCTTTAATAGAAAAGGTATGGTTTCTTCTTTAAAGTTTGATAGAATTCCCCAGGGAAGCCATCTGGCCCTGGACTTTTGTGTCTTGGGAGGTTTTTGATGACTGCTTCAATTTCCTCCATGGTTATTGGACTCCATGGTTTTCTATTTCTTCCTGTTCCAGTTTTGGTAGTTTGTGGCTTTTCAGAAATGCATCCATTTCTTCTTCATTGCCTAATGTATTGGCGTATAGCTGTTCATAATATGTTTTTAAAATCGATTGTATTTCCTTGATGTTGGTAGTGATCTCTCCTTTCTCATTCATGATTTTATTAATTTGAGTCTTTTCTCTCTTCTTTTTAATAAGGCTGGCTAAAGGTTTATCTATCTTTTTAATTCTTTCAAAGAACCAACTCCTGGTTTTGTTGATCTGTTCCACAGTTCTTTTGGTCTCTATTTCATTGAATTCTGCTCGAATCTTTATTAACTCTCTTCTTCTGCTGGGTGTAGGTTCTATTTGCTCTCTTTTCACTAGCCCCTTTAGGTGTAGGGTTAGCTTTTGTATTTGAGTTCTTTCCAGTGTTTGGATGGTTGCTTGTTCTGTGATGTATTTCCCCCAGGACTGCTTTTGTTGTATCCCAAAGATTTTGAACAGTTTTATCTTCATTTTCATTAGTTTCCATGAATCTTTTTAATTCTTCCTTAATTTCCTGGTCTACCATTTCATCTTTTAGCAAGATGGTCCTTAACCTCCACGTGTTTGAAGTCCTTCCAAACTTCTTCTTGTGACTTAGTTCTAATTTCAAGGCATTATGGTCTGAAAATATGCAGGAAACCATCCCAATCTTTGGTATAGGTTCAGAACTGATTTTTGACCCAGTATGTGGTCTATTCTGGAGAAAGTTCCATGTGCACTTGAGAAGAAGGTGTATGCAGTTGTTTGGATATAAAGTGCTGTATATATCTGAAGTCCATCTGGTCGAGTGTACCATTGGAAGCTCTTGTTTCTTTGGAGATGTTTTGCTTAGAAGACCTATTGAGTGTACAAAGCACTAGATAGAAGTCACCAAGTATAAGTGTATTATTATCTAAATATGTCTTAATTTTGGTTATTAATTCATTGATATATTTGGGAGCTCCCACATTCGGGGCATATATATTGATAATTGTTAAGTCATCTTCTTGGATAGATCCTTTAAGTATGATATAGTGTCCCTCCTCATCTCTCACTACAGTCTTTGGAATAAACTTTAGTTTATCTGATATAAGGATGGCTACCCCTGCTTTCTTTTGAGGACCATTTGAATGGTAAATGGTTCTCCAACATTTAATTTTCACGCTGTATGTGTCCTGTCTAAGATGGGTCTCTTGTAGACAGCAAAAAAGATGGGTCCTGCTTTTTTATCCAGTCTGACACCATGCGCCTTTTAATGGGGTCATTAAGCCCAGTCACGTTCAGAGTTACTATTGAAAGATATGAGTTTAGTGTCTTCATGATATCTATTAAGTCCACTTTTTGGGGATTGTTCCATAGGACTTCTTCTTAAGGAGGAATTTTAAGAGTTCTCCTTAAAATTTCTTGCAGAGCCGGTTTGGAGGTCACATATTCTTTCAGTTCCTGCCTATCTTGGAAGCTATTTATCTCTCCTTCTATTCTAAATGAAAGCCTGGCTGGGTAAAGTATTCTTGGCTGTATTTTCTTCTCATTTAGAACCCTGAATATATCCTGCAAGCCCTTTCTGGCCTGCTAGGTCTCTGTGGAGAGGTCTGCTGTTACCCTAATACTTCTCTCCATAAAAGTCAGGGATTTCTTGTCTCTTGCTGCTTTAAGGATCTTCTCTTTATCTTTGGAATTTGCAAGCTTCACTATTAAATGTCGAGGTGTTGAGGGGTTTTTATTGAATTTGGGGGGGATCTCTCTATTTCCTGGATCTGAATGCCTGTTTTCGTTCCCAAATTGTGAAAGTTTTCAGCTATGATTTTTCAAATACATATTCTGGTTCTCTGGCCCTTTCGGCGCCCTTGGGAACCCCAATTAAACCTACATTTTTTCTGCCTCAGTCTGTCATTTATTTCCCTTAATCTATCCTCATGATCTTTTGTTTGTCTCTTTTTTCTTCAGTTTCCCTCATTGCCATCAACTTGTCTTCTATGTCAGTCACTCGTTCTTCTACCTCATTAACCCTTGTCGTTAGGACCTCTAGTTTGGATTGCATCTCATTTAATTGATTTTTAATTTCTGCCTGATTAGATCAAAATTCTGCAGTCAGTCATGAAGTCTCTTGGGTCCTTTATGCTTTTTTCTAGAGCCACCAGTAGCTTTATAATAGTGCTTCTGAATTGGCTTTCTGACATTGAATTGCAATCCAAATTTTGTAACTCTGTGGCAGAGAGGACTGTTTCTGATGTTTTCTTTTGAGGTGAGGTTTTCCTTCTAGTCATTTTGCTCAGTGCAGAGTGGCCAAAAACAAGTTGTATTGGGAAAAGGAGAAAAGGAGAGAAGAGAAAGAAGAAAAGAAACAGGAAAAAGGAAAAAGAAACAAAAAGAGGGGAAAAAAGAGAAGAACAGAAAGGAAAAAAAGGGGGAGCAAACAAATCAAAACACAAAAAACAAGGGTGAGTATCCTCTGATTCTGTATACTGTAAATCCCTTGACTTCCCCTGGAACTTTGCAGTGCTGCTTGGTCAATAATTTGTTTCTCCCCTATCAGTCTAGCTGGTCTTCTGGGGGAGGGGCCTGCTGTGCTGATTTTCAGGTGTTTGCACTTTGGGGAGCTGCTCAACCCCCCCTCCTGCTGCAGGGCTCAGTGGAGGTTGTTTATCCTGTTTATCTGCTGAGGCCACTGTGAGGCTCAGTGGGGGTTGTTTACCCTGTGAGGCCCCAGGAGGAACAACCACAGTGGCGGCGGCCAGCTCTGGAGCCCTGGAGTCAGCTCCCGCAGTAGCTACAGAGCTCTTGGTGTGCAGGGGCATGGATGCTCTGGGGGCGGGGCGCTGATCTTCTCAGCTCCGGCCACTGGCGGCAGGAATGTCCTTGCTGTCCTGGGCCCTCCTGGCCTCTGCCTGTCACGGGGGAAGTGCTAGATCCTGGGCAGTGTCCTGGCGCCCTGTGCTCCTGAGCCTGTGCTGTTGGATTCACGCTCCCAGCCGCACAGCCCCCTCCACGTGGAGCTGCTGCCCAAGCCCCTCCGAGCTGCTCCCGGGTCCAGCCTTGAGCATGCTGCAGCCCTTTAGGGAGCTTGGGCCTGGGTTGTGGGGCTCTCCCCGGGGTGCAGGTGTCTGTTAGTGTCCCAAGGAACCTGAGGGCATCCCCGCCCCTCCTGGGATCCTGCTCCAACTCCCTGCGAGCACCTTTCCCACCGGGATGATTGGTGAAGCTCCTGCTTCTCTGGGAAGGTGCTTTCCTGTCCTAGGAACACTCGCCCAGCCTTAGCCCAGCTCCTCGCGCGCCCCTCCCCCTTGGATGCCTTTTGTTTCTTTATTTCTTTTTTCCCCATCTTCCTACCTTGATAGAAGTGGGAACACTTCTCGCTGTAGCATTCCAGCTCTTTAAATCTCAAGCCGAATTCGTAGGTTTTCAGGATGATTTGAAGGTTATCTAGGTAATTTGGTGGGGACAGGTGACTTGGGGACCCTACTCTTTTGTCATCTTGCCCCGCCTCCCAACAAAAGAAAGTTTTAAAGTAAACATCATAAGAAGTTAATTTGAACATAATTTTCACCTTTACCTGTTTATCCTTATGAATCTATATGTTCATACCTCTATGAATGTATCTATTCATATGTTTTAATATTCATATTAGTTGAACCCATTTGATCAAAATCTGGTCTAAAATATTTTCATATTTATTAACTCCTATTCTGTCAAAGGATATGGATTCTATTAGAGGTCTTAAAAAAACAAAGATTAATAGAATGAACACATTTACAGTATTCTAAATATTTTAAATTATTTTATTCTATGACTATTTTACTAAAGGGATATTCACATCTGAGGACGAAGGGAATAAATCTGATCTATTATTATCTTCAGCAAATATAAATACGTCTTACCTTCACTAGAGTATTTTATTCTCTATCAACAATAGAAGGTCATAAAAATCACAGTTTCCATGACCAAAATACTTAAGAACACTTCATAATATTACTCATCATCAGTGATGAGTGACACGAGAGTGTCACACACTTTAAGAGAAAGTGTGACAGAGAAGAGTAGGAGGCAGGTAGTTCAGAGAACTGTCATTTTAGCCTGGTGATGTCTGCTCCCCTCTGCGGGTTACAGATTGGAGCAGAAACAACCCAGAGACAAAGATTAGACCGGAAGCTCAGTACTATTATGTATGAATGAAGAGAGAAGGTAAAAGCTGCTGTCTGTGCTTCTGCCCGCAGCGCCTTGGCCCTGCAGCTCTCTCTCCTCCTTGGGGGTGTGCCCAGGCCAGGGCTGCCCCCCCCCAGCAGAGAGCCACAGCTTCTTGACCAGGAGGGGAGCCCCTCATCCAACCTCTGCCAGCAACCTGCTTTCTCAGGCACTTGTATCGGGGCCACACAGGAGGCTGCTGACCTGAGCCCTCACCTTGACCTTCAGACACCCTCTAGCCAGGCCTTTGCATAGCTCTTAGCCAGAGCTGATTCCTCTTACCTGACACTGAGATAAAACGGGGCCACCTGGCTGGACACAGTCCAGCATAGGACTCCTCACCTTGGCTAAGTCTCCATCTGCAAGTTGTGAGACTGAGCCCCACCTTGGGCGCTGAGGGGAGACCGGGTAAGACTCCCTCATCCTCTCCCTCTGCCCCTCTGCCCTGGCCTCCCCCTCCTTCTCCAAAACTAAATAAATAAAAGATTGAGATTTATATGAACTTACTATAGAGGCAGAAATGGCTAAATCACTTCAACAAATTAATGGCGAACCTGAGTGAAAAGGAAAGGGCTGAGAGACAGTCCAAACCTAAAAGACTGAGAAATCAACAACATAAATACCATTTATTACTCAAGAAGTTGGGCTCTTGTTGGGGGTGGGACGAGTATGTGAGGCAAATGGAAAGCGTCTGATTTTGATATGTGATTTAATTATTTAACATAATGATGTTCAATTATGGGCTGGAGTTTCAGAGGCAAAAGTCAAAGGGACAATACTTCCAGGCCTACCATGTAGGCTAGCACTGAGGAGGAAGGAAACTGAGGAATGAAGCCTTCCGAAAAGGTGGTTCACAGGGCTCGGGGTTAACACAGCACAGCAGCTGAGGGACTCGGGCTTCTTCATCATAAAGCTATAGAATTGATTTGTACAGTTTCTAAGACTGTACAGAGTATTTTATATCACCCACAACAAGTACTATATGGTCGTCAACGCTTGCTGATTGTTGAGACCTTACCACCTACAAACATACTTGTGAAACAGCTCCGCTTGAGAAAGAAAGAAGTAAAAGAGTGTAAGACACAGGAGTGTATTTCATCCACATTTTATTAATTATCATAGGAAATAAAAACAAAAAACCTTAGAAGAGCTCTACTTAAATGACATTTTGACGAATACTTGTTCCATGTCCAATTCTAAAAATTATAAATTGCATTTTTAATTAGGTTCTGGAAAACACACTAAAAGGGCTCAATTGTCATTATCTCTTAAAATGCTAATGAAGCAATGAGGACTGATTATTGCATTATTTTGGGCTTGTTGGGATTCATCTTCTTTAGTAGCAAAACTACTAGATACAAACATGAATTCTTCAATTACAACTAATGGTTTTCTTTCTTAATTGTCCATGCTTAGCAGAGATACTCAGCAGGATTACCCATTATTACCACTGTGATTCAGTTTCATTCAGAGTCATTGTCAGGATGTGTTAGTCATAATATCAAGGTATCATGACATCATCATCATCATAAACATTACCACTAATTTAGCAGTAGGCAATCTGGAGTGCCAAGATTTAATACATGACTTTTTAAAACTAAAAAGAATCCTTGCCTACTGCTAAAGTTATTTACCTTTGGATATTTTTAAGGGTTTATCTTTTTAACAAAATGCTCAAGGTAACTTCATGTCTGGAAAAAAAGATATATTTGTACTTTGAAATTGTAAGTCAAGAGCTATAATTCTACTAACATATGCTACTAGCCATTACAATTACATAATTAGCCATCTTATTATAATTATATTATTGCTATTATTATTAAAAGTGTTTATATGGGCTAAGTACAGTCCTCAAACCTTCGTACATATGATTTAATCCTCACACAAGACTTATGACAAACTAATCATTGCTCATTCTCAGATAGGAACGAGAAAGTGAAATTGAGTGGGAAGAAACAAACCCTTATAAACTAAAAAACATAAGGTGAATCAGCAAACACATGGCATGTAGGTCCTCGCCCCATTCATGGGATGCCTCAGAGTAATCCTCAACATGATGGCACAATATTACCAAAGATGCTAATGGAATATCCCTTGCCTGCCTCTGTCCATATTACCAAAAATGTTTATATAATTTAAGATGAATTTACAGTTGCTGTTATCAGTAAACTTTTAATTCTTTATTCAAACTTACTTATCTGAAGTCTGTCCTCTATAAAATTATAATCAATTCTTTGTTTTCTTCCAATAGTTATATTTCATATTCATCAGCTTTTCCGGCTCAATAAGCGTCATATATGGATTATAATTTTATTACATGCTACTGAACTATATACTACTAGACTTCAGAATTCCCTTCCATCCAAGCAGAAGTTAATGCAATATAAAAGAGTAAATTGTAATAGAAGTAGCCACTATCTTCTTTCTGAAATGTCTTAAAAGAGATAACTTTAAGAACGAATTGGAATATAAGAATTAAATAATTTCCACACTCTGAAAAACTTCTGAATTCTCTTGAATTCTAAAAAGCGATTAAAGTATAATCAACCAAGGATTAAGAGACAGAATAATCCATATATAAAACAATATATATTAATTTTTCACACCCAAAATGTCATTCTTGAAAGAGATAACCAACTGAGAAATTAGGACTGAAATTCAGATCCAAATACTCAAGCTTTATCCAAAAAATAAAACAACAACAGCAACGATGACAACAACGAACATGAAAAAAAAACTGCTAAAAAACAAAGAAATTAGGCATGAAAAAGGAATAACTGATTTAAAAAAAAATCATTACTGTACTTCTCAGGATGAGATGCTGAATGTCTTTTTCTTAATAGAAAGAGGAAGATAAGGTTCAAAAGCATGGTCTGACAGCAATTTAGCCTTCTAATTAAAAGCAGGGCGGCAATATGGAACCTAACTTGGCAGCATGGTGATTCAGTTTTATCAGTTCAGCAAGACTTAAGTCATGTTCTGTGATTAAAACTATAGCTCTCACATGTGCATTGTCAATAGGAAACTTTTTAATAAAGATAAAATATGGCCTGTGAGATTTAAATCTGGTGAGAATTTAAATTTAACTTTAATTAATAATGCTCTAGCTAGAAAAATATTGGTGTTAAATATACTGCATATAAAGCAATGCTGAGTTTATTTGAAAAGGCATGGATTTTTTAAACTAATCAACAGTAATGTAGTTTTCAGGGTGAAAAAAAATGTCAGGGTACTTGACGAAAAAGGTAATTTATCTCCATAAAGAATTTTTACATCCTGAAACTTCATATATCAATCATTTTATCAACAACCACATTTGTACTTAAGCATATTTTGAGTAATGTATTAATTTCCAAATTAACATCTATCTATTGATAAAATATACTGTTTCCATAAATTAGTTTAATACTCCATAGGAACCCATTCAGTGTAGGTTAAAAAATAAACTAGTGATTAGTAAGTGAGAGAGGGTTGAGTGTCAAGTTCATCTTTAAATGGAAAAAAATACAAGTATGAGTAAAGTCTTTGGGATTAAGGTAAAAAAGACCAAAAAATGCCATTTTTAATACAGATTATAAATCTGATATGACCTGATATATCAGTAGATTTTTGTTTGGGGTGTTGATGTTGTGCCTTTCGTCTTTCGTTATTTCTGTATGGTTATCATGACACCTAAATGTGACTCCATGTTTGGACTGAAGAGCGGCAGGTTTAAGTATCGTGATTAGCAGATGAAATTATGTAGAAGATGATGAAAAATATATCGTAGGGTATAAAATAGAAATATCACCTGCCAGCCTGCTCAACAGAAGTTCCTATAGGACATACTTCCTGAGGGGTTCAGGTGAACACCATCTACACCTACTTCTGCAAACCCACCCCTGGCCATGTCTCTCATGCGATATCACCACACTCTATGACCCTGAGGCCTAGGCGGTAATTTCCTTTGTCCTAGTAATTAGTTCTCCATCCTTTTTTCTCTGCCAGAATCCTTATGATGAGACTCTTCCTAGTTTCCTGGCTCTAGAACTGAATCTCTCCTAGTTTAAGCCAAATCTTCACTCTCTTCCCCATGGATTAGATATCCTGTCTTTAAACATGTGCATTTCTGCAAATACAACTTTTTTTCCTCAGATCTCTGCAACTCCACATCATTCTATGTAGGCAATTCTGTTGAAGGCAGCTACCTTAATAACTTCCCCTTCCCCCATCTCTTATAGGTTAGACCTGAATTAAATTACTCACCACAGCTTAAATAAAATCATTAAAGATTATTTTATTTGACCTTCTGTTGAATGAGACTCCCAATAAAATAATCCTGTTTTTCACCTTCATGTTTTAAATATTTAAAAAAGACCATTTAACATATCTTGTCGAAAAATTTCAGTCAGAATCGCCCTCCTGATACTCACTGATAGATGACAATTCCTAAAAGACAAATTGCCTCAACTATTTGAGTTCTCTGTAGTATAGCTTATGATATACCAAAATATCAAATATCCCTGGATATTTAGGACCAATTGTTCAGCTTCACAGTTGACTTTATCTGTTTTTCTTTTTTTTAATATATTTTTTTATTTATTCATGAGAGACAGAGAGAGAGAGAGAGAGAGAGAGAGAGAGGCAGAGGGAGAAGCAGGCCCCATGCACGGAGCCCGATGTGGGACTCAATCCCGGTTCTCCAGGATCACACCCTGGACTGAAGGTGGCGCTAAACCGTTGAGCCAACCGGGCTGCCCGACTTTATCTGTTTTTCGACTGTGTTCTAAATTAGGTGGAAAGCACCCAAGGTTTGAGAGTTTCTTCTTTAAGCATGCCACTTGTCTTCCTTGACCTCATTTCTTTATGTTTATCCCTATTGGAGTCCTGTGTCAAGCTCCAGCTTCAACCAGAAATAATTTTCAGTCCTACTGTAAGCCAGGTGCAGAAGAAGATACAAAAAAATGACTTTAAAATATTCTTGCTAATACAGTTATTTGAGATAATTTCAGATAGTTATTCAATGGCCTCTCAAAAGACTTGTGGCGATGCTTTCAAAACAAGGCCTTTAAAATACAAAACTTCTTAAGTAGAAGGATCTACTTTTAAATTACATTTGCTTTTTACCCTTCTCTACCAAGTATAGTCCATTATTACATTGAAAATATACAGCTAAGGCCTAAACATAGTAATGGAGTCATACTTTATTTATATCATTCTATAGTCTAATAAAAACCAATATGACTTTCCAGATTTTAAGGATGAGAATATGATCCAAATCACGCCACTCAGATTTGGGGGATATGTGGGGGAACTATAGGAAACAGAATCTCTCTCTCTTTTTTTTTTTTTTTTGCAGGTGGAACTACATAAGATGACAAAATATAACAAAAAATAAAGTGACAAAAATAAATATGACAAAATATAATTCCCCTGCATACCCCCCAAATCTAAGTGGCCTGATTTGGGCCATGTTCTCATCCCTAAACTACTGGCTGGGAACAGGGGCCAGGGAGACTCTATTTAGTCAGATGTAGGTCACATAAGTACTTCCAGGTTTTGGGTGACACCAACCTATGAAAATCTGTGGAGTGAGGCACATTTTTCTAAAAGAAAATCAGGGTGCTGAAGCCAGAAAACAGATGCTGCTTAAAAAAGAACATCCATCCAACACACACACATACTTGATATAAAATGTTATATACTCAAAAATTCATAAGTTTAAATTATAATTAATATATAGTATTTTTAATATTCAGATCAAAGAAAGACATTATGTCTATTTGTACATCAACTCTTATGCTTATGAAATGAAATCAATATAGTTATCATAGGAATTATTTTTTTTTATTTTATCTATTTTTTTGAGAGAGAGAAAGCAAAAGAGCAGGAGCAGAAGGAAAAGGAGGAGCAGGTTCCCTGCTGAGTGGGGAGCCCGATGGGGGCTCGATCCTGGGACCCTGAGATTGTGACCTGAGCCCAAGGCAGATGCTTAACTGAGCCACCCAGGGGCCCTACAGGAATTATTTAAACATCATTTTGATGACACTGACTGTATTGATTTCCTAGAGCTGCCATAACAAAGTACTACAAACTGGGCAGCTTAAGCAAACAGAAATTTATCCTCTCACGTTTCTGAAACTTGAAGTGTGCCATCAAGAAGAATGGGTCCTGGGACGTTCTTGCATACTCAGGAGGAGACTCTACTCCATGGCTCTCTTCCAGCTTCTGAGACTGTTGGAATCTTGGGTGTGCCTTGGTTTGTGGCAGCATAACGCTAATCCCTGCCATTGTGGCTGCATGGCCTTCTCCTTTATGTCCATCTGTCACCTTGTTCCTCTTTATATAAACACACCAATCATACTGGATTACAGCTTACCCAAAATTCGTACGATCTCATCTTAATTTGAGTATATCTACAAAGACTCTATTTTCAAATAACGTCACAAATACAAGAGTGAGGGGCTAGGATTTCAACATATACCTTTTTTTGCGGACACAATTCAACCCATAATAGTAACTTTTACCTTATAAGAGAAAACAGTGATTAAAAATCTAGTAATTAGAGCCCATTTAATAGAAATAATTTAAATCCAGGACTGACACTTAGCTGACTATATATGTATTTTCTTTTTCTTTTTTTTTAATTTTTTAAATTTATTTACGATAGTCAAAGAGAGAGAGAGAGAGAGGCAGAGACACAGGCAGAGGGAGAAGCAGGCTCCATGCACCAGGGAGCCTGACGTGGGATTCGATTCCGGGTCTCCAGGATCGCGCCCTGGGCCAAAGGCAGGCAGCAAACCGCTGCGCCACCCAGGGATCCCCTATATGTATTTTCTTAATTTTCATTTTTTGAGTTATATATATTCTCTATTTTATTTCCTAATGTTTTCAATTTAAAATGGGTAGGGAATAGAAGTTTGTCCATAGGTGCAGTTCCGACCCCCATTTACTAAGAAAGAGTGCTCAAAATCTACACAAAATTTACAGTATAGTGTGTCAAAACTAAGTGGAAATCCATATGTTCTTTAGTTCCTTTTTTGATAGGAGTTCTTTTTTAAATTCCCATATAGTTAACTGTTATATTAGCTTCAAGTGTATAATATAGTGATTCAACACTTCCATACATTAGTCAGTGCTCATTGTAAGTGTGCTCTTAATCCCCTTAACCTATTTCACCCACCCCCTGCACTTCCCCTCTAGTAACCATTAGTTTGTTCTCTATAGTTAAGAGTCTGTTTGTCTCTCTTTTGATAGGAATTATTGATATTTTAGAATACAAGCTTCTGTGCATAGTTTAAGTGCTCTTGAAAAAAACACTTTTTAAATGTGTGAAATGAGGGATCCCTGGGTGGCGCAGCGGTTTGGCGCCTGCCTTTGGCCCAGGGCGCGATCCTGGAGACCCGGGATCGAATCCCACGTCAGGCTCCCGGTGCATGGAGCCTGCTTCTCCCTCTGCCTGTGTCTCTGCCTCTCTCTCTCTCTCTCTCTCTCTGTGACTATCATAAATTTAAAAAAAAATTAAAAAAAAATAAAATAAAATAAATGTGTGAAATGACAATATTGTGTAAAACAGTAAGATGCTTTGACCCTAAATGACAGCCTGTTAGTTTTCCTACATCTCTCCCCTTGCTTCTTTATTAACTATCTCCTGAAAGCCCTCAGGGCTTTAGTTAATTGTTAATCTGCAAACATTACCTTTGGCTTTGGGTTAATTAATTTTTCCAAGTTAGAAGGGCTAATAAATAGTACAGCGCAGACTCAAACCTCGTACTATCTGATTCTCAAGAAAATTCCCACAAAATTCCCTAAAATAATGCTACCTCCTTTCTTGTATTAAAGTCTGAAATTTTAAACATGTTGTTGCCCATCTTGCACTACAATTTATTTTAACTTCTAAATGCTCTGTCCTTACCTGAAGAGACAACCGCCTCTACTGCAGTACAGCCATAATTAGCTTGTCTTTAATATGATGGTTCAAAGTAGCAGGTAAGAATTGTGGGGGATATAGTATAGTGAGAGGCACAAGGTAGGTGTTATTTTTTTTTAAAGATTTCATTTATTTATTAATGAGAGACACACACAGAGAGAGAGAGAGAGAGAGGCAGAGACACAGGCAGAGGGAGAAGCAGGCTCCACTCAGGGAGCCTGACATGGGACTCGATCCTGGGTCTCCAGGATCAGGCTCTGGGCTGCAGGCAGCACTAAACCACTGCGCCACTGGGGCTGCCCAGGGCTAGGTGTTAAATGACATAAAACCTAGTTCCAGATGCACCACTTAATATAAATAGTTAACATTATAGGCTCTTTAATGTAACTCTGGGCAAGTCCCTTAACTGTCTGTCTGAGTAGCTCCAAAGTTAAGGAAGAGCAAGCCCTCCTCTTCCAATCATATGAAACTGAATCATATCAAACCTGTAAGAATATCGTGAAATACTGCAGATCTAATGCATACGAACTGATGATCAGCCGACGGTATGGATGTTGATAAAATATTTCAAAATAAATTTGGTAAATTAAGTTGCTAACAAAGTTTTCTCCAGATATTATTTTAAAATGTTACCTTTGCAAAGTCCTCCTGAAAATCAAAGTCATCCTTTGAATGACTACTGCTCTTTTTCAAATGATATAAATAAAAATTATTGGCAGAGTTAAGTGTTACATTTCAACCTTTATGATTAAAGATGTATTCACTAGCCTGCCATTCACAGGGCTTGCAGAACACTAAAAAGACAAAACTGGAAGTTTAGAAAGCATTCTCTGCAGACTTCTCATTTTAAAGTTCAGAAATTAGAAGCTAAATGCGTTTGATTCAATGATTTTATACAAAGTTACATAAGTGGAAATAATTCCATCCTTTTCCTAGTAGCAACAACAACTTCCCTAAGAAGTCTAACTTGAAGTTGCAATGAATGATTATGAAAATAGCCAGATCCCCAGCATAAATGCTGATACAGGTCATGATTTGGAGAAGCCTCAGAATTTGGAATCAAATGAGATATATATGAATTCTAGTTCTTATTCCAAATAGCTGCATGATCATAGGCAAATTATTTGCATTCACTGAACATCAATTTTCCTTTTCGTTGTAATGGGAGCAATGAAAGGAATAAAAATGTGAGCAAAATAAAAGCAAGAAAGATGAGAGTTGGTATTGAGAACTGAATGAGATAAAAGCTAAATTCTCATGGTATGTAGTAAGCATTCAACCAATGACAGCTTATTTCTGGACTCTTAAAAATTATGCTTTAACAAAATGAGCTAAATGAATAGGCTGTTTTCCTTTAAAACCATTAGTAAATTAGCAGAAGCTGCATTTTAGCTTGGAAAACATCGAGGTCAGTATCTAGGAAATCTGACTACTAATTTCAATTGCATTTATCAGTATTTGTGAGCAAATCAAAATCCAAATTATTCTGTTTGTTCATATGTTGCAATCAACAACAATCTCACTCCCCGTAAATAAAACTTTGAAAGATTTTGGGTGTGTGAAGGTCAAATGAAACAACATATGTGAAAATGCTAGGAAGATGCTCCTCCATAGAGAAGCCAAATTACTATCAACAAACAAAAGAGTAAATGTAAATTATAACAATAAAGTATAACCTCCTCAGCATTGTATCAAATAGTCAAATTCATCTGCTTGTATTTGAGGGAAGCAAAATCACACTGAAAATTCCATTCTTCTACTCTTTGAGGATTTTATTCAGTCCTTTAATTAGATATGTCAAATGTAGTAAGAAATATACCAAAATAACAGATAATTCAATGTATTTGCTGCATAGAGCATTTAGTTAAAAGAACAAAAAAGGTAGAGTAAGGAGTCATGTAACTTTTTTTTAAACTTAAGCTCGAAACAAACTTTGTTTGTTGGAAAGTTTGTGAAAAGTAGAAAGTAGAGTACTCCATGCCCTGAGTTGATGATGCAGTGGGTAGGGTACCGGGCTATGTATACAAACACTGCCCACGTGAGTTTGAGGAGTAGCTTGATTATAATATCCCTGATCTACCAACGTACCAAAAATTAATATGTAGGAAGAGAAATAATCCATCCTCAAGAGCTTTCCATGCTTGAAACCCCTTCCAGGGATCCCTGGGTGGTGCAGCGGTTTGGCGCCTGCCTTTGGCCCAGGGCGCGATCCCGGAGACCCGGGATCGAATCCCACATCGGGCTCCCAGTGCATGGAGCCTGCTTCTCCCTCTGTCTCTCTCTCTCTCTCTCTCTCTCTGTGACTATCATAAATAAATAAAAATTAAAAAATATATATGTATATATAGAAACCCCTTCCATAAAGTAAAATAATAAATTCTTAAGATTAGAAAGACTTAGGCTATCATATAATCACAAATAATCAAGTGGTTCTGAAAGTGTACACAGCTTTACTAGATAAAATAGAAAAATCGCTGATCGTCTATTTCCAGATGCTTTGAAAGGGCTACACTCTGAAATACCTAAGGGGCAAGTAAATTATGCAAATAAATGGTGTGAGGATGTGGAGCAACAGGAATTCTCATTTACTGCTAGAGAGAATGCCAAATGGTACAGCCACTTTGGAAGATCCTTTGGCGGTTTCTTACATAAATAAACATACTCTTACCATATGTTTCAGCAATCACACTTCTCGGTATTTATCCAATTGCATCGAAAACTTATGTCCAAAAAAAAAAAAAGAACCTGCACAAGATTGTTTATAGCAGCTTTATTCATAATTGCCAAGACTTAGGAAAAACCCAGAAGTCTTCCAGCAGGTGCCTGAGTAAATAAACTCTGGTACATCCAGATAAGGGAATATTATTCAATGCTAAAATGAATCGAATTATGAAGCCAGGGAAACACACCGGCCCAGGGCAGCGCCGTGGGAGCCCGTGCCTCTGCTGTGAAGCAGGCACAGCCCCAACCCCTGTCCCCGCCACTACCATCGCCACCCTCTAAGGACAGGAGAAAATTAGTAACCCCCCCCCCAGCCATCAACAAGTGGGGATGCAACTCATGCACGGGAAGGTGCAGCCACGTGTTGCTCGAAGGGAGAGAGAAGTTAGGGCTGTGTGTGCTCAAACCCTGGTCCTTTTCAGTTTGGAGAATGCGCAGAGGCGGGGAGCAGTGAGCAGCTCTGCTCACTGGGGAGCACAGGCTCGGAGGGGCCTGCTCAGCTCCTCCCCGCGGCAGAGGCCACGGCCAGAGGTCACGGCCAGGGGTCACGGCCAGGGCCTTAGGCCGGGCCTGCTGGTGGCGAGGGGTGTGCCACAGAGGGGAGCTGGCTGGGTGGGCCGGGGCCCCACAGAGGCGGGGCGGCCCAGCCCGGCCCGGGGCCGCCGTCTTTGCGGGTGCAGCCCCGGCCTCAGAGCCGCCACCCTGGGCCCAGGCCAGTGCGCACCTGCCTCTGGCGGAGCGGCCGGCCCAGCCCTGCGGTGGCCCCAGCACACCCGCGGGACACACCAGCGCTGCCGGGCGGACCTGCCGGGACCTCTCTGCATCCATTTAGCTGCAGCTTCGTTCTCACTAGGCCGCTGACTGCCCCACTGCCACGGGAGGCCCCGGGGCACAGCAGGATCAGGGAGACGCGGACAGAGCCCTGCTGCCCCGACCACGTCGCCTGGGGGCCTGGAGATCACAGCCCGCGGAGGACAACTTTCCAATAGAAGGTATTCCTTGTGCACACGGCACCTCAGCACCTGCAGATTATCTAAACAGCTGATAGGAATTCCTGCTAGAAATGTCGATGACTTACCCATTATAAACCCAAATTAATCCATGGCCAGGGACCCCTGGGTGGCTCAGCGGTTGACTGTCTGCCTTCAGCCCAGGTCATGACCCCGGGGGTCCCGGGATCGAGTTCCGGGTCAGGCTTCCTGCAGGGAGCCTGCTTCTCCCTCTGCCTGTGTCTCTGCCTCTCTCTCTGTGTGTGACTCACGAATAAATAAAATCTTTGTTAAAAAGTCCATGACCTAAAACAAGGCAGGGTTAATGAAATGAAAAGGAAAACAGTGATTTTTTTGAAATTATATTTTATTCTTTTACAAAGATACTCATTTATTTGAGAGAGAGCGTATACTAAGCAGGGGGGTGTCAGGCAGAGGAGACAGTGGCTCCCAGCGGAGTGGGGAGCCTGACCTGGGGCTCCATCCCAGGACCTGGGATCATGATCTGAGCCAAGGTCAGACCCCTAACACACTGAGCCACCCAGGTGCCCCAAAAGTGATTTTTTTCAAAGTTACAGCCTATCTAAAGCTCATTAAATTGTGTAAAATCTTGATCATGCCACCACTGTATAGTTTCATCCGTGCATTTACCCTCTAAATTTGTCATAGTAAACAGTAAATTTTCATGTCATATTCAAGAAGATGCATGTCCTCATTAAAACTCTCTTTCAGTCAATTTCTGTTGTGTAAACTCATGATTAGCCACACTAATGAACAGAAGCAATGGCACAGAGGATCCTATGTGAGGAAATACAAAGGAGTCTATTTTTGGCATACCATATTTTTGGTATGATTTCCTTTATTATAAAGCAGATTTTATCACACCAAAACAGTTGTACTTGAATTTATTTGAAACTATTATATTTTCCTAAAACTCTTACTATTTTACTAGTAAAACAAGCAAACAAACAAAAAACAAAAACAATGCTGATATATTGTAATTTATGAAAAGTAACTCAGAAGAGGAAAAACTCTTCAATGGTAAACCACGAGGTAGATAAGCTATATATGAACAATCAGTTGGGTCCTAGTCAGATAGAAGAAAGTTTATAGAGGCAAAGACGTGTGTGTCTACACATGTGTAAATGATGTATCTGCTCACGCATGTACACTTGTGCATATTTATGCATATATGTAGAAATGGTTTGGTGATGAGAAATTGCAC
This sequence comes from Canis aureus, assembly GCF_053574225.1. Lineage (NCBI taxonomy): Eukaryota > Metazoa > Chordata > Mammalia > Carnivora > Canidae > Canis > Canis aureus. Next base: position 974,168 of record NW_027554438.1, on the reverse strand, counting down.
CATTTGTCATGAAAAATTATTTTTCCATTAGTAATATTTTAATTCTGCATATTTTGTGGACCATTCTGTAGAAAAGCAAGATATAATTCACAATGTGGATGGTTAAAAGGGTATAAATTTCGGCACAAAAATATAATGCTAAAAAAATGTTATGCTAAGGCAAGATTTTCTTCATTTCTTTCAAAAAATATGCAAACAGTCCCCAAGAGACTGGAGAAAATCAACTGATAGTGATATGTGATATGGATGTCCACATACCATGAGAGTATATTAAAAATTATAAATACTTCTAAAAAGTCATAAAATGTTTCATGTCCAAAAGTTCAGATTTTGAAAATGGTACTTAGCAAGATTCTTTCATCACAAAAACACAAGAAACATTACAAATCAGCAAATCTCAAGCCTCTTCTGTCCAAGTGATGCCCACCATCTATCTTAGTTAGAGACAGATGAGAAGAGGACAATTTGTCTCACCCCTCAGGGAGTAACCCAGGGTCCACCAACGGGTTAATATGACTCAAAACCAAAACAAATGCATGTTTATCAGTCTAGTTTTTTGCGTTTTTCTTTTTTCTTTTGATACAAGAAAAAAAAAACACTTCCCCATATATGTTTATCAACTATGCATATTCAATCAATCAGAACCCCGACCTGAAAATAAAAAAAAAAATCCTTTAAAATATAGAAACACAGCAACTAGATCTATTTCTAATGTTCACTCAAGCAAATACTCATTTTTAAAGCATAAACCTCAAAATACCAGCAGGATGTCATTATTTCATTTTAATGCTATCGTAGGAGTGGCAGTGTCACACAGTAGTTAGGAAATGGGGCTCAGGGGTCGGGTTGCCTGGACCCAAATCCTGACTCTGCCACTTTGTGGGACTATGAACTTGAGCAGGAGCTTAAGCCTCTTAAGTGCCTCACTTTCCTCCTCTACTTGACAGGGTTACTGCAGAGATTCAAAGGACTCATATACTGAGTACTTAGAATAGCGACTGTAACTATTAGCTATTATTATGTAGGGAGCTTCTCTCTACCTAATAAATAGGATATTTTTGACAAATTAGTAGGTTAAAATCATCTTTGAAAAATTAAAGTAAATCAATCTCACCAGGGTTTGGAAGCGTCCTATAACAATCTTTTTTTTTTCCTCTTTTTTTTTTTTTTTTAAACAGGAGACAAATAGTAAGTCAACAAATTATCACACATAGATGCACACACACACACACACACACACACACACCACAATCTTTATTGTAATTGGATGCATCCAGTATGGAAAATTTAAGTGTTAAGATCCATTTCATAGATAATTCTGGTTTTTCCAAGGTTTATGATTCCATCATAAAAATTAATTCCCCAAGAAAGTTTGCAAATGTATCTCAGTCTATATCTCATTATTTCTTTATTACCTGTCTTTTAGTACATTTGGCTTGGTTTATATATTGTTAGCAAGACCAAAAATACTTTTCAGAAGTATAAAATGAAGATTCCACAGACACTCTAGATATTACTAGTGAAATCAGGTGAAGTATAGCAGATAGAAACTAATATTAATGAGGGAACTGGATGTGAGCGACTCTTTGAGAGTGCACGCCAACATCAGTGTTGATGGGCGTCCCTAGCTAGGACCGCTCAGGTCAGTCTCATGCAAGGTTGGCTGTTGTAGCCGACCTTGCGCATGTGAAGTCAAAAATTGGGAGACACAGCAAAATCCCTGATTCCTTTAATAACTTACAAGTCATACTTAAAAACTTCTATTTTTAATTGGTCCCACTTCAGGAAGTCCTATCTTCTATAAGGTTTACCATAGTCAACATAAAGTAGAAAATTCTTCTGTACTAGACTCTAGGAGTCCCTGGTCCTAATGCTGCAGAATTTCACAAACAAGTGTGCGTAATTGTCCTTATCATTATGATTGCATTGTGCTGGATGTTTCTGTTCTCATGCACATCTTCCTTTCCCAAGCATCTTTCCTGCTTTCCCTTCTCAAGGGGAAACCGTGTATGGAGGTGAGAGAACTTTGGATTCTTCCACGACTTCTTCTTTGGGGTCTTACTAAGACCCTGACTGAGTCTAATTACCAGTCTGTGCTGTTTTAAATGAAAGCTTTTATTAACTGAAACACAGACTGCAAAGTCATTTGTTTTGAAATTTTGCACAAATAAGTCTATTTCCTAGTGAATGCGCTCGAGTGTATTTGAGAACTGGATGAAGTGATTCCTATCAGCTAATAAAAATGGGCAGGATGAAGCTCAGAAGCCCAGATCGGGCAATCTAAGATATGAATCTAAAAATGAAAGACGTCCTGACATTATCAAGGCATCTATTTCGCTTATTCCTGACTACACTATTCTAGTAATGAATTAATTGTTGTATGAATCTGTCCATGACCTAAGCTTTCCTATTTAGTATCGGAAGAATCTAACAAACAATAAATATCAACTTAAAGTATGGTGATTATAAACATGTAAAGATTTTTATTTAAAATAGATTCTTACCCTGATCTAAGGCCTTTCCTGGACTCCAAGTGTGGAAATAATCATCCTAAGGAGGAAAATAATGTGAATTGAGTGGATGTGAGTAACTCGATTGTAAAGATTCATATAAAATCTAGAATAAAATATGAAATACAGAAGCTGAATACAAAACTCTACTTCCTGCAATGGCAAGCAGCAAATTATAAAAATAAATAAATAAATAAATAATAAATAAATAAATAAATAATAAAAAAGGAACAAGAGAAAAACAATAGTTATCAAAAGGGAACACGTTGTTTACATGTCATAGAAATGCTTTTCAATAAATGTGTTCATTTTCATTGCAAGTCAGTTTACTATGATAATTCAATTATATTTCCTTGCCAAGTCACATATATATTATAATGCAACACTTCAGTTGCAATTCAATGTGCAATAGAACATGCAGATAATTCCCCTAAGCTAATAAGCGACAAAATATGTCACCAGTGTCTGGTTACACGACTTCATTTTCCACTAGTATGACGCAGCAGCGAAATACCAAGGGGTCTGCACTAGCCCGTACAGTATAAATAGAATTTGCAAGTCAGTTACATGATAATTGAATATCTAAGGAGTTCATCAAGATGCAATTGGAAGCTTGAAAAAAATACACACCTAATTAAATCTTGCCTGAAGTTTAACTCTTTAATATGGAAAAGAATCATTACAATATACTTACTATATATACACTTAATAAATATGAGTATATGACACTACGGAGGAGCCATGTCAACTGAAAAGATTTTTTAGAAAGCAAAAACAAAAAACAAAACAAAACAAAAAAAAAACAAAAACATTTACCGACTATTGTATTTGCTGTTTTACCTGCCAGGCTCCACAGGGATGCTGCTCTGCTTCCCCCTTTCCCTCTGCCTCCTCCCCGCTCCTGGGCCCCTGCGCTCTCCCCTCTGTCTCTCTCAGTCCCCACCTCTCTCAAATAAATAAGTAGAGTCCTAAAAAAAATTATGTAGACCTCAGATCCTGGACTGAAGTTGGGAAAAAATACCTGCGCCTCTGAGCAAGGTGCCTGCGGTTAGGTGCAGAGTGTAGATGTGGTCTGGCCCGTGTGTGCACGAAGGGGCTGCCAAGGCCTCCCTGCTCCACAGAGGCACTGGCCCCCGTACTGCCCAGAACGACCCGGGCTGCAAGTGCCCCCCCAAAATACCCAGCAGTAGACACGTCGAGCTCCCGGAAAGCCGGCCTCTCATCACTGGGGTCACTGTCAGGAGGCCAGGCCTCCACTTTCAGCCGAGCCTCTCATATAGCACAGCCGCCGGAGACCCAGCATCCGGTTCCCTGCACTCAGGCGTCAGCGGGAGGAGGAGGAGCAGCGCTGAGCTCCTGGCACCTTCAGCACTGACGCTCAGCCATGGCGAAGCAACATGGTTGGGGATTGTTTAGGGTTTTATTATTCATTCAGGGGAGACCCAGAGAGAGAGGCAGAGACCCAGGCAGAGGGAGAAGCAGGCTCCCTGCAGGGAGCCCGATGCAGGACTCGATCTTAGGACCCGGGGTCACACCCTTATGCCCTGGGCCCAAGACAGGTGCTCGTCCGCTGAGCCCTCTGGGCGCCCCTGAAAGCAACATGTCTCATGCAACACACGGTGTTTGAAACACCAGCTTCCCACGCGGAGGGGGCTGCGTGGCCCCGGGAGCAGCTCGGGAGCAGCTTGGGCGGTGGCTCCAGCGGAGAAGGCTGCACAGCCAGGAGCGCGATTCCAGCAACGCAGGCCCGGGAGCACAGGGCGCCGGGGACACTGCCCAGGACCAACGCTCCCCCTGCGACAGGCAGAGGCCAGGAGGGCCCAGGACAGCAAGGACGCTCCTGCCGCTGGAGGCCTGGAGCTGAGCAGATCAGCGGCCCCGCCCCCAGAGCATCCAGGCCCCTGCACACCTAGAGCTCTGTAGTTACTGCGGGAGCTGACTCCAGGTTTCCAGAGCTGGTCACAGCCACTGTTGCTGTTCCTCCTGGGGCCTCACAGGGTAAACAACCCCCACTGAGCCTCACCGTGGCCTCACGGGATAAACAGCTTAAATGTCTTTCACTGAGCCCTGCAGCAGGCAGGGGGCTGAACAGCTCCCCCAAGTGCTAACACCTGAAAATCAGCACAGCAGGCCCCTCCCACAAAAGACCAGCTAGATGGACAGGGGACAAACAAATTATTGACCAAGCAGCACTGCAGAGTTCCAGGGGAAGTCGAGGGATTTAAATTATACAGAATCAGAGGATACTCCCCCTTGTCTTTGTTTGTTTGTTTGTTTATTTCTGTTTGCTCCCCCCATTTTCTTCGACATGGATGGAACTGGAGGGTATTATGCTGAGTGAAATAAGTCAATCAGAGAACAACAAACATTATATGGTCTCATTCATTTGGGGAATATAAAAATGGTGAAAGGGAATAAAGGGGAAAGGAGAAAAAATAATTGGGAAATATCTTAAAGGGAGACAGAACATGAGAGACTCCTAACTCTGGGAAACGAACTTGGGGTGGTGGAAGGGCAGGTGAGTAGGGGATGGGGGTGACCGGGTGATGAGCACTGAGGTGGGCACTTGACGAGATGAGCACTGGGTGTTTTTCTGTATGTTGGCAAATTGAACACCAATAAAAAATAAATTTAGTAAAAAAAAATAGGAAATCTTGTCCATTTATTGGGATTTTTTACTTAGACAACGTTGTCATCTCTGAATACGCACAGTGCATTGGGGTTCTTTAAGGGAACAGAATTAATAGGATATATATTTCAACTCATGCAATAAATTTACTTCTGATAAAGGAAAATAAATTATTCTCAAAACAGGCCTAATGTTTCTATTTCATTTTATGCTAATGATAACTATTTGCTACATTTGTTCTTCATTTTTAAATTTTTTTTGTAGATTTTACATATTTATTCATGAAAGATACAGAGAGAGAGGCATAGACAGAGGCTCCCTGCACAGAGCAGGGCCAGAACAGAAGGCGGGTGATTAACCAGTGACCCACCCAGGTGCCTCACATTTGTTCTTTAACACCTCTTTCTCTGACCTAATTTGACATGGGCACCTAAATTATTCCTTTTTCTCTTTTCTTGCATATCAATGATACTTCTCCTCTCATGTCCTTGCTGTTCTTTCCCTGTTGACTATGGGCTCCTTCCATTCACCTCCTCGGCGTCCATGTCTTGCACCTCCTTCTATTATAATGAGGTACTATTGTATCAACCTCATTCATGTGTTGGTAAAATGTCAGTGAGGGGATGTATTCTATTACCTTATGATGTAATCTCAATCTTTCTGTGGGCCTGTGTCTCTAGTCTGTGACATTTGTAAATGTTTCTCTAGTAGTTTTTCTTCTCCTTTCAGGAAATCATAGGAAAGCTAGAGTATCCATTAAGAGGAGATAGGGCCTTATCCTAGAGCTCTAGGAAGGAGAATCTGTAAAAACTTTTTCTCTTAAGACTACAGATTTGTGTGGAGTCAGAAAGACCCTGAATAGCCAGGGGAATATTGAAAAAGAAAACCACAGCCGGGGACATCACAAAGCTGGATTTCAAGTTGTACTAGAAAGCTGTGGTCATCAAGACGGTGTGGTACTGGCACAAAAACAGACACATAGATCAATGGAACAGGATAGAGAATCCAGGAATGGGTCCTCAACTCTATGGTCAACTAATATTCAACAAAAAAGGAAAGAGTATGCACTGGAAAAAGGACAGTCTCTTCAATAAATGGTGCTGGGAAAATTGGACAGCCATGTGCCGAAGAATGAAACTAGACCATTTTCTTAAACCAGACACAAAGATACAGTCAAAATGGATGAAAGATCTTAATGTGAGACAAGATTCCATCAAAATCCTAGATCAGAACACACAAACCCTTTTTGAACTTGGCCACAGTAACTTCTTGCAAGGTACATCCATGAAGGCAAGGGAAACAAAAGCAAAAATAAACTCTTGGTATGTAATCAGGATAAAAAGCTTCTTCACAGCAAAAGGAACAGTCAACAAGACTACAGGACAACCTACAGAATGGGAGAAGATATTTGCAAATGACCTATCAGATAAAGGGCTAGTTTCCAAGATCTATAAAGAACTTATTAAACTCAACACCAAAGAAACAAACAATCCATTCATGAAATGGGCAAAACACATGAAGAGAAATCTCACAGAGGAAGACATAGACATGGCCAACAAGCACATGAGAAAATGCTCTGCATCACTTGCCATCAGGGAAATACAAATCAAAACCACAATGAGATCCCACCTCACACCAGTGAGAATGGGGAAAATTAACAAGACAGGAAACAACAGATGTTGGAGAAGATGTGGAGAAAGGGGAACCCTCCTGCACTGTTGGTGGGAATGTGAACTGGTGCAGCCACTCTGGAAAACTCTGTGGAGGTACCTCAAAGAGTTAAAAATAGATCTGCCCTAAGACCCAGCAATTGCACTGCTGGGGATTTACCCCAAAGATACAGATGCAGTGAAATGCCAGGACCCCTGCACCCAAATGTTTATAGCAGCAAAGTCCACAATAGCCAAACTGTGGAAGGAGGCTCGGTGTCTATTGACAGAAGATGGATCAAGAAGCTGTGGTCTATGTATACCCTGGAATATTCCTCAGCCATTAGAAATGACAAATGTCCACCATTTGCTTCGATGTGGATGGACCTGGAGGGTATTATACTGAGTGAAATAAGTCAATCGGAGAAGGACAAACATATGGTCTCACTCATACGGGGAATATAAGAAATAGTGAAAGGGAATAAAGGGGAAAGGAGAGAAAATGAGTGAAAATTACAGTGAGGGTGACACAATATGAGAGACTCCTAACTCTGATAAATGAAGAAGGGTTAGTGGAAGCGGAAGTGGGCTGGGCTGGGGGTGACTGGGTGATGGGCACTGAGGGGGGCACTTGGCGGGATGAGCACTGGGTGATATGCTGTATGTTGGCAAATGGAACTCCAATAAAGATAAATAAATAATAAATAATAAATAAATAAATAAATAAATAAATAAATAAATAAATAAGACTATGTCTTTGTTAGAATACTCTGGATGTATAAGTAAAAACAAATTAAAAACAGACTTTGTTCCTACTAAGACAGCCTACCATAGGTGTTACACCATTCTTATGGTAGTCTTCACTCAGTCTCCAGGAATTTGTCTCAAATACTATTTTTTATTTTTTTGTGTCCATAACTATATTTAATTTTTTATTTTATTTATGATAGGCACACAGTGAGAGAGAGAGAGGGGCAGAGACACAGGCAGAGGGAGAAGCAGGCTCCATGCACCAGGAGCACGACGTGGGATTCGATCCCGGGTCTCCAGGATCGTGCCCTGGGCCAAAGGCAGGCGCTAAACTGCTGCGCCACCCAGGGATCCCATGTGTCCATAACTATGAAGTGTTCCTACCAGTTAATGGCTCTTACCTGGCTTCTTTCCAGGTAAGAAGATAAATTGTTATTTATTTAAATCAATAAATTTATTTTAAAATAATTTTGTTTACTAAATTTATTTTTAAGGAAATGTTTATGTTTGTTATCCGATTTTTTTGCATAACAATTATCTACTAAAACACTAAATCATTCAACGGTGATGCCTGGGTGGCTCAGTGGTTTAGCACCTGCCTTTGGCTCAGGGCCTGACCCCGGGGTCCTGGGATTGAGTCCCCCATTGGGCTCCCTGTAGGGAACCTACTTCTCCCTCTGCCTGTGTCTCTGCCTCTGTCTCTGTGTCTCTCATGAATCAATAAATAAAATATATTTTAAGGGATCCCTGGGTGGCGCAGCGGTTTGGCGCCTGCCTTTGGCCCAGGGCATGATCCTGGAGACCCAGGATCGAATCCCACGTCGGGCTCCCGGTGCATGGAGCCTGCTTCTCCCTCTGCCTGTGTCTCTGCCTCTGTCTCTGTGTCTCTCATGAATCAATAAATAAAATATATTTTAAAAAGCATTCCACAGTTACAGGACTAATCTTGATGCACAGCTGTCATCATCATCTCATAGCCTTGTTTAAATCTTTAAAGCTCCTCACTGCCTACAGAAGAAAACAAGTTTAACCAATTCCCCACATCAGTTTTTCAATCAGTTTTACATCTGTGACCCTCTGACTCAGCTGAGCCTCCTGTTTCAGGACTTTAATGTATTCACATCCTTGTCTTTTTCTTGGTAGGTCCATTCCTATCTTTGCTACTGTCACCAATTGCGTATTTTAGCTGTCCTTTGATGACCAACTTCATTCCAATTTTTTTCATAGAGTCTTTTCAAACCTCTCAAAAAAAAAGCAAAGAAACAAAAACAAAAGCTTTATTCTTTTTTTAAATGCCCAGGACATTTTATCCATAACTCTCTGATGCATGGGCCCTCTTCTACCAAATGTTAGGGTTATTTATCCCATGAATTCTTTCTTTTGCTCAGTTGTATGCCCCTCTACGTTAGGGATCAGTGTCTAATCCATTTCTATAATCTCTGAATCATCAAGTAAAGTTATTCACATAGAATATGTATAACTATGTTCTGAAAAGGTAAAAATATATTTGGTTTTGATTCTTTTTAGAGGATGTTTCCATTTATTTTCATTCTGCCTGCCATAGTTAATATAAACAATTATGAATGTGAATCTTGGTTAAGATATTGAAACCACGGCAAACTGAAACATTTCAATATTTCCCTCATTTGTCAGTAAACAGGTTTATGATTTTCAATTCATTTTTTACTTATATATTTAAAAACCACTCGGAATAAAATATCGCAACCTTCACATAGCATTTGTTTCCTGATTGCCTACCGAAGTGATTGGAAAGGCACAAAAATATACGCATACAAGGGCACGTGTAATGCAGAGCAGAACAAAAAAAGATGTATCAACAGGGCTTCTGTCGTTGAAAACGGGATGCATGCGTGCACTGACCCAGCCGATCAGAGGTAGGGGGACCTTAATCACAGAGTCGGAGCCAAGGTGAAGCGCACATATTTGCCTGACAGGACCTCGTGGGGTTCGGAATCAGTGGCACACACGCAAAAACACCAGTTCAGGTTTATCTCTGCATTTGCACCATGAGTTGAAAGCTTCTCCTGATCACGGCTTGTCCTACCCTTACCCTCTGAAGCCAACAAAGTGTGCTGCAAAAAGCACGGGTCATTAAAAAGTGTCATATCATTCTACTCTTCTCTCTTAATGTAGAAACATCTTGAATGGCATTTAATGGACTCGCAATCACGTTTGCTCAGTGCCGGTGATTTCTTTTCTTCTCTTGGTTTATCCCCCGCCCCTTTTTGAAGAATTCGTGTATTACTTCAGAGAGAGGATGATATTAGATAGTATATTCAAAATCACTTTGGAAAAGAGTTGAAAATCTTGTCAAAATTGAAGAACAATTTAATGTATTAATTTCTTTCTACATCGCACTCAACTATGTAGTTTGGTCTCAACTCTCAAAATAAGCATAAACGAGTATCACCCTGTACTTACTTTCTGTCTTATTATGTGTTTGGAAGTTCATTTATTCTCACATTTTGTATCAATGTATGCAGGTGCTGTTGAAACATAAGCTTGTCCTTTTAAAAGTAGTGAATCCCAAGGTCCCACTCTCAACTTACTTCTTCTAAAATATTCTATTTCCATCAATAAATAATGTGACACAAGATGTACTGTTACCAAGATCTCTTATCTCAGTAATTTCAAATGCCATTTAACTTGGGTAAGTTATTGTTAGATGTTCTCTCTCTCTGACTACTGACCTCCTCCTACCAGCTTCTTCTATTAAGTAGCTGCCAACTTTCTCTTCTCTATTGCTAAAAGTGCTTTTCCTACTGCTTGCTCAGCTCAGTGACCAAAAAATATTCTGAAAGATGACCTGTGCCATCTCACTCCACTTCTCTGCCTCCCTACTTCTCTCTCTGTCTCTCTCTCTCTCACACACACAAACACTACCTCATTCTCTACTCAAGAAATTATTTCTTGGATTTAATAAAGAGTTAATGTCAATTCAACCTTATGTCCCCTCCCACCCATCCCAATCCTATCCCATTGGAAGTCTGCAGTAATAAGTAGAATGTACTGAAAAAAGATATATCAACTCAAAAGCAGTAAGTGTACCCCTGCTAGAGAAAAATGAAAATATTCTCAAAACAGTTCAAATGTTTCTATTTATTCACACTAATTATTTAAATCTTTGTTAGTTTATAAAGAGATGATCTCAGTTAGGCAATATATTCATCAATCAAATCATTTTATTCCCAAACCAAATTATTTCCAAACAAGTAACCAATGGAATTTATTTCTAAAATTTATTTCTAAGAAACAGAGCATGTAGCAGCATTAAGCAAATCTTCCTAGTTTCTTACATTTGCATAATGACTTTCTAGGATCTAATCCCCAAATATGTTAACATCAGTCTCGAATTCCCGTTCTGTTAGGTGATACTCCTACATCTATATCCTGACACTGTTGCACAGTGATGTTCAGAATTCATGATCAGGCTTTGCTAAAACTGCCTGTATCTCTAACCGCTACCCCAAAGTTCTTATCAATATTTTTCCCTACTTGAAACTGTCTCCCCACTGAGGACATCGCTTCCCCTAAAGTCTTCTCAAGTGAAGGCTATTTCCTCCATTGCACGATTCCCACAAATGCCTGGATGGCAGAAGGCAGGAGGTGGGGAGAGGTGGGTGGGGTTGGGGGCATAGTTGTTCCTCTGGGGGCTCAGGAATTGTCACAAGACCTGCTAATCATTGCTGTGACCAGGCTCTCTCCCTCCTCCTTTCTAAAATTTCATGTTTTTTATAATAATCTTGAAGAATTACCCATCTGTATTGCACTCACTATATTCCTCCCTACTTATAAGCCTCTTATTACTCCTTTGTGTTTCCTCTTATTCCTTGAAGACTTACACCACAATTCTTATCAAAATCCTTCTTGATAATTTTATTATCTACATTGATGACTTTTGCCCTGGTGTCTCACTCAGTGACTCCATATCCTTCTCTCCAATGGATTTGGCTCTCAGCATGCTTCAGCTACTCACATAATCATGCCTATGTTTGTAATTACTAATTTCCACTGCCTTAAGAACCTAGGTCACCAATCACCAGCTCCTATCTTTCCAGCTTACTTCTTCTAGTACTCTAATTCCAAAAATGCCACAGACCCACTTGGACTTTTGGTCCATCATTTCTACTGCATTTTCAATGTTCTTTATGACCTCATCCTTGTGCCTTCCTTTTCTTTTTTTTTAATTATTTATTTATTTATGATAGTCACACAGAGAGAGAGAGAGAGAGGCAGAGACACAGGCAGAGGGAGAAGCAGGCTCCATGCACCGGGAGCCCGACGCGGGATTCAATCCCAGGTCTCCAGGATCGCGCCCTGGGCCAAAGGCAGGCGCCAAACCACTGCGCCACTCAGGGATCCCTGTGCCTTCCTTTTCAATATTACTAGCTCAAATTCCATGAAAGGTTTAATTTCTTTCAGGCATGTACCCGTAACTCCATTATGCAATGCTCCCTTCAGAGCATTTGCTTGAATAATCACAATCCTAGTTTAAGACAAATTTCCTCCTCCTTGGGATCTGAACTCACAAAGTTTCATGCAGCTAAAGAAAAACACATACCATGTGAGTTCTGTGATCATTTGAGTCTCACCACAAGTAGGATTTTAATGGCACCAAATATATTTTTCCTATTCTGTTCATTCTTCTGCATCCCTGGAAAACTAGGCCAGACCTCTTCTCAAATTAATAATGCATCCTCATCCATCCTTACTGAGTCTATGACTTCTTATTCTTCTCCATTTCTCAGAGAAAAAAAACAAATAGAAAGAAATAAGAGATGTTCCATAAACTCCTGCCACCATATTTGCTCCCCCACTTTTAGGTTAGTAAGGGATTTGGGCATAAGATTGTCTTTTAAATTTTTGTTTTGAAAAAAAAAATTTTTGTTTTGTTTAAAAAATACCCATATGCAGAATGGATACTTATCTCTTATTTATATAAATCCAGTATCTAAAACTTACAGGTCAAGATTCCAGTGTAAGGGCTAAATAAATGAAAGACTTCATAAATGAAGGATCAGTGAGCTAAAAATTAAAACATGAGAGGTAAATATTTATCAAAGAAAGAATGCATGTCACTCTTATTTGCATTCTATCTAATTATTTATCCATAATAGAAATATCCTTTAAACTCCTGTTGTGTCTATGAAAGTACTGAGTAAATATTTGCTGGATGAATAAATGAATGCATTGATAGGGAGGCAGGAGGAGGAGTCTCTAAAACATAGCACAAAATTCCAGGAAACTTTTATTTGATTTTTTTAATTTGAATTCAATTTGCTGGAGTGTCTGTGTGGGCTCAGGTCATGATCTTGGGACCCTGGGATTGAGCCCGACATCAGGGATTCCTGCTCAAGCAAGGAGCCTGCTTCTCACTCTCTGCCTCTTCCCTCTGCTCATTCTCTCTCTCTCTCTCTCTCTCTCTCAGTAAATAAATAAATAAAATCTTAAAAATAAACAAATTAAAATTGCAACATCTAGTATAACACCCAATGCTCATCACATCCCATGCCCTCCTTAATCTCCATCACCCAGTTACCCTACCCTCCCCACCCACTTTCCTTCAGCAACCCTCAGTTTGTTTCCCAGAGTAAAGATTCTCTCATCATTTGACCAGGAAACCTTTAATAAAATAGTTAAATAATCCTTTTTTCTAAGAGAGCTATTCCAACACAAGATTATGAATTATTAGTAATTACTTCCCCAAATGAAGATGATTCTATCAGTGTTATCAATGGTACTACAGAATTTGCTGTATTAGATGAGATCTTTTTTCATTTAAAAATAGTTATAATAACCATTTTTCAGAATGATGTGCAAATATATTTTATCTTATAAGAAACTGGCCACTTATACAGTCAAAAATCTAAATATAATCTAATATACAAACATTGTGTCATTCATTTTTCTCTTATATAAATGGTATATTTTTAAAAAGTGCGTATATAAAATATGTGGTTAGAATAATTCTTAAAGAAAAAACTGTGTCTTAGAACTAGAAGACAATATAGGAGAACACCTAGATAATCTTGGGTATGGTGATGCCTTTTTGATATAACACAAGACACAACCCATGAAAGAAATAATTGATAAGCTGAGCTTCATTAAAATTAAAAGCTTTTGCTCAATGAAATTCAATGTCAAGGGAATTAGAAGACAAGGTATAGACCAGGAGAAAATATTTGCAAAAAATATATCTGATAAAAGATGGTATCCAAAATATGAAAGAACTCATAAAACTATACAATTAGAAAAATAACCCAGTTAAATAATGGGCCAAAGACCTTAAAATATATATGGATATAAAACAAGCATATGAAAAATAGTCCACATGATATGCCCATAGAAAAATGCATAAGATATCACAACATACCTAATAGAATTCCTAAAATCTGGAACACTGGCAACACTAATTGCTGGTGAGGATGTGAAGCAATGGGAACATCATTTTTTTTATCTATTCTTCTTCAGTAGGTAAATGGAAAAATAACTATGGTACATCCGACAAGGGAATTTTATTCAGTGCTAAGAGGAAATCAGCTTTCAAGCCATGAAAAGACATGGAGAGACCCTAAGTACATATTATGAAGTGAATGACGCCAGTTGAAAAGACTATAGACCACGTAATTATGACTAAATTATATTCTGGAAAAAGTAAAAATATGGAAATAGTAAAAATGTCAACGGTGGCAGAAGAAAGGATAAATGTACAGAGCACATGTTTAGGGCAGTGGAACTACTCTATATGATTTTAGAATGATGGATAAGTGTCATTATATGATTGTCTAAGCCCATGGAATGCACAACAGCAAGCACGAACCTCGAGGTTAATTCTGGACTCTGGGTGATTTTGATGTTCAATGTAGATTCATCGTTGGTAACAAATGCACTACCTAGTGAGTGATGCTGATAACGCAGGAGGCCACGTGTGTGTGGCAGTGGGCAACATGTGGAAAATCTCCATGATCCTCCCAGTCCTGCTGTGAAGCTTACATTACTCTAAAAAATAAAGTTTAAAAAAAGCATATATTTTTCAATTGCAGTTTAAGTCTGAAATGTTTTCATAATTTAAACCCAACACCGATCAACTTTTTTTCCATTAAAAGTTGAGATAAACAACAGTTCTTTAGTCAGAACACATTTTTATATTATAGACATGAGACCCAATCTCAGCAAATAAAAGGCACTTAGTTGAGATGATGATTCCAACCAGCCCCATCTGCCCCATTCATGGAATGAATTACTATGCTATAAAAATACATTTTTTCTATAGAAGACTTGTTTATTTCTTTAAACAGCAATTTTTAAAATTTGGGACTAGTTTCCAACCAGACATTAAGAATGAACATTCTCAATTTATCACCAGTTAACGTGAATGCATTACATTTAGAGAATATGTAATATCCTTATTATAGATGAGTTCTATGAAGATTGCTTCCAAAGGGAAAAACGTGTTGTAGATTCTTTATATTATCCTGTTACCAGTTTGATTCCTAGATTCAAAACGATGGATTATAAAATACATTACCACATTTTAAAAAAAGTAACTAAGAAACTTAACTTTGATAAAATATTCAAAAGGAAATGCACTGTGCCCTTAAATCAGCATATATGTTTTGCCACTCTTGACAATGATGAACACATAGCACAGCTAAATAAAATATCATTTCCAGCAAATACCTGAATCATAGAACTCCCTATCGGATTTTCTTTCTCAGGGAGTAAAATTTAATAGTCAAAACTTTCCAAACAGAGCAAGGTGCTCTAAAAACAACTTTTTACAAATTTTACATGTACTACAGTTAGTTTTTTTATGCAGATTAATTAGTAGTATATTAAAGCTAACTGATACATGGATGACTACTGACAAACTATGATTTAAGGAATTGTGTCAGGGTAACCCCCCTAAGGAAGCAACTTGCTTTGGGTTTTTGTGAACAAGATCCAGGACTCTGGCAGAAAAAAACCCCACAAAGGCTGAAGGGGCTGCTGTTAATATTTCAAATGACCAGCATGTCTCCCAAAGGAGTGGAAGGATGGGAAGGGAAGAAAAATGACCAGGGTCCACAATCCCTTTGAATCACCTCTTTAAAACTGTTCCATTACATATCTGGTTTCAACGAGCTCTATGTCAGGTGAGGTGCAGAAAAACAGGAGAGAAATGGGGATGGGAGGAGAGCTAACAAAACTACCATAAAAGTAAAAGAGAAAGAAATACCATAGGATATCATCAAGGGGAGATGTCATCAAACATCAGCAGGCACGTCCGCCCACTGGATTCTGTTCAACAGCACACCTTTAAATACTAAGGTCACATGTTGGATGTGGGAGTGTAACAGGTCTCCTTCAAGGTAGGTCTCTGGGCCTGTCTTTATAGATGCATAAGCACATCCAAGGACACTGGATAATGAGATTTTCTTCTCTATTATCAGGCAATTTCAGTATCAAGTGATTTGCCTGTTTGATTATATTGATTTTGCATCTTAGCAGCAGGTAGAAAGAATCAATGTGAAAAGGTCAGCATGTCAAGGGAAGAACTGCAAATCTTAGACTAATCATTGTAGTAATGAAAAATACTCAAAGTCAGTGACACTGACAAACTAAAGCCAGTTGAGCTTTGTCTGCCCCATTTTTGTCCAGCCCAATGCATTTTAATTACTGACTTACCTTTGTACTACAATGCCAGCTGGAATCTTCTTAACAACTCTATGTATCTTGTTCTACTTCATAACTAACATTTTGTTTTTTAATCTTGTGTTTTGTAGGTGCACAAATTACATTAGTGTACACGTGCATTTGGAGAGTTCTTTTTATGAAATTATCACTATTTGTTCTTTTAGGTTTGACTCTATTGAATGCAAGGCTACATTCGTTAAAAGGTCCATAGTTTGGGGCAAAATATGAACCATCCTAGCTATAAATCCCCAAAAGCCCCTCTCATTATCCTGATGAAGAATGTGAATATGTATCAGTCAAGGTCCAAGCAGAGCAGATGGCATATTCAAAAGATTAACTGAAAGAAACGTAACTAAGGGGCTATTAAGGGAATAACCGAGGTCAAGTTAAATACCACGTTTCCAGCAAAAACAAGAAACCCCACCACCTACCCTTAGGCCCAAAGTACATGGAAAGGGCAAAGCAGGATGGCGGTCTAGCCAAACGGAAGCTAGACCCGTGTGAGAGCAGCCTTTGCACAGAATCTGAGGCCAAAGGGTGAGAATGCTTCCTTCCATGAAGAAAGGGAACAAATGCTTTAGCCTCTCAGCTGCCATGCTTGGACTCCCTTCCCCCAAAACCCAATAGGAAGCCAGGCAGCAAGGGAGTGTGGGTAACACAGGTTGAGGGATCTCCTCAGACATGGAGCAGAGAGGAAACATGCAGCGCATGACTTTGATACAGCAAATGCAAGTGATAAAAAGAGGGGAAAACGTCATGTTGAATTATTTTCAAGAGATTAAAAAATAATAGGTAAACTTTCATTTCCCTGGTAAGATGGACTACCTCATAGCAAACTATATAACATCCTCTCAAAACGAAGCAAAAAACTAAGGAAAAAACTAGAAATTATTCAAACAAGCAGACAATGAAAATCAACCATCTATTTAAAGGCAATGAAAAATTCTCAAGTAAGTGTGTGCTTGAAAGGTGATTATGGCAGGAGAAGAGATGCTCACAGGGGAGGACTTGGTGCCACACGCCACTCTTCATGACAAGCAAACATCCATTTCTAAGATGAGCGGGAATAGCTGAGAAGCTGAGCAGGATGGCTACTAAGGGATGGAGACCATAAATGGAGTTTCTCCACATTTCTGAAGACTGGTAGGTGCAACCCAGACGCCAAGGATGCTAAACCCGCCATGCCTGAGTAACAAGATCTCCCTGCAAGTGAGACTTGGGCAAGGGAGCACCGCTGCCTCCTCCAGGAGCCCAGCGACCCCGAGGCCACACAGGCTGGAGGGCTGGGGTCCTGCAGCAGTGGGCAGCTCCAGCACCAGGATGGCACACAGGGCTTGCCACTGAGTAGGGCCCCTTACAAATTCCCAAGAATTTCATGTAGGACTTCTGAAAACAAGTAACCACGGGAGTAAGGGAGAAGCAGAAATACACCGGGTCTTAAAAGCACTAAAACTCAGCCTTGATCGAGCTTGACCTGACTTGTATTAAGGTGATACATCCATATGCTGACTACAGGCTGAAGATAATGTATCATTTGGAGCTCTGAGAGTTTTTCATATTAATTAAGACTCCGACTTCATAAGATGTTAACAGACACGGCAAGAGATACAGCTAAAAGCAAAAAACAGCAGTAGAAGTAGACTCAGTGCTGATTCAGACATTGGAATTATCAGACACAAATGCCAAAATAACGACAACGAAGGTGCTCAGGAAAGAGCTGGTAATATATTAAATTTCACCAGAGAACTAGAGGCTATGAAAATGGTCTAATGTAAACTCTAGACATAAAAAATACAGTAATGAAATTATGAACTCAAAGGTCCTATTAAACATAATATTGGCAAATGTCAGCCTATGGTCCAAATGCAGAATACTTGATAATGGATTTTGTATTGGAACAGGTCATAGCCGCGTGGTTACATAATGTGTCTGACTCTCTGTGTATTAGGATGCCCAGTTTTCTAACCTGTGTGTCCTACAAAGCATAAGATATTTCCTATCTAGTCTTTTACAAAAAAAAAAAAAAAAAAGTCACTCATCCATGTTTTAGGTAAAGAAGAATGGAGGATTGGAATAAAGTTCAGGAGAAAATATCCAGACTAGAGCACCAGAAGAGTTTTTACAAGTGAACAAAGAGAAGGAAGAAAAAGATAAAATGTGTGTATATGGAATAAAGTCTAATTTATGTGATTGCAAACGACGAAACACAGAAGAGAAAAGGTGATGCTAACATAATACATGAAGAAATAATGGCTGAGATTTTCTAAAAATGATAAAATGCATCATCTATAGATTCAAGAATGATAGATCCCAGGCAGTTAAACACAAACAAGCAAACTAGCATAAGACATCTGAATCTGAGCATATTAAAATATAAGTTAAAAAGAAATTAGAAACTGAAAAGCAGCCAGGGGTGGGAGCATTAAGAGAAGTTTAGCCTTCATGGAGTAACAATAAAATCAACAGTTAACTATTATCATCTTAAGTGATGAAAGCCAGAAGAGAATGGAATAAGCTTTAAATTCCAGAAAGAACATGACTGCCAAACAGAACTCTATATCTGTATCTTTTGGACTGAAGAATAGAAATAAATATCTCGAACCAAAATAAAACGGAGTGAATTCATCAGCAGCACACTCTCATTTGAAAGAATTACTAAAATTACTTTTTCCAGGACAAAAATACAATAACAGAGAGAAACACTAAAATCATTAAGGTATAGAGTAATGGAAAGAAAAACTGTGTGGGCAAATGTAAGTAAATTATGACCCTAAAAGCAGAAACAATAGCTCATGGAGTATAAAATGCACATAAAATTAAAATACATGAACTACATAGAGCCTATGATCCAGAACTCCATCCCTAAAGGTCCGTGCATAGGGCATTTACACACACAGCCAAAAAGACAGGGATAATCAGGTTTATTAAAATAATAATTTTTTCTAATAATTGAAAACAAGGTAAATGCACCTTCAGAGAACTGCTTCTAATTACAGGTAAGATGTCCAGAACAGCAAGAGACCATCATTGCCCTTTAAGAGCGAGAAGGAGTCAAACTGTAAAAGCCTTTGTGTTTTTAAGCCCATTTTAGAGGCAAAGGTCTCAGGAAGGCTCAAGGTGTCAACTGACATGAAGACAGACGTTTCCCAGGGCAGAGGGGCTGGGACTGGGGAGAAGGGCTGGTCACTGTGAGCACCCTCCTCTGGGGATGGAGACGAGGGCAGGTTCACAGGAGTATTCAGAGGAGGGAGGGCAGGTCACAGGAGCACCCTCCCCTGGGGATGGAGAGGAGGACTGGGTCACGGGAGCACCCTCCCCCAGGGATGGAGAGGAGGGCCAGTCACATGAGTACCCTCCCACCCGCCAGGCCCTCCCGGGGCCCTGTGCTGTGTCCTGCCCCTGGAGCATCCTGGTGTGGAGGCGGCGGGCTGGCTAGTCCGGGGCGCCAGGCTGATGGACCCCCGGGGACCCTCCCCCGCAGAGCGTGAGGGGTCCAGGGCCACCCCGAAGCCTGGCTGTGTCCTGCTTCCCACAGGAAGGGAGACACAGGCCTAGGCGAGGCACTGTTGGGCCGGAGCCAGTAGCCGAAGCCTTCATGCAGAGCAGGGGGACCAGGAGGAGGTGGGAGCCCCCGACCCCCGGACATCACAGCACCCCCTCGCCTGCACCCTGAGCTGCCCACACTGTGCTCTCCGGGCGCTGGGCCTGGCTGCACCACCGGCCTGGCCACAGGGGGACCTGGCCCCGAGGTGCAGCGGCCTGGCTCCCAACTTTCTGGACGCTGCTGAGCAGGGACATATCTGGGTGTGAAGTGTCCTTTTTGCATCTATGTGATCACAGTTCATCGGACACATCGATGGGTGGAAGGAGCTGCTCAAAGGGGTCTTTTTTTTTAATTTTTATTTATTTATGATAGTCACAGAGAGAGAGAGAGAGGCAGAGACATAGGCAGAGGGAGAAGCAGGCTCCATGCACCGGGAGCCCGATGTGGGATTCGATCCTGGGTCTCCAGAATCACGCCCTGGGCCAAAGGCAGGCGCCAAACCGCTGCCCCACCCAGGGATCCTCAAAGGGGTCTTAAGGCCTGCAGGACAGGAGGTGTGTCCAGAGTGGGTTTAAAGGCTCGAGTCAGAGCATCTCCGTAATCCCCTATAAAGGCAGCAGGATTATGTCCTTGCTTTTCTTTTGGTTGCTGCGCTCTCAGATTGCAGAGAATGTCCATAACGAAAGTTTGTTCTTAAGTAAATTCATTCTAACGAGACCCAGAAATCCCGTGTGACTCCCTTTGAAAGGCTGCGGTACGGGGCACGTGTTCGTGTGAGTGGCTCAACCTTCAGAGACTGTCCCCCGTGACCGAGTCCCCATCGTGCCTGCTTCTGCAGCATTCTCCTTGTTACAACCCCATCACTGAGCCCTTCTGAACACCAGGTGCCACCCTAGTTAAGTCTCAAATAGACAAATCGCTCATCTTGTATGTACTGGTAACTTTTGTCAAAGCCTTGTCGGGGTGGCTTTATGTCCTGTTTCACAAGTACATGAAGCTCCTTCTCTTTTTCCTTCCAACCTGGAAAGATCCACTTGGCATTCACTGCCCAGGAGGCAGAAATGCAGGTCTCTCTGTGCTGTCTACTTACTTGCACTTTTTTTTTAAATAATAAATTTATTTTTATTGGTGTTCAATTTGCCAACATATAGAATAACACCCAGTGCTCATCCCGTCAAGTGCCCCCCTCAGTGCCCGTCACCCATTCACCCCCACCCCCCGCCCTCCTCCCCTTCCACCACCCCTAGTTCGTTTCCCAGAGTTAGGAGTCTCTCATGTTCTGTCTCCCTTTCTGATATTTCCTACCCATTTCTTCTCCCTTCCCTTCTATTCCCTTTCACTATTATTTATATTCCCCAAATGAATGAGAACATAAAATGTTTGTCCTTCTCTGCTTGACTCATTTCACTTAGCATAATACCCTCCAGTTCCATCCACATCGAAGCAAATGGTGGGTATTTGTCATTTCTTATGGCTGAGTAATATTCGATTGTATACATAAACCACATCTTCTTTATCCATTCATCTTTCGATGGACACCAAGACTCCTTCCACAGTTTGGCTGTTGTGGACATTGCTGCTAGAAACATCCAACAGCGCAGGCCCCAGGAGCACTAGGCGACTGGGACACAGCCCAGGATCCGGCCTCCCCCCGGGACAGGCAGAGGCCAGGAGGGCCCAGGACAGCTAGGACCCTCCTGCCTGGAGCTGAGCAGATCAGCGGACCCACCCCCGAGCATCCAGGCCCCTGCAGCAGACAGAGAGCTCCGGAGTTACTGCGGGAGCTGAATCCAGGGCTCCAGACCTGGCCCTGCCACTGTGGTTGTTCCTCCTGGGGTCTCACGGGGTAAACAACCCCCACTGAGCCCTGCACCAGGCAGGGGCAGAGCAGCTCCCCCAAGTGCTAACACCTGAAAATCACAACAGGCCCCTCCCCCAGAAGACCAGCTAGACAGACAAGTTCCAGGGGAATTTAAGGGACTTAAAGTATACAGAATCAGAAGATACTCCCCCGTGTTTTTTTTTTTATTTTTGATTTCTGTTTGCTTCCCCCACCCTTTTTCCCTTTCTTTCTTTTTCTTTCTCTTTTTCTTCTCTTTTTTTCTTCCTTATTTCTTTTTCTCTTTTCTTTCCTTCTTTCTCTCCTCTCTTTTTCTCCTTTTCCCAATACAACTTGTTTTTGGCCACTCTGCACTGAGCAAAATGACTAGAAGGAAAACCTCACTTCAGAAGAAAGAATCAGAAACAGTCCTCTCTCCCACAGAGTTACAAAATCTGGATTACAATTCGATGCCACAAAGCCAATTCAGAAGCACTATTACACAGCTACTGGTGGCCCTAGAATAAAGCATAAAGGACTCAAGAGACTTCATGACTGCAGAATTTAGAGCTAATCAGGCAGAAATTAAAAATCAATAGAATGAGATGCAATCCAAACTAGAAGTCCTCATGACGAGGGTTATCGAGGTGGAAGACTAGTGGGTGACATAGAAGACAAGTTGATGGCAAAGAGGGAAACTGAGGAAAAAAGAGACAAACAATTAAAAGACCATGAGGAAAGATTAAGGGAAATAAACGACAGCCTGAGGAAGAAAAACCTACGTTTAATTGGGGTTCCCGAGGGCGCTGAAAAGGACAGAGGGCCAGAATATGTATTTGAACAAATCCTAGCTGAAAACTTTCCTAATCTGGGAAGGGAAACAGGCATTCAGATGAAGGAAATAGAGAGATCCCCCCCTAAAATCAATAAAAACCTTTCAACACCTTGACGTCTAACAGTTAAGCTTGCAAATTCCAAAGATAAAGGGAAGATCTTTAAAGCAGCAAGAGACAAGAAATCCCTGACTTTTATGGGGAGGAGTATTAGGGTAACAGCAGACCTCTCCACAGAGACCTGGCAGGCCAGAAAGGGCTGGCAGGATATATTCAGGGTCCTAAATGAGAAGACCATGTAACCAAGAATACTTTATCCAGCAAGGCTCTCATTCAAAATGGAAGGAGAGATAAAGAGCTTCCAAGACAGGCAGGAACTGAAAGAATATGTGACATCCAAACAGCTCTGCAAGAAATTTTAAGGGGGAACTCTTAAAATTACCCTTTAAGAAGAAGTTCAGTGGAACAATCCACAAAACAAGGACTGAATGGATATCATGATGACACTAAACTCCTATCTGTCAATAGTAACTCTGAATGTGAACGGGCTTAATGACCCCATCAAAAGGCGCAGGGTTTCAGACTGGATAAAAAAGCAGGACCCATCTATTTGCTGTCCACAAGAGACTCATTTTAGACAGAAGGACACCTACAGCCTGAAAATAAAAGGTTGGAGAACCATTTACCATTCAAATGGTCCTCAAAAAAAAAAAAGTCCTCAAAAGAAAGCAGGGGTAGCGGTCCTTATATCAGATAAACTGAACTTTACCCCAAAGACTGTAGTGAGAGATGAAGAGGGACACTATATCATACTTAAACGATCTATCCAAGAAGAGGACTTAACAATTATCAATATATATGACCTGAATGTGGGAGATGACAAATATATCAATGAATTAATAACCAAAATTAAGACATATTTAGATGATAATACACTTATACTTGGTGACTTCGATTTAAGGCTTTCTGCACTGGATAGGTCTTCTAAGCACAACATCTGCAAAGAAACAAGAGCTTTAAATGATACACTGGACCAGATGGACTTCAGGTATCTACAGAACTTTACATCCAAACTCAACTGAATACACATTCTTCTCAAGTGCACATGGAACTTTCTCCAGAATAGACCACATACTGGGTCACAAATCGGGTCTGAACCGATACCAAAAGATTTGGATCTTCCCCTGCATATTCTCAGACCATAATGCCTTGAAATTAGAACTAAATCACAAGAAGAAGTTTGGAAGGACCTCAAACACGTGGAGGTTAAGGACCATCCTGCTAAAAGATGAAAGGGTCAACCAGGAAATGAAGGAAGAATTAAAAAGATTCATGGAAACTAATGAGAATGAAGGTACAACCATTCAAAATCGATGGGATGCAGCAAAAGCAGTCCTAAGGGGGAAATACATCGCAATACAAGCATCCATTCAAAAACTGGAAAGAACTCAAGTAAAAAAGCTAACCTTACACCTAAAGGAGCTAGAGAAAAAACAGCAAAAGTGAATATTTGAATTTTGGATTTCATGATGAAGAATCACCTTAGCTTAAATATAATAGAAGATTCACACCAGAACAGATGGACAGATTTGAATACATAAATATGTATTAAACCTATTCTGTATCAAAACATGCATATTTTAATATACACTGGTGTAAAAGACTGAACATATTTAAATCAAAATATTTTAGTAGATATTTTAATTGTTTATATATGATATAAACAATTAAATTTATATATATATATATAAACAATATCCTTATCCATTTCTATATTTTACATATTAACTACAATGGCCATGGCTTACCTATATAATAAATTTTTTTTTTTTTAATTTGAGTCCTTTTTGAAAGTGTTGCTGATGGCTAAGAATGAGGTCAGGCTACAGTATTTGATAACTAAGCCAAATTAAAATTTCATTTCATATTTTAAGTAGCATATACACAAAAAACAAATTCAATAAAAAATGAATCAATAAAAGTAATATTAATTTTCATTTTTTAAATGAACATAATGCGTTTTAAGACAGATTTTATCCTCCATATTAAAATTTTTAAAATATATAAAGCTAAGTGTAACATTATCAAATCTACTATATCATATTCCATTAGTTCATGTCCTTTTCTTCACTTGATGCATTGGATGGGAAACACTCAGAAAAAATATCACTCTAAGTATTCATAATTTCTATATTTAACCAAGCTTATTTATGCATGCATATATATATATATACATATGTATGTATGTGTCTGTTTCAAGATGTTTTAGAGGGAGCGCAGGTTTCCTCCCTTTCCTGTCAGAGAAGCACACACCTAACAAAAAGGAAGGAGGATGAGGGACTCATTTATGGACAGTTCTGCATTATACATAAAAATAACTTATATTAAGTTTTTGGCATGTGAGTCCAGAATAATAATGCTGGATTGTTATATAATCAAAAATGTTAACTTTATGGATGAGCGAGTTGTGATGCCAAGGCCCATATATGCATATATTCTTAAAAAGAGTATAACTACAAAATTTATATTTAGAAATATAAAACTTATAATAGAGAACTTACAAAATCTACACTTCCTAAGTTTAATATATTAAAATTTCCTTTTATTGGCATTGTTGTCTTTTTTTTTTAATGATAGTCCCACAGAGAGAGAGAGAGAGGCAGAGACATAGGCAGAGGGAGAAGCAGGCTCCATGCACCGGGAGCCCGACGTGGGATTCGATCCCGGGTCTCCAGGATCGCGCCCTGGGCCAAAGGCAGGCGCTAAACCACTGCGCCACCCAGGGATCCCTTGGCATTGTTGTCTAACTGAACTTTCCAATGTGCAAGTGTTATAGAATAACAAAGTTTAATCGATATTATCTAAAATTCATGTGCAGCTTTTACTGATATTTTGGCAAATATAGCACTGGATAACATCAGGAAAGTAGTAAAGTTTTATGCTTTTGTTCCCAAAAATTAGCAAAAGAGTAAAAACAATCTATAAAAGTTGAATCCGTTGAATATTTTCATCACTCAACACCTACTCACATGGAAATGTGACTGTAGAATAAGGAGAGAATATTTAAAAATTGCTACCTCTAAATTAGTTAGGTATAAAATGAATTACTATTGCTCATTGCATTCATATAAGTGTCCCCAAATATAGGTACCTCAGAAAAGTTTTGAGGCCTCTGATACAACATAATGGAATACTTCTAATTTTTAAATGCAGATTTACCGTTAAATGTGAAAACAATATATAACATGATTTGTACTCTGTTGACAATTTACTATTGTTTAAAGTGTTTAATTTTGGGGCGCCTGGGTGGTGTAGCCAGTTAAGCATCCAGCTCTTGGTCTTGGCTCAGGTAGTGATCTCATGGTCCTGAGATCCGCCCCCGTCACTTCATGTTCAGGTAGGGGTGTGCTTGAAATTCTCTCTCGCTCTCCCTCTGGCCCTCCTGCTCATGCTCGCTCTCTCTCTACAACAAAAAAAATAAGTCTTAGGAAAAATGTTTACTTCTATGAACACACGGAGTTGATGGATGCCTCCCTCCGTGACAGCTTGCCAGCCCGGTTCTGCCGAACATGAAGACGTGGTTGGCCCATCGATACATGCACTTCCACATCGCATAATTCTTTGTTTACTTGAAATTTCTACACTGCTGACTTTACAGTGGTATTTTCCATTATTAAATGGTAGTTTGGGAACCCATACCGCAAATGAGTGTGCACTGTTTGCAAGGTTGCGATTCTGAATGTTTAGAGTACATGCACGCACACTTCTAGTCAGAGTTGGTCGTAAAACAAGGGTTCTGAAACTTCAGTTTGCATGACAATCTCATGGGGGCCTTGAAAATTCCTGGGCCCTACTACCTCAGTTTCTGAACTCCCTGGAGTGTGTTTAAGATTTGCTCTTCTAGGGGATTCCTGGGTGGCTCAGCGGTTTGGCACCTGCCTTTGGCCCAGGGCGCCATCCTGGAGTCCTGGGATCGAGTCCGGGTCAGGCTCCCGGCATGGAGCATGCTTATCCCTCTGACTGTGTCTCTGACTCTCTCCCTCTCTCTCTCTCTGCCTATAAAAAGTCTAAAAAAAAAAAGATTTGCTCATCTAACAATATTCCACCTGATGCTGGTGCTGTTAGTTTTGTGGTCCACATTTTGAGAACCAGTGATTTACAGGGAAAAATATTGGACAGTAGCTGGAGGGTCACAAAGTCTGTTTGATCCATATTGTTTGTTGCTTCAGGAGAATTTTTAAAAATTCACATTTAAAAATTACTTATTCTGATAGGACATTGAAAAAATATGGTTGCTCTTTTTTGCTTATTGATAGATAAATTCGGAAGTGGGATGACAACTAGACCAGCGTTTTGCACACTGGAAAATGATTTTCTTTTCATATAGTCATTCCCTTGGCAAGTATTTATTCATCAGAATACCATTAAAATTGTCGTTGGAGTCTCTGGTGGATTAAAACAGCCTGACTTAATTTCACACGCATGCATGCACACATTTTATATAGGAAAACAAATACTTTGACGTGCCTAGGTTGGAGAAAAAGTTGTGAAATATTGCCTGTGTGCCTGGCTTTTGAATTGCTGTGAATTTCTGGTCAGTTTTCAATGACATGACTCACATAGTATCTTGGTAAACATTAAGTGGCTAAGACAAATGACCTCTCTCCAGTGAAGCTCCTGAAAGATGATGAAGATTACAACTTCTCATGATTGAAACTGGTTGAAAATTATTGCCTTCCACTGAGGGAAAATCCCAACCTATTCTTTTTGATCTGTGCACATTCTATGAAAAAAAAAATGGCAAGAACAGGGATGAATTTTTTTTCCTTCAGTGTGTACCAAATTTAGAAATCGGACATTTTCAAATTTTAAAAATTTCTAAATCTGTAGTACCTTTTGAAATATTAATGGGTATTAAATCTTGAAACAAGATAGTTTCAATGTATGTATTGTTAGCTCTTGCAGATTAAGTGATAGACTTGACGGCCTTTGCACTTTTCCTCTAGGCTTTATTATATGATATTGAGAAAAATTAAAATCAGTACCTAAGAATTAAACATTATACATTTATAGAAGTATATTTGAGGCAACAAGTGCCTATTAAAATATTACCTTATGTTCTGTTCACAACTAGAAAGTCGTAACAGTGTTGGAGTCAATCTTTCACTTTATGGATTTGTAAACTCTAAATAGAATTAGGCATAAGGTATTAAATGATGCTGAGCAAAGCAGTAGGGAAAAGTCAATTAAATGAAGTGGGGAAATCATCCAAGTTACAAGGTAGACTTGCTCCATAGCTATCTTCTCTCATTTATTATAATGAGGCCAAGTGGATGATATCAAACAGCTAAAAGAATATATGCAACAACATGAAATGTTCTAATAACAGTAAATATAATTTTTGAATACTTTTGCATACTTTGATAACCTTCGAGACCGATTTTTAACTTTAAAATGGAAATTAAAGTTTGTGAGACATAAAACAAAATTTTAACGTGGCATGTATGTAAAAAAGCTATAAAATGAATATCGACTCGGATTTAACTTTCATGCTTTTCAAATAACATAGGAATAGAAAAATAACAGCAAACAAAAATTAAATTGAGAGACCAGGTCATTAATATCTACACTTCTTGCCACCTCTTCTCTCCACCAAATATCTTGGTTTCTTGCTTTAGGGAAATTTAAATCCAAAGTCTACAAGCCATCAAAGTTATAAGGCCAGGTATACAAAGGTAGCATGCCCTGGGGTCTTGACTTTTTTTATGTTAATAGATCTTATTTTGAAGTAGATAATAGATTGTTTTTAAATTTAGCTATCTAATGATTTGGATGATTTTTGGGTAAGTGTAACTACTTATCTCACAGTTTTAAACAGGGATAAGAATTTTAAACCTGGCTATATTGAGAGAGCATGGACTCCTGAGAGTGACCCCGTAAAACATCTGTTAGGAATCCTCTTGTAGGGTCAATGGCAGGTCTTATCTCGAAGCTAAGGAAAAACAAAACAAAACAGAATTCAAATTCTTGATTTTGTTAACATCAGGTTAACATTCTGTTAACATCCCAACTAACATAAAATAATTCCTTGAGTAGAAATAGAATAGAATTGACTTCCCTTTTCTCAAATCAGGCAGCCCTAGCAGTGAATTAAAACCATGGTAGTCAGACTGTCCTTAAACACACAACTGTTAATATGCCGTGAAAGACATTGCATCCTGTGTCATTTCCAATGCTCTGTAATAAATTACCTGGAACTTAGTGGTATAAAACAATACAGATGTATTAGTTGCATTTCTAGAAGAAAAAGTCTGAAATGGTTTTGTAAGGTTAAAATCAAGGACTGTGTTTTATCCGGATGCTGTAGGGAAGAATCTGTCCCTTGCCTTTTCCTGGTTCCGGAGGCTGCCCTCCGTCCTTGGTGTGTGCACCTGCCCCCCTGTCCTCAGCCGTGTAGCCACATCCTCCTTCACTCTGACCTTCCTGCTTCCCTCTTACACTGGTTCTTCTGATCATATTGGGTTTCCTGGAAAATCCGGGACAATCTTCCCATCTCAGAATCCTTAACTGAATCAC
Source organism: Canis aureus (assembly GCF_053574225.1). NCBI lineage: Eukaryota > Metazoa > Chordata > Mammalia > Carnivora > Canidae > Canis > Canis aureus. The sequence goes on along the minus strand of NW_027554438.1, from coordinate 945,161 downwards.
TTCTGCAGAAGCCTGTTTGCATGGCAATATGATATGTTCCAAGGGTTACAATGTGGGCATCTTTCAGGGGCCAATATTTCTCTTACCCGAGACAGGAGCACAGTTTTTATGTAATAATAATGTGTAGTTTCTGTGGAGTGTCAAATGGTGTTCCCCCTGAAGGTATGCCCACGTCATATTTCTGGAAACAGGACACGTCTGTCACCTTATTTGGAAGAAAGGATCTTTGCAGATGTTAGGTCAAAGATCTTGAGAAGAAGCTCCTTAAACCCTCCCCTGTCCTTGAAATGTGCCTGCAAGCTACTATTCTCATGCCGGCAGCCCTTTTGGGGATGCAGTCTGATGAGAGTGAGGTGTTCTTGAGACAATTAAGATGTTGTTGAGAGCAAATAACTAAACCAAGTTAAGTCCTCTGTATAAACTTTTTTTAAATATGCACAGAGCCTGATGTGGGGCTCGATCTCACAACCCTGAGATCATGACCTGACGTGAAATCAGGAGTCTAATGCTTCACGGACTGAGCCACCCAGGAACCCCTAAACTGTTAAGTCCCAGTGCGTGGGTGGGTGTGAGAATCTCCTTGTCTTGGGGCCACTTAGGATAAGCCTCATATTCCCTTGTTTATTAAAACAGCCACCTGCCAATCTGGAATCCTCTGTTGCTTTCTCTGGGATCTCCAAGCCCCCTGTGTGTGGGGGCCACATTCAGATTTCACCTGGGGAGCCCTCAAGGTTGCAAACCAACAATACAGCCCGTCACAGGAAAATGACATAGTCTCTAAATGTGAAAATGTCTGAAAGGCATATTTCGAGTTCTAGAAATTTTTCAAACAAAGATTAAAAATAACTTTAATAATCATAGTATTCATATGTACATTTGAATATACATTTATACATTTATAATCTGTACATTTATAATCTTAAAGATTTTCATATTTTTAAGAAAGATCTTATTTATTTATTCATGAGAGACCCAGACAGACAGGCAGAGACACAGGCAGAGGGAGAAGCAGGCTCCATGTAGGGAGCCCAATGTGGGACTCGATCCCGTTACCCTGGGGTCATGCCCTGAGCCAAAGGCAGATGCTGAACCCCTGAGCCACCCAGGTGCCCAGATTTTAGTATGTTAAGACACATCTTTAAAGACTGTGTAGAGGTGTCGCCTGGCTGGCACAGCTGGTTAAGCATCCAAGTCTTGGTTTTAGCTCAAGTCCTGATCTCAGGGTCTTGGGATCAAGCCTCACATTGGGCTCTGTACTAAGTGTAGAGTCTGCTTGAGATTCTCTGTCTCCTGCTCATTCTCTCTCTAAAATAGATAAATCTTTAAAAAACTGTATAGAAATATCATACCTAGAGATATACCCAAGAGGGGTTTCTTGTTTGTGATAATTGAAAGATAAATACGTATCTCTGCTATGAACTCTTGTTTCAGGAGTTGAGTAAAATTTTACAGAATTGAAAAATGATGAATTAAGCAAAACAAACCTATAAATCCCTTTCCTTCATACTGGTGGACTAAAAATGGTTTGTATGAAAAAGAAAAGATTGTATATAACATTGTTACTCTGGGTACCAAATATAAACTTGTAAATAAATTCACAATATGATGAGTCTTTAAGAGGATAGTTGATAGAGTGAGTCATTCATTATTGGTGCCATTATTTACATTTTTCATTTCCTACAAGTTTTCTTGGCGAGATGCTAGATAGAAAAATATATTTCATTTTTTTATTGGTGTTCAATTTACAAAAATACAGAATAACCCCCAGTGCCCATCACCCAATCACTCCCACCCCCCGCCCTCCTCCCCTTCTACCACCCTTAGTTCGTTTCCCAGAGTTAGCAGTCTTTACCTTATGTCTCCCTTTCTGATATTTCCCACACATTTCTTCTCCCTTCCCTTATATTCCCTTTCACTATTATTTATATTCCCCACATGAATGAGAACATATAATGTTTGTCCTTCTCCGACTGACTTACTTCACTCAGCATAATACCCTCCAGTTTCATCCACGTTGAAGCAAATGGTGGGTATTTGTCATTTCTAATAGCTGAGTAATATTCCATTGTATACATAAACCACATCTTCTTTATCCACTCATCTTTTGATGGACACCGAGGCTCCTTCCACAGTTTGGCTATCGTGGCCATTGCTGCTATAAACATCGGGGTGCAGGTGTCCCGGGGTTTCATTGCATCGGTATCTTTGGGGTAAACCCCCAACAGTGCAATTGCTGGGTCATAGGGCAGATCTATTTTTAACTCTTTGAGGAGCCTCCACACAGTTTTCCAGAGTGGCTGCACCAGTTCACATTCCCATCAACAGTTCACATTCCCATCACATTCCCATCAATTCCCATCACATTCCTCTCCAACATTTGTTGTTTCCTGCCTTGTTAATTTTCCCCATTCTCACTGGTGTGAGGTGGGATCTCATGGTGGTTTTGATTTGTATTTCCCTGATGGCAAGTGATGCAGAGCATTTTCTCATGTGCATGTTGGCCATGTCTATGTCTTCCTCTGTGAGGTTTCTGTTCATGTCTTTTGCCCATTTCATGATTGGATTGTTTGTTTCTTTGGTGTTGAGTTTAAGAAGTTCTTTATAGATCTTGGAAACTAGCCCTTTATCTGATATGTCATTTGCAAATATCTTCTCCCATTCTGTAGGTTGTCTTTGAGTTTTGTTGACTGTATCCTTTGCTGTGCAAAAGCTTCTTATCTTGATGAAGTCCCAATAGTTCATTTTTGCTTTTGTTTCTTTTGCCTTCGTGGATGTATCTTGCAAGAAGTTATTGTGGCCGAGTTCAAAAAGGGTGTTGCCTGTGTTCTTCTCTAGGATTTCGATGGAATCTTGTCTCACATTTAGATCTTTCATCCATTTTGAGTTTATCTTTGTCTGTGGTGAAAGAGAGTGGTCTAGTTTCATTCTTCTGCATGTGGATGTCCAATTTTCCCAGCACCATTTATTGAAGAGACTGTCTTTCTTCCAATGGATAATCTTTCCTCCTTTATCGAATATTAGTCGACCATAAAGCTCAGGGTCCACTTCTGGGTTCTCTATTCTGTTCCATTGAACTATGTGTCTGTTTTTGTGCCAGGACCACACTGTCTTGATGACCACAGCTTTGTAGTACAACCTGAAATCTGGCATTGTGATGCCCCCAGATATGGTTTTCTTTTTTAAAATTCCCCTGGCTATTCGGGGTCTTTTCTGATTCCACACAAATCATAAAATAATTTGTTCTAACTCTCTGAAGAAAGTCCGTGGAATTTTGATAGGGATTGCATTAAACGTGTAAATTGCCCCAGGTAACATTGACATTTTCACAATCTTAATTCTGCCAATCCATGAGCATGGAATATTTTTCCATCTCTTTGTGTCTTCCTCAATTTCTTTCAGAAGTGTTCTATGGTTTTTAGGGTATAGGTCCTTTACCTCTTTGGTTAGGTTTCTTCCTAGGTATCTTATGCTTTTGGGTGCAATTGTAAATGGGATGGACTCCTTAATTTATCTTTCTTCAGTCTCATTGTTAGTGTATAGAAATGCCACTGACTTCTGGGCATTGATTTTGTATCCTGCCACACTGCCAAATTGTTGTACGAGTGCTAGCAATCTTGGGGTGGAGGCTTTTGGGTTTTCTATGAAGAATATCATGTCATTGGTGAGGAGGGAGAGTTTGACTTCTTGTTTGCCAATTTGAATGCCTTTAATGTCTTTTTGTTGTCTGATTGCTGAGGCTAGGACTTCCAATACTATGTTGAATAGCAGTGGTGAGAGTGGACATCCCTGTCTGGTTCCTGATGTTAGGGGAAAGGCTCCCAGTGCTTCCCCATTGAGAATGATATTTGCTGTGGGCTTTTCGTAGATGTCTTTTAAGATGTTGAGGAATGTTCCCTCTATCCCTACACTCTGAAGAGATTTGATCAGGAATGGGTGCTCTATTTTGTCACATGCTTTCTCTGCGTCTATTGAGAGGATCCTATGGTTCTTGTTTTTTCACTTGCTGATATGATGAATCACATTGATTGTTTTATCAGTGTTGAACCAGCCTTGCATCCCAGGTATAAATCCTACTTGATCATGGTGAATAATCCTCTTAATGTACTGTTGTATCCTATTGGCTAGTATCTTGTTGAGAATTGTTGCATCCATGTTCATCAGGGATATTGGTCTATAATTCTCCTTTTTTGGTGGGGTCTTTGTCTGGTTTTGGAATTAAGGTGATGCTGGCCTCATAGAACGAGTTTGGAAGTACTCTATCTCTATCTTTCCAAACAGCTTTAGTAGAATAGGTATGGTTTCTTCTTTAAACGTTTGATAGAATTCCCCAGGGAAGCCATCTGGCCCTGGACTTTTGTGTCTTGGGAGGTTTTTGATGACTGCTTCAATTTCCTCCCTGGTTATTGGCCTGTTCAGATTTGCTATTTCGTCCTGTTCCAGTTCTGGTAGTTTATGGCTTTCCATGCAGGGATCCCAATGAGAGACTTGATCCTGGGTCTCCATGATCAGGCCCCAGCCAAAGGCAGATGCTAAATTGCTGAGCCACCCAGGGTGCCCTCTTCATTTGTTTCATTTATTTATTTATTTATTTATTTATTTATTTATTTATTTATTTTAGTCACAGAGAGAGGGAGAGAGGCAGAGACACAGGCAGAAGGAGAAGCAGGCTCCATGCACCAGGAGCCCGATGTGGGATTCGATCCCGTGTCTCCAGGATCGCGCCCTGGGCCAAAGGCAGGCGCCAAACTGCTGCGCCACCCAGGGATCCCTATTCATTTGTTTGTAATAGTGATTAAGAAAAAATCATTTTAAGATACATTGAGTACCACGTGCCAGTTCAAAGTTACTATGGTTTTTTTTTTTTTTTTTTTTTTACTTTTCCAACTGATGTAGATACTGAAAAGGAAACTGACAATATTCAGTTACCTGGCAAATAAAATACATATACATAAAATATACATAAAATATATATTACAAATAGTGACATTCATATATATCAAAGGAAAGGCTAATTATCTAAGTTTCTAAGAGTGAATTCCACATCATTAATTTGTCCAATGCAATAACATCTTGTGGAGGCCTGTAAATGCAGCAAAAAGAAGTTTATTAAGTAATCGTGTCATTTCTGCATCTAGAGAACAATATGGTATCGGTGATCTAATTATGATTAATATTACGTTTAAACTGGAATATTTAAATTAAGCTAGAACTTTCATGTTGTAAGACAGGGGAACTACAAACAAACCTTAAAAGAATTTCCAAAACCCTGGTCCAGAAAGAGAAAAAAAGATCAGGCACCTGAGAGGTTCAAGGAATTGACTGAATCATCATGTGTACCTACATTCCACTTAAATGACAGGAGAGGCATCCCTGGATGGCATAGCAGTTTTGTGCCTGCCTTTGGCTCAGGGTTGCGATCCTGGAGACCCGGGATCGAATCCCACATCACGCTCCCGGTGCATGGAGCCTGCTTCTCCCTCTTCCTGTGTCTCTGCCTCTCTCTCTCTCTCTCTCTCTCTCTGTGACTATCATAAATTTAAAAAAAAGAAATGACAGGAGAGCAGAAAAGAAGCTCCATTATCAACACATGAAAAAATTTTAGAAAAGTCTGGAAGATTAGAAATCAGGGTTGAAATGATAGATAACCACTGCAGAAGAAATCTCAACCCATAACAGACACAAGAAAAATGTTACAAAGAAGAACCTACTTCCCAAGGAAACCCCAGAGAAACTTCACACTTGGAATGAACTGGTACACAAAACCCCACTGGACCCTCAGCCAATCACCAGGGAGGCCAGAACTGGGGCTGCTTAGCTTGCTGTCCCCAAGAGAAACACCCAGAATGGCTGTCTTTTACATAGTTGAGGATTTGTTCTGGGAGTTCCTTGTCTGGCTGCTGAGGATAAAGAGAAGCAAAGCATAGCCTGAATTTTTTGAACCTTGGTGGTAGGCAAGGGGAGGAAAGGACAAGGACAGTAAGCTCCACTAAGGAGTGAGATTCAATAAGGGAGAGAACACAGAACAAAGCCTTCTCTCCCTTGGCATTATCACCACACTCCACACTCCTGTGAAGGAGGAGGAGACAGAGGAGGGGGAAGAGGTAAGGTGAGTGGGAGAAGGGAGAGGGGAGGAAGAGGAACGTATAGTGTGTGTGTGTGTGTGTGTGTGTGTGTGTGTACATAAGCAGAATCCTTGTGAAAAGTTGTAAAAATATGAATCAGACTGTTAACAGTTATCATTTGGAGGCTGGGAGAAAAAGTAGTCTGTATTCAATACAGTTTTAGGGTTTTTTGTTTTGGTTTTTACAATGAACAGAATTGTTGTAATTTTTAAAACAATATATATTAGAAAATTCCAGGAAGAGACAGAAATGATGATCATAGTCATCATTTCTGGGCAAGAAAGGCTTGATGCAAAAGTTCAAAGCACTGAAGCAAATCTAACCATCAGCTACAGTTAATTAACGGATGTTCCTCTAATAGTTAAACATCCTTGGAAGTGTTTTAATTCCAAACCTCCAGAAACTATAAAGTTATTTGTAATTAAGAAGGTAATTAACTTCTATACAATTGTTACTTTTTTGTGCAAAAAAAATACACAAAAAACAACACACTCAGCAAAAGAGACGTCTCTTTCTAAATTAACTCAAAGTGGTAATTTCCAGGGTTTGGAAACCACTTCCTAAGAGTTACCCAAAGCAACAAAGGACTCACCTAATGAAAATTTCAGAAGACAATCATAAATCTTAATACTTATCTGATCAATACCCAAGAAATTCAATTGAAATGTCTTTCCAGAATATTAATCATTAGATTCCTGATGGCCTTCATAGCAGCAAGAAAAGATAATAAGTTTTAATTTTAAAACATTTTAATTTTAAAATTTTAAAAATTTTAAAACAGGGATCCCTGGGTGGCGCAGCGGTTTGGCGCCTGCCTTTGGCCCAGGGCGCGATCCTGGAGACCCAGGATTGATTCCCACGTCGGGCTCCCGGTGCATGGAGCCTGCTTCTCCCTCTGCCTGTGTCTCTGCCTCTCTCTCTCTCTCTCTCTCTCTCTCACTGTGTGCCTATCATAAATAAATTAAAAAAAAAATAAAAAAAAACACCTAAAAAAAAAAACATGGTAACATTAACTTAAACTGCAATCATAAGACAGACACAGCATGCCTATTTAGGGGCTCCGTAACAAAAGAAAATTTTAATGTACCAGTTAAAACCTGAACTTAGAGTAATAATAGCATTATAGCCACCAAGGTCCAACCACATGTTTTGTCTGTTTGCCAAGATATGGTAAGAAGAGAAATGTCATTACAGGTATTTCTCCACTCTATTTATTTAATAGAAATCTCTAGGTACCTTTCTAAATATAATTCCTACCACTGCCCAAAATCTCCCCCTTCATTCACTACCACAATAGTTTTCAGAAATATCCCTAAACTTCTCTAGTTTAATCACATAATAACTCTTCACTATATTGTTCTCCTTCAAAATTTCCCATTGTCAGAACCTGCCAGATTCCTAATCCTGGAGCTCTTTTGAGCTCTTGGGGCAATATTCCTCACGTGTAGACTCACCCCCAGGCCAAATTCTGTGCCCTTTGGCAAGAATTTAAAGGGGGTTGACCTGAGGATCCCTGGGTGGCTCCGCGGTTTGGCACCTGCCTTTGGCCCAGGGCATGATCCCAGGATCGAGTTCCGCATCGGGCTCCTGGCATGAAGCCTGCTTCTCCCTCTGCCTGTGTCTCTGCCTCTCTCTCTCTCTCTCTCTCCTTGCTCTCTTTCTTTCTCTGTGTCTAAAATAAATAAATAAATAAATAAATAAATAATAAATAATAAATAAATAAATAAATAAATAAATAAATAAATAAATCTTCAGAAAAAAATAAAGGGTATTGACCCAATCTCCTGGGAACTCAGCAACTCCCCATTGTCATTAGCATGGCTCTGCCCTGGTATTCCAGCTCTGGTGACTACTTTCGTATTCTGATCCTGACATTTACCTCTCTTATTCTAGCTATCAGTTTCTGGTCACCAGGTTTGTGGCTCATTCTCCGGAACATAGTTCCCTCCATTAGAGAAAGTCACCCTTTACATTTACATTTTAGGAGTTAACCCCTTCCTAAACTCTGCCTGGAGTCTGGGGTCCTGCTTATGGTTCCTGCTATGGGCTCCAGGTGATTCTGTTGAAAATGCTTGAGCTGGGGGCACTCAGGGTGGCTCAGTCAGTTGAACATCAGACTCTTGGTTTGCACTCAGGTTACAATCGCAGGGTCCTGAGATTAGGTTCTCCTGTCAAGCTCTGTGCTCAGCAGAGTCAGGCTGACCCCCTCCCCCATTCTGCTCCTCCCCCTGCTTAATCTCTCTCTCTCAAATAAATAAAGTCTTTTTAAAAAGTGCCTTAGCTGGGACGCCTGGGTGGTCAGTGGTTGAGCATTTGCCTTTGGCTCAGGGCATGATCCCGGAGTTCCAGGATCGAGCTCCACATCCGGCTCCCTGCATGGAGCCTGCTTCTCCCTCTGCCTGTGTCTCTGCCTCTCTCTCTGTGTCTCTCATGAATAAATATATAAAATCTTTAAGAAATAAAAAAAATAAAAATGCCTTAGCTGAAAGAAGGCTGACATGATCTTTCAAAAAGCAAATATTCTTTTTCTAAAAAAGTTATTTCTTTTAGAGGAAGAGAGAGAAAGCGAGCATGAGTGGGAGTCAGAAGGAGTAGAGGGCAGAAGGGAGGGCATCTTCAAGCAGACTCCCCGCTGAGCTAGCAGCACCATAGGAGGGGGGGCCAATCTCACGACCCTGAGACCATTACTTGAGCCAATACCAAGAGTCCCATGCTTTATGGAATGAGCCACCCAGGCACCCGAAAAGCAAATATTCTTCAACCAGTGGTTTTCATTGTGTTGGTAATCAGAATACAACATAGAACAAGTGGTTTTACGTTATCTGTCTCTTGCATTATATCATCCATCATTCTGAATTTTTTGTTTTTCAGTCTTTTTTTTAAAGATTTTATTTATTTATTCACGATAGACATTGAGAGGCAGAGACACAGGCAGAGGGAGAAGCAGGTTCCATGCAGGGAGCCTGACGTGAGACTCGATCCCGGGACTTCAGGATTGCACCCTGGGCCAAAGTCAGGTGCGCTAAACTGCTGAGCCACCCAGGGATCCCCTGTATTTCAGTCTTAATTCATTTTGCTTTATTTGTATATCATTTTCAGCTAATTACTTTTTACTGTAAGCTGTTTGGAGTATCAAAAAGCTGCAGTAGTCCAAATGTCCAACAAGAGAAGTTGCAATAAATTAAATGCTTAAAAAATGGTTTTAAAAAGTATCAAATGTAATTTTTGGGGGGGGCATACACTCGCATTATTTTATTTTGCTTTTCCAGTCTGAAGCTACTATCATGGGCATTTAGTTATACAAATCACACAAAACATAAAAGACCAAGACACCCAGAGTGAGATACATGGCAGAGATGAACTGGTAGGGGGGCTGGCAGGGGCAGGGCTGGGAGCCAGGGGCCTGCGGTTTCCCGATGGGGCTCCCGGTGGAGGGTGACGCCTAGCTTCATCCCACCCCGAGACCCGAGGAGTCTGGTCGGACAGGGAGCACCGATCACACCGGGAGGTTCTGGCTTAGGTGGCGAGGGAGCTCAGCACCACCAGATGGGGACAGAAGCATAGGCAGGCAGGAAGGAGGGGGCCAGCGAAAGCCTCCTGGGGAGGTAGGGGCAGGTTCTGGATTCAGGGGAACATCCTGCACCTCCCCCCAACTAGCAGACAAGGAGAGCACCAACTCCTGGAGATGCTGCTACAAGATTCCCCCACAGGACCCCTTGAAAATCATTCACGGCTACCACGAGGCTTGCCTGGGTGCTTCCAGCAATAATGCTTCGTTTAAAAAAATACTGATTTGGTCATTTTCTGATTCCAGTCAGGCCTGGATGAAAGGAGAGAGAGCAGAGCCCCAGGCCAGAGCGGGCTGTGCGGAGGGTGAGCCTGCTTGGTGCACAGGAGCAAGCAGCAGGCACTTGCTGGCTGCACCCCCTCCTTCCCGCGGCCTTCGCCAGACACAGGGAAGGTGCACCAGGAGGGGTCCGATGGTACAGTTCCTGGGAAGTGGGGGACAGAGGCTCTCACACGGGGACGTACTGGACGCTGACAGCCACGGGAGGCGTGCAATCCACTGCCTCCACCAAGAATGCCAGCTGCTATTTTGACATCGAGTGGCGTGATCGGCGGATCACACTGCGTGTGTCCGTGCAAGTTTGTGACAGCCAAGAAGAACGGCAGCTGGCTGCCTTGGTGGAGAGAGCAGGGGATCGGAGCTTTTCCTCATGAAGCTCATCAACCGTCCCGTCATCGTGTTCCGTGGAGAGCATGGCTTCATTGGTTGCCGTCATGGGCACCCTGGATGCCAACCGCTCCAGCTACGATGTCCTCCAGCTGGAGTTCAATGATGGTGCCTACAACATCAAAGACTCCACAGGCAAGTGACTCATCGGTCGCCAGCAGCAGCGACACCCCCGTGGACTTCTTCAAATTCTGTGACTACAACAAAGTGGCTATCAAGGTTAGTGGGCGCTACCTGAAGGGGGGCCATGCAGGGGTCCTGAAGGCCTGCGCTGAGACATCGAGCCAGCCAGCTCTGAGAGTACTGGCCGCTGCCCAGCGCCCCAGCCCCGCCCTGCCCACACCCTTCTACTAATATCTGTCTTCTCCAGGCGGGCTCTGGCGTGGTGGTGAGCCCCTTGCCTTTCAAACTGGAAACCCAGCAAAACTGGTGCCCCTACCCGTTGCCCCAGGCCTGGCCCTCAGAGGGATCTCAGATCCTTCTGTCCTCTCTTCTCTGCTGTGGGTGAGGCTGGCACCCCTTTCTTCTGACCTCAGACGACTCTGAGCCTTATTTTCCCAAAATGGCCAAGAAGAGTGGGGGGCTGGGAGCCTGGCGGGTGTGTAACTGGAATCTCCTGCCCCCTCCGAGAGCCTCAAATGTAATTTTAGAGGAAAAAATATATATGTATGTCATGTATATCATTGTGCTATATATATACATATATATCTCAGTGTGTATAGATATATACCTATCAATGTGCTCCCAAAAGAAAAAGATATCAAACACGTTAACAGACCTTGCTTGTTTGCTTTATTGAAGTTCGATTTGCGGACATACAGTATAACACCCAGTGCTCATCCCATCAAGTGCCCTCCTCAGTGCCCATCACCCAGTTACCCCAGCCTCCTCCCCGTCTCCCCTTCCACAACACTTTGTTCATTTCCCAGGGTTAGGAGTCTCTCATGGTTTGTCCCCCTCTCTAAATTTTCCCACTCAGGTCCCCTCCTTTCTCTTATAATCCCTTTCATTATTTCTGATATTCCCCATATGAGTGAAACCATATAATGGTTGTCCTCCTCCGATTGACTTACTTCACTCAGCATAATACCCTCCAGTGTCATCCACATCAAAGCAAATGGTGGGTATTTGTCCTTTCTGATGGCGGAGTAATATTCCATTCTCTATATATACATCTTCTTTATCCATTCATCTGTCGAAGGACACCATGGCTCTTTCCACAGTTTGGCTATTGTGGACATTCCTGCTATAAACATTGGGGTACAGGTGTCCCAGCATTTCACTGCATCTGTATTTTTGGGATAAATACCCAGTAGTGCAATTGTTGGGTTATAGGGTAGCTCTATTTTTAACTTTTTGAGGAACCTCCACACTGTTTTCCAGAGTGGCTGTACCAGCTTGCATTCCCACCAACAGTGTAAGAGGATTCCCCTTTTAGGGATGTCTGGGTGGGTCAGTGGTTGAGCGTCTGCTTTTGGCTCAGGGCATGATCCCAAGGTCCTGGGATGAGTCTCATATCAGGCTCCCTGCATTGAGCCTATTTCTCCCTCTGCTTACGTCTCTGCCTCTTTCTGTATCTCCCATGAATAAATAAAATTAAAAAAAAAAGAGAGGATTCCCCTTTTTCCTCATCCGCTCCAACATTTGTTGTTTCTTGCCTTGTTGATTTTCACCATTCTCACTGGTGTGAGGTGGTATTTCATTGTGGTTTTGATTTGTATTTCCCTGATGGCAAATGATGCGGAGCATTTTCTCATGTGCTTTTTGGCCATGTGTATGTCTTCTTTGGTGAAATTTCTGTTCATGTCTTCTACCCATTTCATGATTGGATTTTTTGTTTCTTGGGTGTTGAGTTTACTAAGTTATTTATAGATCTTAGATACTAGTCCTTTATCTGATATGTCATTTGCAAATAGCAGAGCCTATTTCTAAGTAAAAGCAATTGTACATATTTTACCATGTTCTTCTGTTAGTCCATATGTTATAATTTTTCTAGAATTAACATGTGTTATTTTTGCAGTAAAAAAATAATAAATAATAAACAGACCTTGATAAATAAATAAACTTGATGCCGAGCAGTGGTACCACTTAGTGACTAAACAGCACAGGCTTTGGGTGGACTAGGGTTCAATGTCTCTTTCTATGATTAATTGGCTGTGTAACTGCAAACAGCTTCATCTCTCAAACCACCAGTTTCTTCATTTGCAAGATGGAGAAAATAACAGTGCTTATCTCATAGACTGATTTTAAGGAATAAGGTGCTTGGCACATGATGAGCATTTGTGAATGGTAGTAGCTATTATTATTACTAATTATTATTATTAGTAGTAGTAGTAGTAGTAGTATTAGTATTATGTAAAGCTTGAAAGCCTGTGGTTAAAATATTCATTTTATTTTCAAATTTATTTCAACCCAACTGTCAAATAAAGTTGCTCTGACAATGCTGCTTTTGACTAAATTTCATTTGGCCAAATTGATCTCAGCCAAAATATAATTCAATTCCACCGACTGCCTCCCAGAGCTCTGAATTGCTTTGGATTTCTGTTGTCACGCACTGTTCACTTGTTAACATACTAATGCATCACTCTGGTTTGAACCTCTGATCCCAACCACTTGTCTGAACTATATCTAAAGTGACCAGCCATCTGCTTTGTCTGCAACTGAAGAGTTTCCCAGATCATGGGGCTTTCAGAGTTAAAACTAAAAAGAGTTCTGAGCAAAACAGAATTTTTGGTCACCCTAATTATACCCATCATGTTCTCCAAAACCACATTCTTAACTCTACTTATGATTTCCTACCAATAATATTTACTGGGTGCATCCCCCAATCTCTAGTCCCAGCTCAGGACTCTCAATAGGCAGAACCAGCCATAACCCAAATATGGCTTCAACAGCTTATCAAATAGACTCCCATAATCTGAACTCAGTTTGTCCTCTCATCTTCAAATATCCTTCAAAAGAACCTACATCTTATTTTTCAGTCCAATTGGTATACTTCGTCTCAAAAACACTGGACTCGTTCCTGCCTTAGTACAACTGCAAAGATGCCACCTGGCCTCTCTTACAACGCTTCATCATCATCATCTGAGGCACAGTTCATTTGTATCCTTCTCCATATCTAATCTACTAAATGCATGTAGGTTCCAGGAGTTTTTCTATATAAAATGTCTTAATTTTATTGGTTACTTATAATCCATTTCAGTGTTTTTTTGTCATTTAATTCATATGATCAGTGAGATTCTAATATGTGTTTATATCATTTTCCCAAAGATAATTTCCTCGAGGCAACAAACAAGAATTACCATGTGTTGCCCACAGTAGTAGCTGTACTCATACAGTTGCTCAACATTTGACAAATAATGAATAGTAAAAAAAGCATATTAAAATGCTTGTGTCTATAGAAGAAAAACACTTATTAATAAAAGTTTCCTAAATAAATAAATAAATAAATAAATAAATAAATAAATAAATAAATAAAAGTTTACTGATATTTTCCTTTACTTGACTTTGGTAGTAGGCTATTACAATAAGCCAGGTCACAGATAGTGATGACTTGGGAATATTATGACAGGGGAATAGTGGAGATGGGGAGAAGTAATCAGTATGATCTGAAGAGAAAGCAGATGCTATTTCCTGACAGAATGTACATGCAGTATGAGAGTAAAAGGTTTAAGGGTGAGTCCAGGGTACTACAGTTTTCCCTCAAGCATTCACAGATGTTACTCTATTTAATGATAATTCTTGGGATGCCTGGGTGGCTCAGCAGTGGTTGAGTGTCTGTCTTTAGCTTAGGGCATGATCCTGGAGTCCTGGGATTGACTCCTGCATTGGGCTCTCTGCATGGAGCCGGTTTCTCCCTCTGCCTATGTCTCTGCCTCTCTCTGTGTGTCTCTCATGAATAAGTAAGTAAAATCTTTAAAAAAGAGAGAAAGGAAAATTTCCTGTTGAAAAATAATAATAATTCTTCTTAAGGTTCAAAATAAAACACTAACTACAGATTTTTGCTTTGAATCTATATCTTCTCTGTATATTTCAACATATTTTCATGTGGTCCTTCACTCATGTGCCAAAGAATATTAATCAACTCATTTTTAAAAAAAGATTTTATTTATTTATTTGAGATGGAAAGAACAAGAGAGAACAAGCATGAGCTGGGGGTGAGCAGAGGGAGAAGGAGAAGCAGACTCCCTGTTGAGCAGAGAACTCATGTGTTGTTTGATCCGAGGACCTTGGGATCTTGACCTGAGTTGAAGGCAGAAGCTTAACCAAATGAGCCACCCGGATAACCCAAATTCAGCCATTTTTAAAATTAACTACTATTCTTCAACAAATCTACACAGAGTCATTTATAATTCCCAACCAAAAAATAAATCATTTTAGTAACAAACTACTTGCAAAGCTCTTCCTTTGGACTGATAATCTATTCAAATAAGTAAAGTACAGGAGAATGTTGATCTGTTTCTCTGAATGACACAAAAAAATCATGGTGGCTTACAGTTTTATTAGATTCATCATTTTGGTAGTAACATCTCATACAGAATTCAGATTTACAGGCAAATTTACACATACAAGAGCTTCTCTGAATATCCTAATTGTTAGGGTTTTTTTTTAACAAACTTAGGAAATGAAGATGAACAAGCCCAGAAAAATGTAGTAAGTAACCTGGCTGGAATGATTCAACAGGAAAATTGGAGATAGTGCCTTATGGTAGAGCTGCTACAGAGTATTCTCTTGAGGCGGGTGCTCTGCCAAAATCCTAATGCACCACGATGACCGTTTCTGAATTCATAAAGTATGGAAGGGCCACCATATAGTGTTATATCCAACTGTCATGAAGTTTGAATGATTACCTGTATGCATATAGTCTTTAAAAAATACTATCGTCAATGTCATTACCTCTTTCCATACTAGTAACCTACTCTTACCTTGCTAGAGTGTCTTAGCTGATTGGGAAGTTCCAACACAGGATCAGTACATAGTGATGGAATCAGCCCCTATGCCAGAATAAAAACTCAGGTCTAGAGAGGAATAAGGAGAGAGACTGGATGATGGGCTTTAGAACTAGACTAGGAACTGACACTACTCTGCTACTTTCTGCCTATGTAGATATCCTTCCTTATCCCATGGGCCTCAATTTCCTCATCCGTAAAGCAGAAAATATAAAACTTATTTATGCCTTGGATCGTACTGCTATTTTCCAATAAGTGGCTAAGAACACATAAAAGAAACAACAATACCTCACATCAATATAGCACTTGGCAATTTTCTAAAAATATCACGTACTTTATCAGATTTTCACCTTCTGAGAGATGGATGAAAATGTCAAGTGCATTTCCAAGTACACTGGGTGGAGAGACTCTGCCTTGGAATCAGACAGACCTGACTTGGGATTCTGGTATACAACTTATTAGCAATGTATCCTCAGGAAAGGTTATCTTAACTTCATTTATTACCTTATCTACAAAATAGGATCAATAGCACCTACCTAAAAGAGTAATTCTGGATTAAAAAATCCAAAAAAATCTGGGTCCATCTCCCAGAAGAACACCTCCAAGCTGTGCACATTTTACCGATGGGGGAATTGAGACTAAGCGATGATAAACAATTGTAAAGCTCACACTTACCAAATCCTAGAGCCAGTCTAGAACTAGAACCATGAGAAGAACTGGCATAGTGAACTCAGGAGTGAAATAGAATGAGTTCATCTATATAGCTTTCAATTTTCCTGGATAAAACATTTCTTAAAGGAGGCTAAAACAACCCAATGCATTTAAGGGCTAAAGGGAATTTGTCCTCATATATTTCTTTTATTTCTTCTGCTTAATTTTCAATGACTCACAAAATAATTTCCTTTCTTTGGCCAGACACCTATTATTTACTATGCTACCTCAATCTTATGAGCAGGAAAAAAACTTATATTCTGTTATGTACATCTGATATTAATATACTCATGAAATAGCCACTTATATGTCATATACAAAGTAAGAACACTTAATTAGGAGACAAGATTGTTCTTCTGGCTTTGGATTTCCCATGTGGGCCATTTCACCTTGGGTGAGTCTCATCATCTTTGAAACTCTTTCACTTAATCTGTAAAATAGTGTAGGTAGACTTTATAATCTCATCCCTTTCAGAAGTAGATTCAATCACAGGTGAAATAACATCTTTCCCAAGAGCTTTAATGAAGTTAAAGAGAAATGCATATACAGGATGATGTGATCATTGCTGCCCCTCTCAGACCTCACCCTATGAAAAGGACAGTTGGTATGGAATTAAGAAAAACACTTAAGTGGGGTATGACAGTGAAAAAGTGGAATACACAATCTTGGAAGATTGGGGGAGGGGACTTCTCTGAAATTACACAGGATCATGTAAGCCACCATTTGATAAGCTTTTACCAATGGAACTGCTTCTGTATTGTGGCAATAGCTAAGACCAAATAAACTCACAATGCCTTCCAGTCTAATTCTTTCTGATTCTATCACTATCACAAAACATTTACTCCTGGATATCTAGATGTATCTACTTTTCAAATTTCCTATCTCCTTCCAACATCCAGCATCACTCACAAATCTCCACTTTCTCTGACAACTTGCCCACTGTCCCTTTTCAAGTACCATACCCCACTAAGATTTCATGATCTCATGCATTTGAGGTTCAGTTCTGCTATTTCAAAACAGCAAATGTAACTATCTCTTGTTTTGTAAGGAAATATAGTCCCCACTGTGCACAAGTAAATATAACTCTAGAAAAGGCAATGGGTGATTTGGTATTTCAGCTGCACCTGTCTGTGACTTAACTTGGTTTCTCTTTACTTGTTGGCAGAATGCTGTCCACATGTGGGTGCTGTAAAAAAAAACATATGACTATGAAATTGGCAAAGGCATAATTTAGTGTATTGAAACGGTAGAAGATAGTGTCAGATTATCCAGCCAAATTGACTAATGACTAATCAATAGAGTAGGAAATAATCTTCAAAATTCCTAAAGTTACAAACTGAAACCATAGCAGTATGGATGAGGAAAGTTTGAACTCCTACTCAATTATCAATAGAAGTAGGAGACAAGTTATACAGTGGAGAAAATAAAATATAATGAAGTAGGAAGTAAGAATTCCATATGTAATATCCTTTCACTTAATTCTTCCTTACAAAAATCCTAATTCAACCTCAACCTGTATATTAACATCAGTTCTACAGAGTTCAAAATATAAAGCTGAAAAATATCAGGAAAAAATTATTTCCACAGTAAAATTCACAAAATATATCATTAATACTCCCCTAACAATAGAAAAAATCTTTAAAATGAACACTGGATGTTATTCTGTATGTTGGCAAATTGAACACCAATAAAAAATAAGTTTATTAGTAAAAAATAAGAAAGACCTAACTGTAACAGAGCATTGCATTCCTATTTATTTACTCCCAACCCAGGAGGGGGGACTGTACCAAGTTGTGATCTAGCCCAGAGTGGTGTGTGTGTGTGTGTAGGAGGTGTGTACTATATCAGGCTCGACCAAGTGACTTGTATTGGCACATGAAATGTGCCTGGAAGCAAAGTGAATCATGTCCAAGAGAATGCTTCAAGAGTCGTCATGTTTGGGTGACTGTTCTTTCCCTTCTGCCAGAAAAATGCATGTCTCTTGTAAGTGTTGTTCCTTTACACATCAAGTGGAACCAAATGCTGGAAAGAGGCACAGCCTCCTGTACCCCACACTTGCATGGACAAGAGCTAAATCTTTGTTGCTATAAACCACTAAGACTTTAAGGTTATTTGTTTGAGCAGTCTTCTTGGCAAAAGTTGGCTGATACAATGACTTAAGCAAAATAATACTTTTTAAATTATTCCCTTGGTAAAAATAAAGCAACTTTTAATCAAGGATATTTATGTGAAGCAGAAAAATGACAGGTGTATTCAAAAGAGTGAACTGTGCAAAATAAGTTAATTTCATATTTATGGCACATTCATCAGGTCGTATTAAAAAGTGAAGTTTCAAACAAATGTAAATGTTTCTTTTCTTTCCTTTTAAAAAAGATTTATTTATTTATTTGTGAGAGAGAAAAAATGGAGGGGAAGAGGGAGAGCAAGAAGGAGAGAAGCAGATTCCCTGCCGAGTGTGGAATCCTACTCAGGGCTGGATCCCACAATCCATGAGATTATGACCTGAGGTGAAATCAGGAGTCAAATGCTTAACCAACTGAGCCATCCAGGTGCCACTAAAATGGTCTCTGGTGGTTTTAATAACAGCTAATAATCAGACACACAGCAAGGAAACAATTTAATAGGATTCCTAGGAATGGGACACTATATTAGGCAAAAAACTAAGTCCATAAATAAAAAACAACAATCACAAATCACTAACATATATGCTATCTTTCTCGGAGGGGCTCAGGCAAAGACAGTAATCTTTAAAGTATCTTACAAAAAAAAAATCTGGGATCCCTGGGTGGTGCAGCGGTTTAGCGCCTGCCTTTGGCCCAGGGCGCGATCCTGGAGACCCAGGATCAAATCCCACGTCAGGCTTCCAGTGCATGGAGCCTGCTTCTCCCTCTGCCTGTGTCTCTGCCTCTCTCTCTCTCACTGTGTGCCTATCATAAATAAATAAGAATTAAAAAAAAATTTTTTTTAAAAATCTGACATGGAAAAAAGTCAACAGAAAAGACAAGAGAATAAAAAGAAAACTCTGTTACACAGAAAACATGTGATTTGATCCTAGGAAACAGGTACTCTTCACAGGAAAAAAAAAAGTATACCTCAACTATTTTACTTAGGTAAATTATCAATCTCGACAGGCCAAGAAACTTTAGAATAAGATTATGTCACAGAGAACACAGTGGCTATTTTATAGACAAGCGATTAGAGAGCATATTGTGTTCCCAGAGCATTTTTGCTCTATTTTACATCAGAAGTTTTTTTTTTAATTTTTTTTATTTTTATAATAAATGTATTTTTTATTGGTGTTCAATTTACCAACATACAGAATAACAGCCAGTGCTCATCCCGTCAAGTGCCCCCCTCAGTGCCCATCACACATTCACCAGCAACCCCCGCCCACCTCCCCTTCCGCCACCCCTAGTTCGTTTCCCAGAGTTAGGAGTCTTTATGTTCTGTCTCACTTTCTGATATTTCCCACACGCCTCCACCCCAAGATTGCTAGAACTCATACAGCAATTTGGCAGCGTGACAGGATACAAAATCAATGCCCAGAAATCAATGACATTTCTATACACTAACAATGAGACTGAAGAAAGAGAAATTAAGGAGTCAATCCCATTTACAATTGCACCCAAAAGCATAAGATACCTAGGAAGAAACCTACCCAA
Source organism: Canis aureus (assembly GCF_053574225.1). Lineage (NCBI taxonomy): Eukaryota > Metazoa > Chordata > Mammalia > Carnivora > Canidae > Canis > Canis aureus. The sequence continues at coordinate 925,483 of NW_027554438.1, read as the reverse complement.
AGAGGTAAAGGATCTATACCCTAAAAACTATAGAACACTTCTGAAAGAAATTGAGGAAGACACAAAGACATGGAAAAAAACCTCCCAAGACACAAGAGTCCAGGGCCAGATGGCTTCCCAGGGGAATTCTATCAAATGTTTAAAGAAGAAATCATACCTATTCTACTAAAGCTGTTTGGAAAGATAGAAAGAGATGGAGTACTTCCAAGTTCGTTCTATGAGGCCAGCATCACCTTAATTCCAAAACCAGAAAAGACCCCACCAAAAAGGAGAATTACAGACCAATATCCCTGATGAACATGGATGCAACAATTCTCAACAAGATGCTAGCCAATAGGATCCAACAGCACATTAAGAAAATTATTCACCACGACCAAGTAGGATTTATCCCCGGGACGCAAGGCTGGTTCAACACTCGTAAAACAAACAATGTGATTCATCATATCAGCAAGAGAAAAACCAAGAACCATAGGATCCTCTCATTAGATGCAGAGAAAGCATTTGACAAAATACAGCATCCATTCCTGATCAAAACTCTTCAGAGTGTAGGGATAGAGGGAAATTTCCTCGACATCTTAAAAGCCATTTACGAAAAGCCCACAGCAAATATCATTCTCCATGGGGAGGCACTGGGAGCCTTTCCCCTAAGATCCGGAACCAGACAGGGATGTCCACTCTCACCACTGCTATTCAACATAGTATTGGAAGTCCTAGCCTCAGCAATCAGACAACAAAAAGACATTAAAGGCACTCAAATTGGCAAAGAAGAAGTCAAACTCTCCCTCTTTGCCGATGACATCATACTCTACACAGAAAACCCAAAAGCCTCCACCCCAAGATTGCTAGATCTCATACAGCAATTGGGTAGTGTGGCAGGATACAAAATCAATGCCCAGAAATCAATGGCATTTCTATACACTAACAATGAGACTGAAGAAAGAGAAATTAAGGAGTCCATCCCATTTACAATTGCACCCAAAAGCATCAGATACCTAGGAATAAACCTAACCAAAGAGGTAAAGGATCTATACCCTAAAAACTATAGAACGCTTCTGAAAGAAATTGAGGAAGACACAAAGAGATGGAAAAATATTCCATGCTCATGGATTGGCAGAATTAAGATTGTGAAAATGTCAATGTTACCCAGGGCAATTTACACGTTTAATGCAATCCCTATCAAAATACCATGGATTGTTTTCAGAGAGTTAAAACAAATTATTTTATGATTTGTGTGGAATCAGAAAAGGCCCTGAATAGCCAGGGGAATTTAAAAAAAAAACATATCTGGGGGCATCACAATGCCAGATTTCAGGTTGTACTACAAAGCTGTGGTCATCAAGACAGTGTGGTATCGGCACAAAAGCAGACACATAAAAAAAAACCGGATACATAGTTCAATGGAACAGAATAGAGAACCCAGAAGTGGACCCTGAACTTTATGGCCAACTAATATTCGATAAATTAGGAAAGACTATCCATTGGAAGAAAGACAGTCTCTTCAATAAATGGTGCTGGGAAAATTGGACATCCACATGCAGAAGAATGAAACTAGACCACTCTCTTTCACAATACACAAAGATTTGAGACTTGCCAGACTCCACAATTGTGTGAGCCCATTTCCTGTTTTGAAATAAAGATTTTATTGATTGATTGATTGAGAGCATGCAGGAGAAGGGGCAGAGGTAGAAGATAACAAGTTTCTAGATAAAAGTTGTGGTTGTTTTTCCCTCCAATTTATAATGTTCTCTTAAGGATAATATTTTCTTCTTAAATTATAGCCATTTACAGATTTTCTTAAAATCCATTCATGTGCTTTGGAAAGAAATCTAAAATTTGCTGTCTGCAAAGAACTATTAATGCTATAAAATTTGTGTTCATTCTGGGAGGCCTGAGGCACCATTTTTTTAAGGAAAATGTTAGAAGGGAACTAACATTTAGGAGATTGGCTCAGAGATGTTTGAAAGATTAAGAGGAGTGATGACTATGGATGTAGTCTGCATGTTTGCACACAAACCAATCAAGAATAAGCTGACCCAATTATCTAGACATAACTGTGCCAGTCTCTTTGGGTGCAGAAGCCTGTGTTCTCCTAAGAGAGACAAAGCTAAAACATACTACACATTTATACCAATATTTTTGGGTTCACGAAACTTTTTGCTCAGACCCAAAAATAAAATAATAAAGCAAAAAGTATAAAAAAAGCGTTGAGCTGCTTGTTCAAGGCTGTGGAGTGACCAGAGCAAGGCTCCACTGGTTTGCTTAAATTTCCCACTGCTCTAGCCCTGCTCTGGTACGTGCCATGGAGAACCACCTGAGAACCATTCAGAAGTCACATTTTCTATTTCCTCATATTCTAGAACCCGTGGATTACATATGTGTTATCCATAAAAAGCATTTGATGGGTAAACAGAGAATTGCTGAAAAAGATATAGATATATACACAGACAAAAGAGTAAAATTGAAATTTCAATTTCAGAAAATGTAAAATTAAAAAATGAAACGTGCCTTAAAGACTACATGTCACAAAAATCACAGGAAAATGATTATAAGGCTACAGAAATTCACAAGAGAAAATGCCAACATGGCTGATCAAATCAAGACAGACTTTGTTGGGAAGCTGACTCTATAGGTCGGACATGGATGGGAAGAGGACAAGAAGGGAACTGTCTAGGGGTAGCAAGAGCATGAGCACAAGTGCTAGAGCAGAAATGACAAACTGAGAAATTAGGAAACTTGAGAATTTTCCACATCTTTGAGTCCTGACTTCTCTGTGCTTAATACCTTCTTCAACTCATTTCTATCTTCTTGCATTTTAGTATAAGGAGTCAGGAGGAAACAAGCTCCTTTAAAACTTTCCTGAGCAATCTACTCAGATAAATATCCGATTTTATTGTTCCAAGTTCAAACTTCCACAAAATACTGGAACACTCATTAAGACAAGTTTTTGCCATTTCATGACAAGGTTCTCCTTTTTTATGGTTTCCAATAACACGTTCCTTATTTCCATCTGAGATCTCACAGAAAAATCTTCAACATCCATATTTCGAACAATCTGTTTCTGATTAGTTATGTATTCTCTAAGAAGATAGAGTCTATCTCTGAAGCTCTTGCTTTTATTTCTGAACTCTTACCAGAATCGCCTTCAACATCTATTATTTCTACCAATAGTTCCTTCACAGCAATGTGGGCTTTTCCCAGTGTGGCCCTCCAAACTTCTACATCCTTCCCCCTTACCCGGTTCTAAAGCTGCTTTGGCATTTTTAGGTATTTGTCACAGTAAGACCTACTTCTTGGTACCAAAATCAGAGGGGAAAATGAATGAAATGATCTTTTTAAAGATTTTTATTTAATGAAGAGAGAGCACATGAGCGAGAGAGAGCAGGGAAGGAGAGAAGGAGAGAAGGTATCTCAAGCAGACTCCCCGCCCAGTGAGGAGCCCCATGTGGGGGCTCCATCTCATGACCTGAGCTGAAATCAAGAATTGTATACTCAACCGACTGAGCTACTCATGTGCCCCTGAAATGATCTTTATTGAAAAAATATAAAATTGTATGAATAGGAAAAAGATCTGATTAGTAATCCCAGAAAACATATAGGTGTGGAAAAAAGAAAAAATAAAAGAAAAAATATGAAAGTAAGAGAATAGACTCTAGAATGACCAAGGTTAAGGAATTAAACTGGAAAAAAGAACTGAGAATTTTACCCAGGATGCAGTACAAAGAGGAAAAGTGAAAAGGTTGTTCGTATCGAGTGTTCTTTGAGAATCATTGTTTCATAAAATTTTAATGGATTCTAGTAAGAGATAATAGAGGAATATTGGAAAAAGTGGTCAAAGACATAATAGCTAAGAAATTCTAATATAAATAAAAATTGACACAGAGGATACAAAAATATGATTTATGAATCTAACAAAACTTAGGAAAGAAGAAAAAAGGAACCAGGAGAAATCTTTGATGAAATAAAAATACAAAATATGGTTTGTCAGTATAACTCGAAATACACTATAATGACAATAAATGTAATAGATTAAATCGCTTTAATAAATATCAGAAATTATCAGTGTGGATATAAAAAATCAGTTATATGCTGCTTACAGGGGACACATCTACACACACAACCTAAAACAGAAAATATAAAAAGAAAAAAAAGAAATAGACTAAGCATATATGAACCAAAAAAAAAAGCTAGTGCAACAATATCTGTCAAAGGCGAGTATGAAGTTGAAGCATTAATGCGAATAAAGCAAATAAGTTATAATTTATAATTCATGAAAAGGCTATAGAAATTATAAATTTGTATGTGCCTAATAATATAGACTTAAACCATAAAACACCAAAAGCCAGCAACTACGAAAACTCAGAATTACAAAATAAAAGTGAAAAGCTCACAGAGGGATCCCTGGGGGGCACAGTGGTTTTGCGCCTGCCTTTGGCCCAGGGCGCGATCCTGGAGACCCGGGATCGAGTCCCACATTGGGCTCCCGGTGCATGGAGCCTGCTTCTCCCTCTGCCTATGTCTCTGCCTCTCTCTCTCTCTCTCTCTCTCTCTGTGATTATCACAAATAAATAAAAATTTTAAAAAAAGCTCACAGAAGCATAATGGCAAAATTTAACACCTCTCTCAGAAACTGCACATTTGGAGAATATATAGAGAATTTGAGTAACACGTATGACATAATTGTGAGTTTCCATATCCCTGCACTCAAAAGAGAATACAACAGAGAATACACATTCTCCTAAAGCATGCATGCAACATTTTAAATATTTATAAAATTAACTGTACACTCTCAGTCACAAAGAGTCATAGTTATTCAAACCATATTATCTGATTACAGTGCAGTTTAATTAGAAATTAACTATTACAGCTAGTAATTAAAATCCTACAGGTTAGAAAATCTGAAAAAAAAAAAAAACCCAAAAGCTTAAATAATGACTAGGTTAAAAAAGACTTCACAAGGAAAATCATAAACTGTAATGGTTTTATCAACAAACTAAAATATGAAAAATAAATTTGTGAGGTATAGCTAAAGCAATACTTAGAAGTTATGAATAGTCTTAAATATATTTACTACAATTAGCTAGCATTTAATCCAAGAAGCTAGATGAAGAAATCAAAGGAGTAAGAAAGTTGAAGCAACAGAATTATAAAAACAAAACACAAATTAATAAGCCTGGGAAAAACATTTATGGAGATGATTTAAAAAATCAATTTCTTTGAAAGCTAATAAACTAGGTAAGCCTCTAGAAAGTTTGACTAGATGTGTACACACATAAATGTATCATCATATAATGGAGTACTACTGTTCAGCCACTTGGACTGAGTGAACCAGATCATCAATACAGAGGAATCACAGATAAAATTGCTGAATGCTAAGAATTTCTGTACTTTAGGGACCTCTGGGTGACTCAGTGATTGAGCACCTGCCTGCCTTTGGCTCAGGGTGTGATCCTGGTCTGGGGATCGAGTCCCGCATCTGGCTCCCTGTGAGGAGCCTGTTCCTCCCTCTGTCTGTGTCTCTGCCTCTCTATCGGTATCTTATGAATAAATACAAAATCTTAAAATTTCTGTCGTTTGTTTACTTATTCATTTAACAGTGTTCTGTATGTTTACATATACAATTCAATGTGTGCGTTTGTGTATGCATGGGTATGTGGTAGATATTTATATGATCAAGTTACCTACAACATGTTCTTCAGAAGTATGAAGCACATGGTGAAGTGTAAGCATTTTTAAATCTTCCAAGAATTTAAATTGATGTATGTGTGCTTGGAGTTTCTTTCTTTCCCCTTTCTCCTAATCCTAGTCTTTCCTTGCACAGAGATAATTATTATCCTGAGGATGGTGTTGCTTTGTTTTGTTTATTTATTTCCCAACTAGTTTTATACTTTTACATTTTGGAAAACCTCCCATTCTTATAAAGCAGTTTCTCTTTATCCACTTTAAGAAATTACAATTTTCCTTTGGCAGTTTGGTTTTTCTACTTGTTTCTTTTATTTGACAAAGGAATGACTTCATTCTTTAAAAGAGTAAGCCAACTAAATTAATACTGACATTGAGGCCCAAGACTATGAAGAAACCAATTTGCTCGTAGCACCAGTTATGCTATGGGTAAGTAAAACAAAACAAAACTGGAAAATAGTCACCATCCACTATAAATCTTCAGAGTATTTATTGGCCCATTCGACTAGCATAGAAAGAATTACAGAAAAATATAAAAGGCATTGTTCAGTGCTCTCTGAAAAAAAGCTGGTTTCTTGTACTGGTATATATTCCATTCACCAAATTCTTACATGTTCCTCGTATGAATAAAAACTGAGTGTTATTAGAGAGAGAGAGGGAGAGAGAGAGAGAGAGAGAGATTCATCATGGTAATTGATCCACCAATTTTGAGAAATAGTTTTCTTATACTGGTAGCCTGTGAGTAACTTTCTTTCTGGAATAAAGTAAGATAGTCATTCTAAGTACCTTTATTTTACTTTTAGACATGTTTAACCTTAACTGTATCACTAAGTGCATATTAACTAATGATTACACACATCTTACTCCCAGGTATGGTAAAGGCCAATGGGGAACACCTAATTGCCTGTCACTCATTCTAGATTATGCAGTTAGATCCTTTTACAGTTTATCAGAGTTCTCAGGATCTTTTCTTCAAAATTAAGAAATGAATTGCTGTTCTCAGAGATATTATGCTGGAGTATCCTGAGGGCAAAACTAACATTTATTAACTATTTCCCTATGTCAGAAATCTCTTCTATGAGTCACAATTGACAAATTAGTTGTTTCAGCTTTTCTATACCTCCTTGTATTTCTATCTCCTCTTCTTGTCAATTTCTTTCTTTCCTTTTTTTCCAATATCTTCCTTGGTTTAAAAACTCACAGATGCCTTACCCAGCTATGTGTTTTGCCCCTTTTATTCTGGATTGTTGATATTTAAATTTCATACAAACATGCAATTATTCCCAAATATATCACACCAATATCACGTTGTTTGTATAATGAATAAAAATAGTCTATCCAAGAACATGTGACTCAGCCTGTGAAGTCATATCTAAAACAATTACTCAAACCTATGTCTTATTGTCGCCCCCTAAAATTTCATGTGCTGTGTTCAACCTCATGTTTTAAAACTTGCAGTTTCTACCAGTCTCTATAAAATCTCTATACTCTTAGAAAATTGAACATATTAATTCGTACATTTTTTTGAGTAGACATTTAGCCAGGCTTTAAAAGTACTATAAAACTAACACAAGATACAGTTGTTTACCTCAGGAATTTGGATTTTCTGTATAACGTATGAACACATCAGCATAATTCCTGATGGTCAAAGCAGCATGTGAGCCACTGTCTAGTAGGGTTAGGTGCTCATATTTTATAAAGAAAAAATTAAATTGAGATCAGAAAGGCTTTGTGAAATTACTGGGATTGGAGAACCCAAATGGCTAGCCTACATAGTGTGTGGCAATGCAGAGTCCAAGAAGAGGTGAGAATTATAGTAGAAAAGTGAGTGTGCTGTGTTCAGGAACCAAGGATATGTCTGACCCAGCTAAACTAAAGGATCTGCACTGGGAAAGAGTGAAGACAATACTAATTACTAGAGCAGGCTGCATTGGGGAGGATTTTAAAGATGAGATTTTTTTTTTTGGACAAAAAAAGGAAAACACCAAAGATTTATTGAAATCCATTGATGGCTTCTAAGCAGGGAGTGGAATGTTAAACTTTGACTTAAGAAATAAATTTAGAGGGATCCCTGGGTGGCGCAGCGGTTTGGCGCCTGCCTTTGGCCCAGGGCGCGATCCTGGAGACCCGGGATCGAATCCCACATCGGGCTCCCTGCATGGAGCCTGCTTCTCCCTCTGCCTGTGTCTCTGCCTCTCTCTCTCTCTGTGTGTGTGACTATCATAAATAAATAAAATCTTTAAAAAAAAAGAAATAAATTTAGAGAAATGTTTATTAATGTTCCAAGGAACATTAATTAATGGGGTCACTTCGAAAGAGTCAAATAATGTCAACTAAATGTGGAATAAACTGGCACATTTGACTTCCAAGAGGAAAGCATGAACTTCCCAAACCTATTTGACAAGGGAACCCTTTCTGGGAAAGGGAAAACAATGCATGGATCATATATTCTATATGCACTGATACCACTCTCAGTCTATACACAGGCATGTGTAAGAAATGTACAGTTCTGTAGTACTAAATAGCTCACTTGATGTCTAGTTTGATTCTCTGGTCCTGGGAAATTGGTCTGTACTCCTGTTGCTGAGGCATGTCTTTCAGACCCAGTGGCTTTCTATTTCTTCCATACTATTCTGGGACTGATGGAGATACTTTTACTAACTGATCTGTTCCATGTTGAGGTATAAGAAACTCTGCGTGGATGTAGAGGGCCCCATCTCTCTTAGACATGTCAGCTCACTATTCTGTGAGGAATTTCTGCTTCCTTTTGGTTTCCATCCAGGAATGGTGCAGATATCCCATGTACCTGCCTAGTGGTTTTGGGCTTTTCCCATGAGATTGCCACGTAAATCTTCTACTCTATGTCACAAATCATTTTTGTTTCTTAGAAAGCTAAATCTGTAAAACTCATAAGCAGCAAAGAACTCCATTTTCCTCATATTCTCCTCTTGCTTCTATGTCCGAGGAGGTGATTTAGTTGCCTTGTAAGCAGATTAAGACAGGAAGAAGGATGAGGGAAGGAACACCTGAGGTAAAAAAATGAGTTAGTATTTCAAAGATTCTACCTACCATGCTTGGAATACTACTTAGGAAATGCTGGTGTGGAGAACTGAGGATGAAAAGCCAGTGAAGGAAAGGATATGTGTGGTACTGGTGCTGCAGTGAGTTTTATGATGTGTTGTCTCAAGAAATATTGCCTCCTCGTCTTGTAAACCACCACCTTTGGCGTGGTCCTTTGCACAGTCCTCTCCCACATTAACTCTTGAAAAGTCCCTCTTGCTTCTGGGAACTCTTCCTCCACCATATGAAAGGAGGAGAAGTTACCTTATGGAAGACATGGGGACCAATTGAGAGACAGCGCCAATAGACAGACACCTAGGTAAGCTCCAGAGGAGCTTGAGGCTAACTGCAAGTGCACTGGTGACCTCAGCTGAGACCAGAACTGCTCAGATGAGCCTCCACTGAAGTGTTATGTGAATCATAGCCAAAGGAAATGGTTGTCAAGCTTACTGAGTTATGGAATGATTATTATTCATATAAATACATACAACACAACACAATACAAAACTATGTAATATGATAGATATGGTAGGCATTGAAGATAGAGGAAATAATTTGTGGGAAGATTTCCTCAATATGAATATATGGGACCAATGAAAAACCTTTAAATGGAAATAGCTGGATCGTGGAAGGGGTTCATTTTTCACTCATGGGAAGAATAAAGAAAAAGGAAGTGTCAAGTATCATTATGGAGATTCCAGTCTTCAATGACTTAGTAAACTATAGACATGTAGGTGGATGGACCCATGCCAGATGGGGACTTGGTAGCATTCTGCAGTTGTGCCTTTTTGGAAATCACTCTCTCTCTCTCACTGGCTTGGATTCAACAGGTGGTTTTTCTGTCACTGATGAAATAAAAAACAAACATTTGTCTTATAACAGCATACTGTCAGACATGACACTAGACTCATCTTAATTCCTAATGATATGGATTACACTAAAGAAAAAATGAACACATGTTAAAAGTATGGAGGGATTGAGGATATGTGTCTCCAGGTTCTGAATCTAAACTCCGTTTAACAAAATTGGGTTTTGCCAGTGAGCTGCGATTAGCGAGGCTCCAATAATACTCACACTAGTCTCAGGGAAACTTCTCCTAGTTCCATTAACTGCTTTTTCAGAAATGTATTTTACATATATTATTTTATTTAATCTGTAGAACATTTCTAAGATTTAGACATTATTTTTATCCACATTTTAGGGATGAATGGACTGATATTATATTGTTATTAATAATAATAATAATATTATTATTATTATTATTACTAGTAGTCATAGTAGTATTAGTATTTTGCAAGGAGTCTTCAGGTGGGCAGTGTGTGGTGAAAACAGAAAGTATTTCTAATGTAAGGGGCTTTTAACTCCTACAGCAGCTTCCTTAAATTTTGATTTCATGAAGTGTTTTCCAGTGTGTCAAGTTCTTAATCAGTTATGCCTATGTCAGTTCGTGGGCAATCATAATGAAAGACACCAATCACAGCTTCACATACTCATGTGCAGAAAAAGCTAGAAGTCTCCACCTTTAAAACAGATGCTACCACAAGAACAGATTCACTATCCAAGTTAACTCTGTCCCCAGAATTTAGTTTCTGCTTTAGGATTCTGCATGATTTTATACTGGCTGATTTTTTGAAGATGCCTCTGTGACTGTCATTTAACATATTCTGTTAGGATTCATGGATTCATACTTGGCACAGGATGAGTCTTTAGGCTTAGGTAAGATGTTTTCAGTTGTTAGATTAGGTAGACTCAGTTGAAAGAGACCGGAGACTACTGTGAGTTCAGAAGACAATGGGAAAATATGAAGATGATTCATGCACACAGAGTCCATTTTGACTGATCTGAACAGGCCTACACGGGCCTCTGGGAAAAAGTGGAATGGACAAAAAGTTGTCCTGCTGTATTGGCCTCATGACTCTGCAGTAGCTAAATCAAATGACACTACCAAAGCTTCTCAGCCACAGCCAGGGGCTGTCTATTGATTTCCCCATTTGGGGTAGGTTTGCATGAGAACACTTGGCCTCTCTGAGGTCCCCCTCCTCAGGAAGGCAATAAAAGACCAGCCTGAGACCTACCAGAATTGGGAAGGGCAAGTTGTCATTACTACAGATATCCGCGAGAGGGAACTCCAAAGCGCTCTCTGGGTTCTGCAGAAGGCTCAGCTGTGCACTTGTTCCAGCAAATACCACCGCAGCACCAAAAGGCTAACCTTCTGAAAAGACTTCTTTTAGTGGTCTTCTGGCCTGAATCTAAGGAAGAAGGGAGGTTAGTGTATTTTCATTCACTTAGCCTTATTTTCACCATTGCCATTATACAGCATGTTCATTGTAGTGGCTAGAGGAGGGAAACGGAGTCATTTGTTGTGTACAACTCTCCACGTTCTGATGTTGGCTAACGGCATCGTTATGGTGTTGAAGAGTTCTTCCTCATATCCTTCAGACTGATCTGAGACTCGATCAGATTGAAGGTCAGTATTTCCTGTGCCATCAGTTACTGTCTTTGCAATGCAACAGGAGACACTGAACCTGTAGATGTTTGTTTTCTATTGGAGTGATCAGTGGGTTCAGGTGTCAGATCTGATTTTAAAGGCTAGAAGGATTTGGTATGCAAATCAAACTGAGTGTGGTAATCCTCTGCTTTCACAGCCAGTCTCCCCTCAGCCTGATTTCCTCTTTGACTTTCTGAGTGCTCAAGTTCTAACATCCAAAGGATCTGCCTCTCAGGACACAATCTGCCTGACCCTACTTCTCTGTTGCTCTGCTCTGGGCCATCTTCAAGGATGACTTTCTGCAGTCAGGGTCCAAGGGAAATAGTCATTACATGCTGGCTATGTGGTGGCTGTGTTCCCTTGTGATACCACACCAACCCACCCAGAGATGATGTTTTCGGTTAAATAGGTTGAACATTTACTGAAAAGAGCCTAAACCACAATGAAGTGTGGAAACACACTTCCTCACACACACACTCAAACATACATGTATATATAAACCTACACACAAGCACAAGGCTTGAAAGGGAACATAGAATAAGGAAAACAAGGTATCCTGAGGTTATGAATGCATTTATTGACCACCAGTTTCCAGAGATGATTTTTAGTTACTCAACATTCCCTACTGAAGCAAGAACTTTCCAAAGAAAAGTTGATCAGCAGTGAGAAGCTGAGTTCAAAGTTTCTACTGCTCAAAAGAATGTTTCCCTTTGAAGATACCTTAACATTGCTTAAATAACTGAATTCTTTAAGAGTCAACAGATGAGCCAAGGTGTCGAAGGATAAACAGATGAGCAACATTTCACCAAATAACCTTAAACACCTGGCCACTACTCTGCACAAGGCAATAAATGTTCCCAGGATGATTAATTAAAGGGGTCACTTCAAAAGGGTGGAATAATGTCAAATATATGTGGAAGAAAACTGGGGCATTTGACTTCCAAAAGGAAAGTAAGAATTTCCGAGACCTATTTAACAAGGGAAACCTTCCTGGGAAAGAGAAAACAATGCATGGATCATATATTCTATATGCACTGATAGCAATCTCCATCTATACACTGGCATAAGTCAGAAATGTACCGTTCTGTAGTTTTAAATAGTTCACTTGATGCCTAGTTTGATTCTCTGTTCCAAGACTGGTAGTGATTTAGGTTTTCTTAATTGCCCCCATGAGTGTGTCTATGTTCTGGAGTCTTCTGGTGCCGGGGAGGCTGTAAATTGGTGAAGTGCCACTTATCTGGTTGCTCTGTGTCATTGGTGTATACTAATAGCTGCTGAAGTGTCCAAATTGCTCTCTGATCCTGGGAAGTTGGTGTGTACTCCTGTTGCTGAGGCATGTCTCTCACACCCAGTGGTTTTTTATTTCTTCCAACTATTCTGGGACTGATGGAGATACTTTTACTAACTGATGTGTTCCATGTTGAGGTATAAGAAACTGCATGGACATAGAGTGCCCCATCTTTCCTGGACATGTCAGCTTGCTATTCTGTCAGGAATTATTGCTTCCTTTAGGTTTCTATCCAGGGAAAGGTTCAGATATCCTATATTCCTACCCTGTGGTTTTGGCTTTTCCCATGAGATTGCCACCTAAATCTTCTACTCTATGCCACGAATCATTTTTGTTTCCTAGAAAGCCAACTCTGATAAACTCATAAGCAACATGGAGATCCCTTTTCCTCATATTCTCCTCTTGCTTCTATGTCCGAGGAGGTGATTTAGTTGCCTCTTAAGACAGCTTAAGACAGGAAGAAGGATGAGGGAAGGAATACCTGAGGTAAAAAAATGAGTTAGTATTTCAAAGATTCTTCCTACCCTACTTGGAATACCCCTTAGGAAATGCTGGTGTACAGAACTGAGAATGAGAAGCCAGTGAAGAAAAGGATATGTGCGGTAGTGGTGCTGCTGTGAGTTTTATGATGTATGATCTCAAGAAATAATGCCTCCTCGTCTTGTAAACCACCACCTTTGGCGTGGTCTTTTGCACAGTCCTCTCCCACATTAACTCTTGAAAAGTCCCTCTTGCTTCTGGGAACTCTTCCTCCACCATATGAAAGGAGGAGAACCTACGTTATTGAAGACATGGGGACCAATTGAGAGCCAGCGCCAATACACAAACACCTAGGTTAGCTCCAGATGAGCTGCAGGCTAACTGCAAGTGCACAAGTTCCCTCAGCTGAGACCAGAACTGCTCAGATGAACCTCCACTGATGTGTTATGTGAATCATAACCAAAGAAATGGTTGTCTAACCTACTAGGTTATGGAATGATTTTTATTATCCATATAAAAGTATACAACACAACACAGTACAATACAATTCAAAAACCATGTCATAGGATATGATAGGCATTGAAGAAAGAGGAGATAATTTGTGGGAAGATTTCCTCAATATGAATATATGGGACCAAGGAAAAAACTTTAAATGGAAATAGCTGGGTCTTGGGAAGGGTTCATTTCTCATTCATTGGAAAAAGAGATAAAGAGGAAGTGTCAAGGGTCATTATGGAGATTCCAGTCTTCAGTGACTTACTAAACTATAGACATGTGGGTGGATGGACCCATGCCAGATGGGGACTTGGTAGCATTCTGCAGTTGTGCTCTTTTGGAAATCACTATCACTCTCACAGGCTTGGATTCAACAGTTTGTTTTTCTGTCAGTGATGACACGAAAAACAAACATTTGTCTTACACCAGCACTGACTCATCTTAATTCCTGATGACACGGATTATCCAAAAGCTTCCCTCAACACAATGAGGTATATGTCGTAAAACTAAGACATGTCAAAAGTATGGAGGGATTGATGATGTGTGTCTCCAGGTTCTGAATCTAAACTCCGTTTTACAAAAAATGGGGTGTTGCCAATGAGCTGTGATTAGCTAGGCTCCAATAATACTCGCACTAGTCTCAGGGGAACTTCTCCTAGTTCTATTCATTGCCATCTAGAAATGTGTTTTACATCCTTTATCTTATTGAATCTTGACAACATTTCTAAGATTTAGACATTATTTTTATCCACATTTTAGGCATGAATAAAGTGATACCGAGCTAGAGTAATTGGCAAAAGGTCGTATAGCTGATAAATGGGGCACTGGAGTTTGTACTCTGGAGAGGTAGTTTGACATCAAGTCAAGTCCTTTTCTCTCAATGATGCTGGTTTTTTTCGACTCATTTTAAAGAGCACTGGAATCCTGTGGTGCCTCAAGAGCCACTGATCAAGAAGAGGATGGAGCAGGAATAAAAGTCCCGTGCTCTGGTTTCAACCAGAGCAAATTTATATATTATAATAGAAATAAATAATTATGCATTTTATGTTTAACTACATATATCATATATATAGATGTGGGATCCATTTAAAAATGTGTTAAAAAAATCCCAAACACTGTATCATACCATGCTATCTCCTAATACTGCCAGAAATGTCTTGAAGTTTCTATGCTTTCTTGGGTCTCCAACAGTGTAAAACTTCCCTTGACCTGTTAGCCAGCCTTCAGAGAAGGAGCAGCTGGGAATCATTGCCCTGGGGATGCTCTGGGCTCCAGAACAGGGCTAAGTATCTGCCATGACCCCTGGCAACCTTGCTGTCTGTGTCTCCCTAAAGCCTATTAAACTATTCACAGTACCTGCAGCCTTCTCATTGTTATGACAACTCTTTGAATTCTCTCCCAAGAGAGAAGTGATGTCTTCTCCAAATATCCCGAGGCAATTTTCATACAAAAATTGTATAAGAGAAGCCTGTAATGCAAAAAGAACACAATGGGGTGCTCTTTTTCATATGGAAGAGTTAGAAGTCACATTTTGTTTATAGACCTTGGATCTAACCAAAAATGTGAAAGACTTCTATGAAAAATTCAGAGTTGATAAAAATATATAGAAACGCAAGTTCTCTAATAAAATAAGAAAGCATGATACTTTCTGTTGTACTTTGAGTACAGATTTTAAAATACTACTAGTCAGTGGGCTAAAGTCCTAATTTGTGACATTTAATAACTAATATTGTGATACCAGTGGTTACATCTTTAAAACTAGGATAGCTTTCAAAGTAACCTACCTTCTTAAAGTTTACTTATTTTGTAAACTTCTGCTTCCAGAAAATATTGGGTTGTAACTTAGGATAATATCTGATTAAAATGTATAAAGCATAGACAAAATCCTATGAAATCCATTTCTTATATAGGGAAGAATATTTTTTTGGAATGTGGATACTCCTGTGGATATTTTTTTTATGTTTTCTTTTTCTTTTTCTTTTTCTTTTTCTTTTTCTTTTTCTATTCTTTTCTTTTTTTTTTGAGTAAAAACTCACAGGGCTGGGGAGAAAACATGTCTGTCTGTCTAACTGCAGTCCCTTCTCAGGTCTTGCTTTGCCTAACGCTGGCTCTTGGCATGAGCTTGGGGAAAAGCTGCCATCTTATTAGGCATGTGTGGCTTCATTAGGATGTTCTGGAATATCTCACTAGTTTCTGTCTGATGTAGCAGAGGCAAAAGAGTAACCAAGTATTTTTCTAAATGAGCCACAACTTGCAGAGCAAAGGCAATGTGTTTGGATCCATGGGTGCTCATAGTGCCCGAGACACCTAGGATGTGCCAGTAACAACCACAGGAGCTAGGTCTTGTTACCATTGTGTCATGAGGAAACCATGCCTTCGCTCAAGTTTACAAGTTCCCCCCTCAAGGATCAGGCTGAGATTTGAACCTTGGCTTGTCAAACTCTAGAGCCCAGGTCTTTTCTACCATATTACATCACTCTTCTCTCTCTTTTGTTTAGTCAGTCTAGTATTGAATCTCTTGGATGGGAAAGAAGTGACTCAACTGCTCTGTGTTTCCCACTTTAACAACACCCCTTCCCATATTCCACCAGAGAAGGATGGCAAACTCTGCCATTCCAAGGAAGCCTATGAAGATGTGCACTTTTCAGAACTGATCCATCCAATTTACTACTACACATTTCAGATTCAAAGCATGGATTCTAAACCCCAGGGGACACATATGAGAGCTCTCCCTACCTTTTTTACGAAGTTCTCTTCCAATTCCAAGCTGCCAGAATTAGGTGGACAAAGAATGCTTGGGGCTATACACACTGATAAATCATAAGGTGTTATCTGGTTGGGTGAGGATTCTTGCTCAATGCTGTATAACACTCCAAAAAGGTACCGCAAGACAACAACATTCACATTTGGCAGCTGAGCTAGAAGCCTAAAGTCAGAAAGATGCACTTTTGAATAAGGCAAGCCATTGCACTTAGCAGCTGGAAGTATAGAGATGGAGAGCAGAGAACATCTTACTAGAACTAGTATACAACCTGCTGTAGCAGAGTTCCAGGCATGAATGTATACAAATATGTTTTACCGAATTCAATTTCTGAGCTAACCCACTCCAGTTGAATGTTTGACAAACTGAAGGCTATACTATGGGCTGTTGATGCTCTGGCATCTCTCTTAGGCCACTGACTTTTGTCTACCATTTTCATATATTCAGAAGGTGTACAATGGCTAAGGAGTCCACGTTAATAAGGTCAGGAGAAGAGCAATAATAGCCATAAGGCATGCCTGTATTCTGAAACTGGCCTCCGTGGGTGTGAAGAATTGAAACTATTTGGCATTGAATGTTATTTTAGTGGTCAAAGTGGCAAGAAGGAAGCCAATATTTTCCTAATAGTATATTGGCTGTATTTCTGAGCCATGACCAGAGTAGAGTAATTATTGCATCATTACCTCTGGGCTGCATTTATTTTCTCCTCCTCAGTCACTTCGTCAAGAACACCAAGCCATTTTTCATAGAGTTCCGATGAAAGTAAACTTCCTTCGATATTTTCAAGAAAATCCTTATGTGGTTAGAAAAATAAATAAATACATGCAAACAGACACACTCACACAGATGTAGAGACTCACACACACACAAATATATGTATATATGATACAAAATATATATTGGAAATATCACAGAGAAAACACTTAGTTCAAAACTTCAGTTCAGTCCCTAATTTCTTCATAGATACCCAAACTGTGACCCACACGGAGTTCACCTCATACTCTCCATTGAATTGCACGTGCAAAAACAGGTTGTGGATTTTCTCCAACAAAAACGAAAGCATCAAAGCAGAGCCTACGCTTCAGTGGAAAGGAAGACAAAGCTCCCTTCTATCATATGGCACTTACTCTTTTGTGTGCTTTTTTGCAAACTACTACAAAAGCTACTCTCATCATTGCTTCATTCTTCCTTTCCTTAACTGTACAAAAGTAGATGGTCTAATGGCAAACTCCTGATGTTCCTGAGGATGTATTCATTTCTAGTGTAGACCAATTCTCCAGAGAGTTTGACATGATACTATTCAGGCCAAGGTTGCAGAGTCTGATTCTCCACAAAGATTAGTCAACTTTAGGTAGGGAAAGCTTCAGAAATGTCTAAGAACTCTATGCACACGTGGTCACCATCTTCCTAGTCTGTGCCTATAACACGGAAATAGAAAAGACCCTACTAAGTCTTGCAAGAAACATCAATTGTATGTGTGCACCTTCAAGAGGGAAACACTTATCATGGTATTCAAGTACCTAATGGATGATCATTCTTTTCATTGTGTCTTGATGCCTATATATATATTTACTGGTGTGTTTTACTCTAGCTCAGTGTAGTAATGGTCAGAGACTATTGCTATCTTTCATATAGTTAAACAGTAATGGGGGACAAGCAAAGACCAAATGTGACAAGGAAGGACCACATATGACCTTGGTTCTAAGAGTGCCATAATAACTGCCTTAATATAGTTTTGTTCAGAGCTGTTAGCAAGTGCCAAGGTAGATGGATTAAATTCTTTGTTCTAGTTTTCAGTTCTTTCTCCATTACCATTTTAGCAATAGAATGGGATATCTGTGATGTAGCTGTATAATTTCCAAATTAATCTAGTTCTTGAGATGATCTATTGAATTTTCAGAATTCCAAACTACCTTTGTCCATTGCACCTACTCCTAAAGTTAGATTTATCAAAAGAGGCATGTAGCTAGAGCTGGTTACTGTGTCGTTATAACCTTGGATGGTGGGCTAGACATCACAAATATTAACAAAAGGATAACCTAGGATCTGGTGAAAGGAGACACAAATGGCAAAATCCTTCCTCCATGACTTATAAAGTAAAAGGCATCAAGAAACAGGAGACAATGATGGTTAACAATGATTGGTCGCCTCACTGAGCCTTTTTATATTCCTCATAAAGTAAACATTTGCTTACTATTGTAAACTTCTAGATCTATTCTGAAATTTTTCATGTGATTTTTCTTTTGGAAACTGCCTTCATTAGGAGCATGGTGAGGAAGTCATCAGAGACAGGATGTTTTCTTTGGTAAACATTATGTATGTGTCAATGTATATTTTGAAATTTCTTATTATTATAGTAGTCACATTAGTATTAGTCTTTTGCATGGAGTCCTCAGGTGGGAGGTGTGTGGTGAAAACAGAAAGTATTTCTAATGTAAGGAGCTTTTACCTTCTACAGTACCTTCCTTAAATTTTGATTTCATGAAGTGTTTTCCAGTTTGACAAGTTCTTAATCAGTTATGCCTATGTTGGTTCTTGGGCAATCATAATGAAAGACACCATCACAGCTTGAGTAACTCATGTGTGGATAAAGCTAGAATTTTCCCCACCTTTAAAACACATGCTACCAGAAGAACAGATTCACTGTCCAAGTTCACTCTGTTCCCAGAATTTAGTTTCTTTCTTAGGATTCTGCATGATTTTATACTGGCTGATTTTCTGAAGATGCCTTCCGTGAGTGGTCATTTTTGATTGATAAGGAAAGCACATAATGTAGGAAAAAAAGAAGAGTATATGGCATTTCATATCCCAAGCCCAGAGCAAAAGCTTGCTTCCTTTTTGAAAGAGCTAGGCTATCGGATGGTATACAGTTTTAGAGCTGCAAGAAGTAAAGTCAATTTAGATTCTTTAGTCAATGTCTCTCTATAGTTTTACCCAAAATCCACCTTACATACACTGAAACTTTGTAATAACTTATTTAAATCAGATTTTTTTCATTGACTTTACCCTTTTAAATCAAACTTCCATGTTTCAAGGCCTTGTGGAATCCTCACCTGTCTCCTACTTTATCAGTCTTTTCTCATTATTCCCTTCCATAGATGCTCTTCCCCATATATGGCAATCTTTTTCTATACTCATTTCCCATTTGTTGATTCCTCTTTAAGTGATTGTATCTTCCATTCCTACTATCTCTATTTCCCTTCCTCTTTAAAAGAAAAGCTCAAATACTCTCTTATTCTCTGATTACATTCCCTTCATGAGTCTTTCAACGTCCTTTGCTCTATCTTCATGTCCTCTCCCTACTGTGTAGAAAGATATAAGGGCTGTAGTCAGATGGACCAAAAGTTCAGAAACCTACTATGCTTCTGATCTATTGTGTAACCTGGGGCACATGCGAACTGTACTGAAAATTTTCTAATCCATTTATAATGTGTGGAGGATGATAGTTCTAGCTACCCCCTAAAATTGCTGTGATGCAAGGACTGGGGTAGCAGCTAGCATGTAACTAACGTGGTTAATTTCTTCACCACTAGGATAACATTCCCAAATCCAGTGCAGGGTTGCAGAGGTCCTGGGTACTCTGCAAATTTCCATACTGACAATTCAGTACACCGATTGGAGATAACACAGGCCAAACTCTGTGGCTGTCATTTAACATGCTCTTTTAGAATTAGCAGATTCATATATGCCTCAGGATGAGTCTTTATGCTTAGGTAAGATGTTTTCAGTTGTTAGATTAAGTAGACTCAGTTGAAAGAGACCTGAGACTACTGTGAGTTTAGGAAGACAACAGCAGAATGTGAAGATGATTCATGCACACAGAGTCCATTTTGACTGATCTGAACAGGCCTACATGGGTCTCTGTGGAAACAAGTGGAATGGACAAAACGTCGTTCAGTGTATTGGCCTCATGACTCTGCAGTAGGTAAATCAAATGACACTACCAAGTTTCTCACCCAAATCCAGGTGCTGTCTAATGATTTCTCCATTTGGGGTAGGTTTGCATGAGGACACTTGGCCTCTCCGAGGTCCCTCTCCTCAGGAAGGCAATAAAAGACCAAACTGAGACCTACCAGTATTGGGAAGGGGAAGTTGTCCTTATGAAAGATATCCGTGAGGGAAACTCCAAAGAGCTGTCCTGATTTTTCAGACGGTGCAGCTGTGCACTGGTTGTTCTGCCAAGTGCCAGCACAGTGGCCAAAGGACGAGTTTGTGAAAGCACTGCTTTCCTTGGTGTTCTGGTCAGAATCTAAGGAAGAAGGGAGATTAGTGTGTTTTAATTCACGTAGACTTATTTTCACCATTGCCATTATACAGCATGTTCATTGTAGAGGCTAGAAGAGGGAAACTGAGTCATTTGTTGTGTAGAACTCTCCATGTTCTGATGTTGGCTAACAGCATCCTCATGACATTGATGAGTTCTTGCCAATAACTTTCAGACTGACGGTTAAACCTAGGGACTTGATCAGACTCAAAGTGATTATTTCCTCTGCCATCAGTTACTGCCATTACACTGATCTGGAGGCACTGAAACTGTAGGTGTTTGTTTTCTACTGGTGTGATCAGTGGGTTCAGGTATCAGATCTGATTTTATTTTTTTATTTTTTTCTGATTTTAAGAGCTATAAGTTTTTGGTATGCAAATCAAGCTGAGTTTGTTAATCCTGTGCTTTCACAGCGAGGCTCCCCTCAGCCTCAGATTCTCTCCTTGGGTTTCTGAGTGCTCAAGTTTCTACCATCCAAAGGAATTGCCTCTCAGGACACAATCTGCCTGACCCCTACTTCTCTGGTTCCACTGCTCTGGGCCATCTTCAAGGATGACTTTCTGCAGTCAGGGTCCTTGGGAAGTAGTCATTACATGCTGGCTATGTGGTGGTGTCTGTGTTCTCTTGTCAACCCCACCAACCCACCCAGAGATGATGTTTTTGGTTAAATATGTTTAACATTTACTGAAAAGAGCCTAAACCACAATGAAGTGTGGAAACACACTTCCTCACACACACACTCAAACATACATGTGTATATACACCTACATAAACGTACAAGGCTTGAAAGAAAACATAGAAAATGCAAAACAATAAGAGGTTAGCAGTGCATTGATAGACCACCAGTTTCCAGAGATGATTTTTAATTACTCAACATTCCCTATTGAAGGAAGAACTTTCCAAAGAAAAGGAGATCAGCAGTGAGAAGCTGAGTTCAAATTTCTACTGCTCAGCTGTGAATGTTTCCCTTTGAAGATATCTTAACATTGCTTAAATAACCGATTGCTTTAAGAGTCAACAGATGAGACAAGCTGTCGAAGGATAAAAAGATGAGGAACATTTCACCAAATAACCTTAAACACGGGGCAATTTGGCTTTTTTGGGATATAGTACGTCCATCAGCACCTCCACTCATGTGGGGCCAGCACTGCACCAGAAGCATCCTGGTTCTGCCACTTAGGAAGCTCAGCATTTTAAAGCTTTGGTTTGCTCAACTGTAACATAAATGATGCTGCCTACACCAAGTTAAACTAAATGTATAAGATACTACTCGGCACAAGGCAATAAATATTCCCAGGATCATTAATGAATGGGGTCGCTTCAAAAGGGTCGAATAATGTCAAATAAATCTGGGAAAAACGGGTGCATTTGACTTCCAAAAGGAAAATATGAATTTCCCAAGCCTATTTGACGAGAGAACCCTTTCTGGGAAAGGGAAAACAATGCATGGATCATATATTCTATATGCACTGATAGCAATCTCCGTCTATACACTGGCATAAGTCAGAAATGTACAGTTCTGTAGTTCTAAATAGCTCACTTGTTGTCCAGTTTGGTTCTCTGTTCCGAGACTGGTAGAGATTTAGGTTTTCTTAATTGCCCCCATGAGTGTGTCTGTTCTGGAGTGTTCTGGTGCCAGACAGGTTGTAAAATGGTGAAGTGCACTTATCTGATTGCTCTGTGTCATTGATGTATATAAATAGCCGCTGCAGTGTCCAGACTGCTCTCTGGTCCTGGGAAATTGGCCTGTACTCCTATTGCTGAGGCATGTCTTTCACACCCAGTGGCTTCCTTTTTCTTCCATACTCTTCTGGGACTGATGGAGATACATGTTCCATGTTGAGGTATAAGAAACTCTGCATGGACATAGAGGGCCCCATTGTTCTTAGACATGTCAGCTCACTGTTCTGTGAGGAATTTCTGCTTCCATTTGGTTTCCATGCAGGAAATGGTACAGATATCCCATGTACCTACCTAGTGGTTTTGGGCTTTTTCCCCTTGCGATTGCCACGTAAATCTTCTACTCTATGCCATGAATCATTTCTGTTTCCTAGAAAGCTAAGTCTTTAAGACTCATAAGCATCAAAGAGCACCGTTTTCCTCATATTCTCCTCTTGCTTCTATTCCCTGAGGAGGTGAGTTGTCTCTTAAGGCAGCTTAAGACAGGAAGAAGGATGAGGGAAGGAATATCTCAGGTAAAATAAATGAGTTAGTATTTCAAAGATTCTTCCTACCCTACTTGGAATACCCCTTAGGAAATGCTGGTGTACAGAACTGAGGAGGAAAAGCCAGTGAAGGAAAGGATATGCGTGTACTGGTGCTGCTGTGAGTTTTATGATGTGTGGTCTTAAGAAATAATGCCTCCTCATCTTGTAAACCACCACCTTTGGCGTGGTCCTTTGCACAGTCCTCTCCCACATTAACTCTTGAAAAGTCCCTCTTGCTTCTGGGAACTCTTCCTCCACCATATGAAAGGAGGAGAAGCTACCTTATGGAAGACATGGGGACCAATTGAGAGCCAGCACCAATACACAAATACCTAGGTTTGACATCAAGTCAAGTCCTTTTCTCTCAATGACGCTGGTTCTTTTCTACTCATTTTAAAGAGCACCGGAATCCTGTGGTGCCTCAAGAGCCATTGATCAAAAAGAGGATGGAGCAGGAATAAAACCCCCCTGCTCTGGTTTCAACCAGAGCACATTTATATATTATAAGTAGAAATTAATAATTATGCATTATATGCTTAACAACATGTATAATATAGATGTGAGATCCATTTAAAATTGTGTTAAAAAAATCCCCAAACACTGTATCATACCATGCTATTTCCTAATACTGCCAGAAATGTCTTGAAGTTTCTATGCTTTCTTGGGTTTCCAACAGTGTGAAACCTCCCTGACCTGCTAGCCAGCCTTCAGAGAAGGAGCAGCTGGGAATCATTGCCCTGGGGATGCTCTGGGCTCCAGAACAGGGCTAAGTATCTGCCATGACCCCTGGCAACCTTGCTGTCTGTGTCTCCCTAAAGCCTATTAAACTATTCACAGTACCTGCAGCCTTCTCATTGTTATGACAACTCTTTGAATTCTCTCCCAAGAGAGAAGTGATGTCTTCTCCAAATATCTTGAGGCAATTTTCAATCAAAAACTGTATAAGAGAAGCCTGTAATGCAAAAAGAACACAATGGGGTGCTCTTTTTTATACGGAAGAGTTATAAGTCACATTTTGTTTATAGACCTTGGATCTAACCAAAAATGTGAAAGACTTCTATGAACAATTCAGAGTTGATAATAATATATAGAAACCCAAGTTCTCTAATAAAATAACTTAGTGTGATACTTTCTGTTGTACTTTGGGTACAGATTTTAAAATTCTACTAGTCAGTGGGCTAAAGTCCTAATTTGTCACCTAATTTCATACCTAACATTGTGATACCAATGGTTACATCTTTAAAACTAGAATAGTTTTCAAAGCAACCTACCTTCTTAACTTTACTTATTGTGTAAAATTTTACTTCCAGAAAATATTGGGTTGTAACTTAGGATAATATCTGATTAAAATGTGTAAAGCATAGACAAAATCCTATGAAATCCATTTCTTAAAGAGGGAAGAATGTTTTTTGGAAAGAGGATATTCCTGTGGATTTTTTTTGATGTTTTGTTTTGTTTTTGAGTAAAAATCACAGGTCTGGAGAGAAAACATGTCGGTCTGTCTAACCGCAGTCCCTTCTCATGTCTTGCTTTGCCTAATGCTGGCTCTCGGCATGAGCTTGGGGAAAAGCTGTCATCTTATTAGGCATCTGTGGCTTCATTAGGATGTTCTGGAATATCTAACTAGTTTCTGTCTGATGTAGCAGAGGCAAAAGAGTAGCCAAGTATTATTCTAAATGAGCCACAACTTGCAGAGCAAGGCCAATGTGTTTGGAGCCATGGGCGCTCATAGTGACTGAATCACCTAGGATGTGCCAGTAACGACCACAGGAGCTGGGTCTTGTTACCATTGTGTCATGAGGAAGCCATGGCTTTGCCCAAAGTTACAAGCTCCCCCCTCAAGGATCAGGCTGAGAGTTGAACCTCGGCTTGTCAAACTCCGGAGCCCAGGTCTTTTCTATCATATTATGCCACTCTTCTCTTTCTTTTGTTTAGTCAGTCTAGTATTGAATCTCCTGGATGGGAAAGAAGCGACTCAACTGCTCTATATTTCGCAATTTAACAACACCCCTTCCCATATTCCACCAGAGTAGGATAAAGATCTCTGCTATTCCAAGGAAGGCAATGAAGATGTGCACTTTTCAGAACTGATCCTTTGCAATTACTACTACACATTTCAGATTCAAAGCATGGATTCTAAACCCCATATGAGACACATATGAGAGATCTCTCTACCTTTTTAATGAAGTTGTCTTCCAATTCCAAGTTGCAGGAATTAGGTGGACAAAGAATACTTGGGGCTATACACACTGATAAATCATAAGCTGTCATCTGATTGGATGAGGATTGTTGCTCAATGTTGTATAACACACCGAAAAGGTATCGCAAGAGAACAACATTTGCTTTTGGCAGCTGTGTTAGAAGCCTAAAGTCAGAAAGATGCACTTTTGAATAAGGCAAGTCATTGCACTTAGCAGTTGGAAGTATAGAGACGGAAAGCAGAGAACATCTTACTAGATCTAGTATACAACCTGCTGTAGCAGAGTTCCAGGCATGAACATACACAAAAATGTTTTACCAAATTCAATTTCTGAGCTAACCCTCTCTGGTTAAATATTTGACAAACTTAAGGTTATACCATGGGCTGTTGATGCTCTGGCATCTCTCTTAAGCCACTGACTTGTCTACCAGTTTCATATATTCAGAAGTTGTACAATGACTAAGGAGTCTACTTAATAAGGTCAGGAGAAGAGCAATAATAGCCATAAGGCATGCCTGTATTCTGAAACTGGCCTCTGTGGGTGAGAAGAATTGAAATCATTTGGCATTGTATGTTCTCATTCATTTGGGGAATATAAATAATAGTGAAAGGGAATATAAGGGAAGGGAGAAGAAATGTGTGGGAAATATCAGAAAGGGAGACAGAACATAAAGACTCCTAACTCTGGGAAATGAACTAGGGGTGATGGAAGGGGATGAGGGCAGGAGGTAGGGGTGAATAGGTGATGGGCACTGAGGGGGGCACTTGACGGAATGAGCACTGGGTGTTACTCTGTATGTTGGTAAATTGAACACCAATTACAAATAAATTTATTATTAAAAAAAAGAAACCATTTGGCATTGAATGTTATTTTAATGGTCAAAGTGGCAAGAAGGAAACCAATATTTTGTAATGGTATATTGGCTGTATTTCTGAGCCATGACCAGAGTAGAGTAATTATTGCATCATTACCTCTGAGCAGCATTTATTTTTTCCTTCTGAGTCACTTCGTCAAGAACACCAAGCCATTTTTCATAGAGGTCCGATGAAAGTAAACTTCCTTCGATATTTTCAAGAAAATCCTTATGTGGATAAAAAAAAAAATACACACAAATATACACAGAAACACACACACACACATATATATGCATATATAATACAAAATATATATTGGAAATATCACAGAGAAAACACTTAGTTGAAAACTTCAGTTGAGTTCCTACTTCCTTCATAGATACCCAAACTGTGACCCACATGGGGGTCAGCTTGACTCTCCATTGACTTGTACATGCAAAAGCAGGTTGTGGATTTTCTCTGACAAAAATGAAAGCATCAAAGCAGAGCATAGCCTTCACTGGAAAGGAAGACAAAGCTCCCTTCCATCATATGGAACTTACTCTTTTGTGTGCTTTTATGCAAACTACTACAAAAGCTACTCTCATAATTGCATCATTCTTCCTTTCCTGAACTATACAAAAGTAGAGAGTCTAATGGCAAACTCATGATGGTCCTGAGGATGTATTCATTTCTAGTGTAGACCAATTCTCCAGAGAGTTTGACATGATACTATTCAGGCCAAGGTTGCAGAGTCTGATTCTCCACAAAGATTAGTCAACTTTAGGTAGGGAAAGCTTCAGAAATGTCTAAGAACTCTATGCACACGTGGTCACCATCTTCCTAGTCTGTGCCTATAACACGGAAATAGAAAAGACCCTACTAAGTCTTGCAAGAAACATCAATTGTATGTGTGCACCTTCAAGAGGGAAACACTTATCATGGTATTCAAGTGCCTAATGGATGATCATTCTTTTCCTTGTGTCTTGATGCCTATATATATATTTACTGGCGTGTTTTACTCTAGCCCAGTGTAGTAGTGGTCAGAGACTATTGCTATCTTTCATATAGTTAAACAGTAATGGGGGACAAGCAAAGACCAAATGTGACAAGGAAGGACCACATATGACCTTGGTTTTAAGAGTGTCATCATTACTGCCTTGACATAGTTTTGTTGAGAGCTGTTAGCAAGTGCCAAGGTAGATGGATTAAATTCTCTATTCTAGTTCTCACATCTTTCTCCATTACCATTTTAGCAATAGAATGGGACATCTGTGATGTAGCTGTATAATTTCCAAATTAATCTATTTCTTGAGTCGATCTACTGAATTTTCAGAATACCAAAGTACTTTTGTCTGTTGCACCTACTCCAAAAGATAGATTTATCGAAAGAGGCATGTAGCTAGAGGTGGTTACCATGTCGTTATAACCTTGGATGGTGGGATAGACATCTCAAATATTAACTAAAGGATGCCTAGGATGTGGTGAAAGGAGACACAAATGGCAAAATCCTTCCTCCATGACTTATAAAAGGCACTAAGAAACAGGAGACAATGAGACAATGATGGTTAAGAATGATTGGTTGCCTCACTGAGCCTTTTTTAGATTCCTCATAAAGTAAACATGTGCTTACTATTGTGAACTTCTATACCTATCTTCAAATGTTTCATATGAGTTTTCTTTTGGAAACTGCCTTCATTAGGAGTGTGGTGAGGAAGTCATCAAAAGCAGATGTTTGCTTTGGTAAACATTATGTAGGTGTCAGTGTATATTTTGAAATTTCTTATTATTACTAGTAGTCATATTAGTATTAGTATTTTGCATGAAGTCTTCAGGTGGGTGGTGTGTGGTGAAAACAGAAAGTATTTCTAATGTATGGGGCTTTTAACTCCTACAGTACCTTCCTTAAATTTTGAATTCATGAAGTGTTTTCCAGTTTGAGAAGCTCTTAATCAGTTTTGCCCATGTCGCTCCTTGGGCAATCATAATGAAAGACACCAATCACAGCTTGACTTACTCATGTGTGGATAAAGCTAGAACTTTCCCCACCTTTAAAACAAATGCTACCACAAGAACAGATTTGCTGTAATGCCTCACTCTGTCTCCAGAATTCAGTTTCTTCTTTAGGATTCCGCATGATTTTATACTACCTGGTTTTCTGAATATGCCTTCTGTGAGTGGTCCTTTCTCATTGATAAAGGAAAGCATATCCTGTAAGAAAAAAAGAAGAGTATATGGCATTTCATATCCCAAGCCCAGAGTAAAAGCTTGCTACCTTTTTGAAAGAGCTAGGCTATGTGATGGTATACGGTTTTAGAGCTGGAAGGAGTAAAGTCGATTTAGATTCTTTAGTCAATGTCTCTCTATAGTTTCTACCCAAAATCCACCTTAGAGTCATACACTGAAACATTGTAATCACTTATTTTAATCAGATTTTTTTTCATTGAATTTACCCTTTTAAATCAAACTTCCGTGTTTCAAGGCCTTTGTGGAATCCTCGCCTGTCTCCTAATTTACCAGTCTTGTTTCCTTATTCCCTTACATAGATGCTCTTCCCCAAGTATGGAAATCTTTTTGCCATACTCATTTCCCATTTGTTGATTCCTCTTTAAGTGATTGTATCCTCCATTCCTACTATCTCTATTTCCCTTCCTCTTTAAAAAAAAAAAAAAGCTCAAATGCTCTCTTCTTATTATCTGATTACATTTCCTTCATGAGTCCTTCACTGTCTTTTGCTCTATCTTCATGTTCTCTCCCTGCAGTGTAGAAAGATAATAAGGGCTGGAGTCTGATAGACCAAGGGATCGGAAACCTATTATTATGCTTCTGATCTATTGTGTGACCTGGGGCAAATGCGAACTGTACTGAAAGCTTCAAATTCATTTGTAAAGTGTGGAGGATGATAGTTCCAGCTTCCCCTAAAATTGCTGTGATGCAAGGACTGGGGAAGTAGCAAGCATGTAACTAACGTGGTTAATTTCTTCACACCTAGGATAACATTCCCAAATCTAGTGCAGGGTTGCAGAGGTACTGGGTACTCAGTAAATTTCCACACTGACAATTCATTACACTGATTTGAGATAACACAGGCCAAACTCTGTGGCTGTCATTTAATGTGCTCTTTTAGAATTAGCAGATTCATATATGCCTCAGGATGAGTCTTTATGCTTAGGTAAGATATTTTCAGTTGTTAGATTAAGTAGACTCAGTTGAAGGAGACCTGAGACTACTGTGAGTTCAGGAAGACAATAGCAGAATGTGAAGATGATTCATGCACACAGAGTCCATTTTGACTGATCTGAACAAGGCCTACATGGGTCTCTGTGGAAACAAGTGGAATGGACAAAACGTCGTTCTGTTGTATTGGCCAAATGACTTTCCAGTAGGTAAATCAAATGACACTAGCAAAGCTTCTCAGCCAAAGCCAGGGACTGTCTAATGATTTCTCCACTTGAGGGTTGGTTTGCATGAGAACACTTGGCCTCTCCGAGGTCCCTCTCCTCAGGAAGGCAATAAAAGACCTAACTGAGACCTACCAGTATTGGTAAGGGCATGATGTCCTTATCAAAGATATCCGTAAGGGAAACTCCAAAGAGCTGTCCTGGTTTTGCAGACAGTAGAGCTGTGCACTGGTTGTACTGGGAAGTGCCAATGCGCTGGCAAAAGGCCGAGTCTCTAAAAGAAGTGCTTTTCAAGGTGTTCTGGACTGAATCTAAGGAAGAAGGGAGATTAGTGTGTTTTAATTCACTTAGCCTTATTTTCACCATTACCATTATACAGTGTGTTCATTGCAGGGCTAGAAGAGGGAAACTGAGTCATTTGTTGTGTAGAACTCTCCATGTTCTGATGTTGGCTAACAGCATCCTCATGGCATTGTTGAGTTCTTGCCCATATCCTTCACACTGATGGTTAAACCTTGGGACTTGATCAGATTGAAAGTCAGTATTTCCTGTGCCATCAGTTACTGTCTTTGCAATGCAACAGGAGGCACTGAACCTGTAGATGTTTGTTTTCTACTGGAGTGAACAGTGGGTTCAGCTGTCAGATCTGATTTTAAAAGCTAGAAGGATTTGGTATCCAAATCAGGCTGAGTTTGGAAATCCTCTGCTTTCACATCCAGTCTGAGACCAGAACTGCACAGATGAGTCTCCACTGAAGTGTTATGTGAATCATAACCAAAGCAATGGTTGTGTAAACTACTGAGTTATGGAATGATTTTTATTATCCATATAAAAGTATACAACACAGTACAATACAATTCAAAAGGTATGTCATAGGATATGATAGGCATTGAAGATACAGGAGATAATTTGTGGGAAGATTTCCTCAATATGAATATATGGGACCAAGGAAAAAACTTTAAATGGAAATAGCTGGGTCTTGGAAGGGGTTCATTTCTCATTCATTGGAAAAAGAGATAAAGAGGAAGTGTCAAGGGTCATTATGGAGATTCCAGTCTTCGGTGACTTACTAAACTGTAGACATGTAGGTGGATGGACCACATGGGGACTTGGTAGCATTCTGCAGTTGTGCTCTTTTGGAAATCACTATCACTCTCACTGGCTTGGATTCAACAGTTTGTTTTTCTGTCACTGAGGACATGAAAAACAAACACTTGTCTTGCACCAGCATATTCTCAGACATGGCACTAGACTCATCTTAATTCCTGATGACACGGATTGTCCAAAGGCTTCCCTCAACACAATGAGGTATATGTCGTAAAACGAAGACATGTCAAAAGTATGGAGGGATTGATGATGTGTGTCTCCAGGTTCTGAATCTAAACTCTGTTTTACAAAAAATGGGGTGTTGCCAGTGAGCTGTGATTAGCTAGGCTCAAATAATACTCGCACTAGTCTCAGGGGAACTTCTCCTAGTTCTAATATTTGCTTTTTAGAAATGTTTTTACATCCCTTATCTTATTGAATCTTGACAACATTTCTAAGATTTAGACATTACTTTTATCCAGCATTTTAGGCATGAATAGAGTGATACCAAGCTAGTAATTGGCCAAAGGTTGTATATCTGATAAATGGGGGCACTGGAGTTTGTACTCTGGAGAGATGATTGACATCAAGTCAAGTCCTTTTCTCTCAATGATGCTGGTTCCTTTCAACTCATTTTAAAGAGCACTGGAATCCTGTGGTGCCTCAAGAGCCACTGATCAAAAAGAGGATGGAGCAGGAATAAAAGTCGCATGCTCTGGTTTCAACCAGAGCAAATTTATATATTATAAGTAGAAATTAATACTTATGCATTATACGTTTAACTACATATATCATATAATATAGATGTGGGATCCATTTAAAATTGTGTTAAAAAAAATTCCCAAACACTGTATCATACCATGCTATCTCCTAATACTGCCAGAAACATCTGGAAGTTTCTATGCTTTCTTGGGTCTCCAACAGTGTGAAACCTCCCTTGACCTGCTAGCCAGTCTTCAGAAGAAGGAGCAGCTGGGAATCATTGCCCTGGGGATGCTCTGGGCTCCAGAACAGGGCTAAGTATCTGCCATGACCCTTGGGAACCTTGCTGTCCATGTCTCCCTAAGCCTATTAAACTATTCACAGTACCTGCAGCCTTCTCATTGTTATGACAACTCTTTGAATTCTCTCCCAAGAGAGAAGTGATGTCTTCTCCAAATATCTTGAGGCAATTTTCGATCAAAAACTGTACAAGAGAAGCCTGTAATGCAAAAAGAACACAATGGGGTGCTCTTTTTCATATGGAAGAGTTATAAGTCACATTTTGTTTATAGACCTTGGATCTAACCAAAAATGTGAAAGACTTCTATGAAAAATTCAGAGTTGATAAAAATATATAGAAACGCAAGTTCTCTAATAAAATAAGAAAGAGTAATACTTTTTGTTGTACTTTGGGTACAGATTTTAAAATATTACTAGTCAGTGGACTAAAGTCCTAATTTGTTGCCTAATTTAATACCTAACATTGTGATACCAAAGGTTACATCTTTAAAACTAGGATAGTTTTCAAAGTAATGTACCTTCTAAAAGTTTATGTATTTTGTAAAATTTTGCTTCCAGAAAATATTGGATTGTAACTTAGTATCATAACTGATTAAAATGTAAAAAGCATAGACAAAGTCCTATGAAATCCATTTCTTAAATAGGGAAGAATAGTTTTTGGAAAGTGGATATTCTTGTGGATTTTTTTTTTGATGTTTTCTTTTCTTTTCTTTTCTTTTTTTTTGAGTAAAAACTCACAGGGCTGGGGGAAATCATGTCTGTCTGTCTAACCACAGTCCCTTCTCATGTCTTGCTTTGCTTAATGCTGGCTCTCGGCATGAGCTTGGGGAAAAGCTGTCATCTTATTAGGCATCTGTGGCTTCATTAGGATGTTCTGGAATATCTCACTAGTTTCTGTCTGATGTAACAGAGGCAAAAGAGTAGCCAAGTATTTTTCTAAATGAGCCACAACTTTCAGAGCAAAGCCAATGTGTTTGGAGCCATGGGTGCTCATAGTGCCCGAGCCACCTAGGATGTGCCAGTAACGACCACAGGAGCTGGGTCTTGTTACCATTGTGTCATGAGGAAACCATGGCTTTGCCCAAGGTTACAAGCTCCCCCCTCCAGGATCAGGCTGAGAGTTGAACCTTGCCTTGTCAAACTCCAGAGCCCAGGTCTTTTCTATCATATTATATCACTCTTCTCTCTCTTTTGTTTAGTCAGTCTAGTATTGAATCTCCTGGATGGGAAAGAAGCGACTCAACTGCTCTGCGTTTCCCACTTTAACAACACCCCTTCCCATATTCCACCAGAGAAGGATAGCAAACTCTGCCATTCCAAGAAAGCCTATGAAGATGTGCACTTTTCAGAACTGATCCTTCGCAATTACTACTACACATTTCAGATTCAAAGCATGGATTCTAAACCCCAGGGGACACATATGAGAGATCTCTCTACCTTTTTAATGAAGTTGTCTTCCAATTCCAAGCTGCAGGAATTAAGTGGACAAAGAATACTTGGGGCTATACACACTGATAAATCATAAGCTGTCATCTGATTGGATGAGGATTGTTGCTCAATGTTGTATAACACACCGAAAAGGTATCGCAAGAGAACAACATTCGCTTTTGGCAGCTGTGTTAGAAGCCTAAAGTCAGAAAGATGCACTTTTGAATAAGGCAAGTCATTGCACTTAGCAGTTGGAAGTATAGAGACGGAAAGCAGAGAACATCTTTCTAGATCTAGTATGCAACCTGCTGTAGCAGAGTTCCAGGCATGAACGTACACAAAAGTGTTTTACCAAATTCAATTTCTGAGCTAACCCTCTCTGGTTAAATATTCGACAAACTTTAGGTTATGCCACTGGCTGTTGATGCACTGGCATCTCTCAGGCCACTGACTTTGTGTACCAGTTTCATATATTCAGAAGTTGTACAGTGACTAAGGAGTCAATGTTAATAAGTTCAGGAGAAGTACAATAATAGCCATAAGGCATGCTTGTATTCTGAAACTGGCCTCCATTGGTGAGAAGAATCGAAACTATTTGGCATTGAATGTTATTTTAGTGGTCAAAGTGGCAAGAAGGAAGCCAATATTTTCCTAATAGTATATTGGCTGTATTCTGAGCCATGACCAGAGTAGAGTAATTATTGCATCATTACCTCTGGGCTGCATTTATTTTTTCCTTCTCAGTCACTTCGTTAAGAACACCAAGCCATTTTTCATAGAGTTTGGATGAAAGTAAACTTCCTTCGATATTTTCAAGAAAATCCTTATGTGGATAAAAGAAAAATACACACAGACACACTCACATATGCAATATAGATATTGGAAATATTACAGAGAAAACAGTTGCAAACTTCAGTTCAGTCTCTACTTACGTCATAGATACCCAAACTGTGACCCACATGGAACTCTGCTCTGATTCTCTATTGACTTGCACGTGAAAAGCAGGTGTGTGGATTTTCTCCAACAAAAATGAAAGCATCTAAGCAGAGCCTAGGCTTCAGTGTAAATGAGGACAAAGCTCCCTTCTATCATATGGCACTTTTGTGTGCTTTTCTGCAAACTATTACAAAAGCTACTCTCATAATCGCTTCATTCTTCCTTTCCTGTACTGTACAAAAGTAGAGAGTCTAATGGCAAACTCATGATGGTCCTGAGGATGTATTCATTTCTAGTGTAGGCCAATTCTCCAGAGAGTTTGACATGATACTATTCAGGCCAAGGTTGCAGAGTCTGATTCTCCACAAAGATTAGTCAACTTTAGGTAGGGAAAGCTTCAGAAATGCCTAAGAACTCTATGCACACGTGGTCACCATCTTCCTAGTCTGTGCCTATAACACGGAAAGAGAAAGGATCCTACTAAGTCTTGCTAGAAACATCAATTGTATGTGTGCACCTTCAAGAGGGCAACACTTATCATGCTATTTGAGTACCTAATGTATCATCATTCTTTCCCCTGTCTCTTGATGCCTATATATATATTTACTGGTGTGTTTTACTGTAGTCCAATGTAGTAGTGGTCAGGGACTATTGGTATCTTTCATATAGTTGAACAGAAATGGGGGACAAGCTCTGCCTATGTCTCTGCCTCTCTCTTTCTCTCTGTGACTATCATAAATAATAATAAAAAAAATTAAAAGAAAAGAAATGGGGGACAAGAAAAGACCAAATGTGACAAGGAAGGACCAAATATGACCTTGATTCTAAGAGTGTCATCATTACTGCCTTAACTTAGTTTTGTTGATAACTGTTAGCAAGTGCCAAGGTAGATGGATTAAATTCTCTATTCTAGTTCTCATATCTTTCTCCATTACGGTTTAGCAATAGAACAGGATATCTGTGATGTAGCTGTATAATTTCCAAATTAATCTAGTTCTTGAATCGATCTCTTGACTTTCCAGAATTCCAAACTACTTTTGTCTGTTGCACCTACTCCAAAAGTTCGATTTATCCAAACTGGCATGTAGCAAGAGCTGGTTAACATGTCATTATAACCTTGGATGGTGGGCTAGACATCACAAATATTAACTAAAGGATGCCGAGGATGTGGTGAAAGGAGACACAAATGGCAAAATCCTTCCTTCATGAGTTATAAAGTAAAAGACATCAAGAAACAGGAGACAGTGATGGTTAAGAATGATTGGTCACCTCACTGAGCCTTTTTGTATTCCTCATAAAGTAAACATTTGCTTACTATTGTGAAATTCCCTACCTATTCTCAAATTTTTCATATGATTTTTCTTTTGGAAACTGCCTTCATTAGGAGCGTGGTGAGGATGTCATCAAAAGCAGATGTTTGCTTTGGTAAATATTATGTATGTGTCAGTGTATACTTTGAAATTTATTATTATTACTAGTAGTCATATTAGTATTAGTATTTTGCATGGAGTCCTCAGGTAGGCTGTTCATGGTGATAACAGAAAGTATTTCTAATTTATGGGGCTTTTAACTCCTACAGTAGCTTCCTTAAATTTGATTTCATGAAGTGTTTTCCAGTTTGACAAGTTCTTAATCAGTTATGCCTATGTTGGTTCCTGGGCAATCGTAATGAAAGACACCAATCACAGCTTCAGTTACCCATGTGTGGTAAAGCTAGAACTTTCCCCACCTTTAAAACACATGCTACCACATGAACAGATTTGCTGTAACAGTTAACTCTGTCCCCAGAATTTAGTTTCTCTTTTAGGTTTCTGCATGAATTTATACAGGCTGGTTTTCTGAAGATGCCTTCCAGGAGTGGTCCTTTCCGATTGATCACGGAAAGCATATCCTGTAGGAAAAAAAGAAGAGTATATGGCATTTCATATCCCAAGCCCAGAGCAAAAGCTTGCTTCCTTTTTGAAAGAGCTAGGCTATCGGATGGTTTACGGTTTTAGAGCTGGAAGACTAAAGTCAATTTAGATTCTTTAGTCAATGTCTCTCTATAGTTTTACCCAAAATCCACCTTACATACACTGAAACTTTGTAATCACTTATTTAAATCAGATTTTTTCATTGAATTTACCCTTTTAAATCAAACTTCTGTGTTTCTAGGCCTTTGTGGAATCCTCGCCTGTCTCCTACTTTACCAGTTTTGGCTCCTTATTCTCTTACATAGATGCCCTTCCCCATGTTTTCAAATCTTTTTGCCATACTCATTTCCCATTTGTTGATTCCTCTTTAAGTGTTTGTATCCTCCATTCCTACTATCTCTATTTCCCTTCCTCTTTAAAAAAAAAAAAAACAAAACCTCAAATGCTCTCTTCTTATTATCTGATTACATTTCTTTCATGAGTCTTTCACTGTCTTTTGCTCTATCTTCATGTTCTCTCCCTGCAGTGTAGAAAGATAATAAGGGCTGGAGTCTGATAGACCAAGGGATCGGAAACCTATTATCATTCTGATCATTTGTGTGACCTGGGGCACATGCGAACTATATTGAAAGCTAATTCATTTGTAAAGTGTGGAGGATAATAGTTCCAGCTACCCCCTAAAATGGCTGTGATGCAAGGACTGGGGTAGTAGCAAGCATGTAACTAACATGGTAAATTTTTTCACACCTAGGATAACATTCCCAAATCTAGTGCAGGGTTGCAGAGGTACTGGGTACTCAGTAAATTTCCACACTGAAAATTCAGTGCACTGATTTGAGATAACACAGGCCAAACGCTGTGGCTGTCATTTAACATGCTCTTTTAGAATTAGCAGATTCATATATGCCTCAGGATGAGACTTTATGCTTAGGTAAGATATTTTCAGTTGTTAGATTAAGTAGACTCAGTTGAAGGAGACCTGCGACTACTGTGAGTTCAGGAAGACAATAGCAGAATGTGAAGATGATTCATGCACACAGAGTCCATTTTGACTGATCTGAACAAGGCCTACATGGGTCTCTGTGGAAACAAGTGGAATGGACAAAACGTCGTTCTGTTGTATTGGCCAAATGACTCTGCAGTAGGTAAATCAAATGACACTAGCAAAGCTTCTCAGCCAAAGCCAGGGTCTGTCTAATGATTTCTCCATTTAAGGGTTGGTTTGCATGAGAACACTTGGCCTCTCCAAGGTCCCTCTCCTCAGGAAGGTAATAAAAGACCAAACTGAGACCTACCAGTATTGGGAAGGGCAAGTTGTCCTTATCACAGATATCTGTGAGGGAAACCCCAAAGAGTTGTCGTGGTTTTGCAGATGGTGCAACTCTGCAGTGGTTTTTCTGGCAAGTGCCAGCGCGCCACCAAAAGGCCCAGTCTCTGAAAACAGTGCTTTTCATGGTCTTCTGGCCTGAATCTAAGGAAGAAGGGAGATTAGTGTATTTTAATTCACTTAGCCTTATTTTCACCATTGCCATTATACAGTGTGTTCATTGTAGTGGCTAGAAGAGGGAAACTGAGTCATTTATTTGTAGAACTCTCCTCGTTCTGATGTTGGCTAACAGCATCCTCATGGTGTTGATAAGTTCTTACCCATATCCTTCAGACTGATGGTTAAACTTTGGGACTTGATCAGATTGAAGGTCAGTATTTCCTGTGCCATCAGTTACTGCCGGTTACACTGCATCAGGAGGCACTGAACCTGTAGATGTGTTTTCTACTGGAGTGAACAGTGGGTTCAGGTGTCAGATCTGATTTTAAAAGCTAGAAGGATTTGGTATGCAAATCAGGCTGAGTGTGGTAATCCTCTGCTTTCACAGCCAGTCTCCCCTCAGCCTCAGATTTCCTCTTTGGCTTTCTGAGTGCTCAAGTTCTACCATCCAAAGGATCTGCTTCTCAGGACACAATCTGCCTGAGCCCTACTTCTATGTTCCTCTGCTCTGGGCCATCTTCAAGGATGACTTGCTGCAGTCAGGGTCCTTGGGATGTTGTCATTACATGCTGGCCCTCTGGTGGCTGTGTTTTCTTGTCATACCCCACCAACCCACCCAGAGATGATGTTTTCGGTTAAATAGGTTGAACATTTACTGAAAAGAGACTAAACCACAATGAAGTGTGGAAACACACTTCCTCACACACACACTCAAACATATATGTAAATATACACCTACACACAAGTACAAGGCTTGAAAGAAATCATAGAAAAGCAAAACAATGAGAGGTTATGAATGCATTTATAGAGGTTATGAATGCATATGCACCAGTTTCCAGAGATGATTTTTAATTACTCAACATTCCCTATGAAGGAAGAGCTTTCCAAAGAAAAGGTGACCAGCAGTGAGAAGCTGAGTTCAAAGTTTCTAGTGCTCAGCTGTGAATGTTTCCCTTTGAAGATACCTTAACATTGCTTAAATAACTGATTTCTTTAAGAGTCAGCAGATGAGCCAAGTTGTCGAAGGATAAACAAATGAGGAACATTTCACCAAATAACCTTGAACACTCGGCCACTTGGCTTTTCTGGGATGTAGTGAGTGCATCACCACCTCCACTCATGTGGGTGCCAGCCCTGCACCAGAAGCATCCTGGTCCTGCCACTGAGGAAGCTTAGCATTTTAAAGCTTCAGTTTGCTCAACTTTAACATAAATGATGCTGCCTACAACTCGTTAAACTAAATATATGATATACTACTCAGCACAAGGCATGGCTCAGGGCAGCCTTGAAAGTGCTCTGGGGATATAGAGAAAGACAGGAGTTAATGGTCTTCCCAAAAGATTTAAAACAAGAAAAACAACCTTCATAGAAATGAGTTGGGTCTTGATGTCAGACTTTTGAATTTTTCTAAGCTTGATTTTTGGTAGTGTTTGCATTCTTTCCTATACTGTTCCTCCTCATTGATGACAATAAGCTCACCCAGAAAGAATAAACTGTGTGTCTGAATTGTGTTTAAGCATGGAGACATGAGCCAAGGGAAGGCACTTGAAGAAAGGCAAGTGGCTCACCTCTCCCTTGCTTGTTCTGGGCTGGGTGCCTGGGCTTCAGTATGAAATGGATTTGCATGTCTGTGATCTTCTGCTCCAGAAGGAGGGACTCCTGAGTAGGGGAAGGAGAGACGGAGTCCTCTGCTTCCTTTGGCAGCAGTTTAGTAGATGGAAGATGGCTCATTTTAATTCCATAGGGATGTTCATGTCCTGTATGGAAAGAAACCTGAATATTTAGGCTGATGGTGATGGCTGTCATCAAACCTACCTTACCACGAGTGTAAGCATCACCCTATTTGTATATGTTGGTATTTTTCTGGGACTTCTAGATAAAGAAGGCTGTGCCTCCTGAGTGAGCATCATATGCACCCTTGTGGGAACACCTTACAGAAAGCGTGTGCCCAAGGGAAAGATTTTAAGAAGAGAAAACAATTTAAAGCATGTTACATGAAATACATATATTCATGAGTGCATTAAACAATGCTGACTTTTTCTGTGTTTCTGAGAATG
Organism: Canis aureus; assembly: GCF_053574225.1. Taxonomy (NCBI): domain Eukaryota; kingdom Metazoa; phylum Chordata; class Mammalia; order Carnivora; family Canidae; genus Canis; species Canis aureus. The sequence goes on along the minus strand of NW_027554438.1, from coordinate 886,418 downwards.
TTTAAGTTTTTCTAGTTTGTGCCTTGACACTAACTAGATCTATACATCTTAGGCAAATTACTTGACACCGTCGAGCCTTACATTCATTCTTTGAAATGCTTGTCCACACACAAACTTATCAGAGTGAATATATTAATAAGCATTGGTGGTTAATATTTTTTATTTTTTATTTATTTTTTATTTTTATTTTTTGGTTAATAAATTTTTAAATATTTGGAGTATATATATAAAGAATTGCTATCTTCACTATTCTCTCCAACAGAATGTCAGTCGAACAGATTTTTTTTTCATTTCCTTTTGTCAATTCTCCAGCCAGAGCTACTCGAGAGTAGTGGGATGTGTTGCCCTTATGCTTTATGGTTCCCTCCCACTGCTGCCCTCCCTCTATGGGTGTCCTGCCAGGCAATGATCAGAAGGAAGGGTGTGCAGAGTGGGAAACCCAGAAGCAAACTGTAAAACGATGGTTAGAGAATAGAAAACCACACCCACAGCCATCCAGAATTGCCTGCCAAGTGATTTGTTTTGCTCTTTTATGCTTTAAATTGTTTTTCCTCTCTAGAGAATTCTCAAAGACCCTATGCAATGATATGGATTTCATTTTTTAAGAATAGAATGAAAATTCTCATTCTGTCATTTCAGATTTATTATTGAATGTACCTAAAGGAGCTTTTGCTGTTCTTTTCATCCGTCATAAATGCAATGTTCACAAGAATCACAGGGACTTCCCTCCATTAAGGAAAAAGAAGCTTCTATGACAGCAATACAACCAAGCCAAGATAACCAGGAGTTAATCCACAATTGAGAATTGAGAGTATGTTTAAAAAATGCATTTTGAATGCTGTAATGGATCATCATGAACAGGCTCTTCAGATTCCTTAGAGCTGCGTTCGTGTGTGAAGCTATTCAAAGTCTAAAAAGTTATCATCTACATCATTTTTTTTTCTTTTTTGTTTTTATTTATTTATGATAGTCACACAGAGAGAGAGAGAGAGGCAGAGACACAGGCAGAGGGAGAAGCAGGCTCCATGCACCGGGAGCCCGACATGGGATTCGATCCGGGGTCTCCCAGATCGCGCCCTGGGCCAAAGGCAGGTGCCAAACCGCTGCGCCACCCAGGGTTCCCTCATCTACATCATTTTTATCTAAATTAATGCACTTTATTAAAACATATATAAGTATTTAGCTTTTTTCCTTTTTACTGCTAACCATTTTTTTTAGATTTTATTTATTTATTCATGAGAAACAGAGAGAGAGAAAGAGGCAGAGACACAGGCAGAGGGAGAAGCAGGCTCCATGCAGGGAGCCCAATGTGGGAGTCGATCCCAGCTCTCCAGGATCACACCCTGGGCTCAAGGCAGTGCTGAACCGCTGAGCCACCAGGGCTGCCCCTGTCCAACTTTTACAAAGATATCAACATTAATTCAAAACAGGAAGTGGTACTGGGGGATTTTGATCTCAGTGATGAGCTTTGTGACTCTATAGTCTAAGACTGGGAATATATATTTTGCAGAAAGAAATTGGTTGTTTTTTTTAAAAAAGGAAATTGGTTGTTTAGATTTCCAGATTATTTGAAAAAGAGTTATAGCTTCACAGGTTTATTAAAAGGATAAAGAATTTCTTTTTTTTTTAATTCATGACAGACACACAGAGAGGGAGAGAGAGAGGCAGAGACACAGGCAGAGGGAGAAGCAGGCTCAATGCAGGGAGCCCGATGTGGGACTCGATCCCGGGTCTCCAGGATCCGGCCTTGGGCTGAAGGCGGTGCTAAACCACTGAGCCACCCGGGCTGCCCAAGGATAAAGAATTTCATGTAAGAAGGAATGCTTTAAGATTTCTAGAAGAGATTATTGTCACCATTACCATCTATTACTATACTTCAAGGTCTGCTACCGACCCTGTCTTCTTTTTCTTTTTTTAAAATCCTTCCATTACTGGAAACACTAAACAATTTTGCTAATCCAAAGATTTTTTTTCAGAGAACTTGTGCTAATAACTATTTTAGAAGAGGTGCAATCTGTTTATCAATAACCTTAAGATCAGTGATGGAAAAAACCTGAGAAACAGCAAAGTGCAGGCGATTTCATCAGTGAAGACTAGAGGAGTTTAAATGTGATTATCTCATTTTCTTTATGATGCAGAGAAAAGTGGGCACAGGGCAGGGGTGTTAAATACATATCTGTAACCAGATTCAGGGACATAACTGGATTTTAGAGGATTCTCACAAAATAGAGGCTTCTTAGTAGTTAGGAACTAGAATTCAAGATTGAAATATGAAAAATAAATGTATGGGAAAAAAATTCCCATCCATTTTGCTTTCATACCTAAGTGAGTAAATAAGTAAGTAAATAGTAAATAATCACACTTTTTCAAGACAGCTCTGTTTGTCAGGTAACAAGAAGTAGAAACAAAAATTTACATTTCTCTCCCTCACTAAATCATAGCTGCTGAATGAAGAGATGTTATCAATGCCTGGGAAACAGTACCTGGTAATTATTTAATAAACATGTGAGGGAATATAACATGTGATTTTCACTTTTAAGGATTTTGAAGCTTAAGAAAGAACAACCATTACTTTGAAACTTTGAGTTACAATTTTGAACCTAATCAATCCCATCTTAGATTTTCCCTGACACTTACCAGTTAGTGGAAGTTTTTCCTTGCCAGAACTCACCCACAGCTGGAAGTCTTTCTCAGAGCCCTTGGAAACAAAAAGAACTAGGTGTCAAAACAAATCTTTCACAGTACTTGAAGAACACATTTCCTTAGCATATCTGTATTTCCAAAAAGAAGAATTGGGGCCAGGATAAATGGCATTTGGTCCATGGAGGTAGCTATAGTACTTGTTAACTAGTTCCCCTCACAACTTCCAATAGACTGTCCCAGATTCTTGTAATTTTTGATAAAGACCGGGAAACCACAGTACAGCCAGCCCCTCACTTTGTGGGTGATCCATGGCATAAGAAATGAGATTTGTGTCCCTTTACTACGGAGTAAAAGTCTCATCTCAGAGTCCTCTCTTCTGCTGTCTCTAGACTCCTTGGATAGTGTTGGCTTTTGTCTCCAAATGCCCCTGCCCAGAGATGCATGTTGTCCAGAGAGCCATATACTCTGCTATGACTAATCCTGAGCAAAGTAACTTGAGAGGCATCAATAGCTCAGCAGCCCTGAACAAAAGGAGACAAATGCCCAAGAGACCTTGAGGAGATCGTGGAGGGAAGTCAGCCACAGGCTTTGGGGCAGGCAAACCCCACTTTAGGGAGAGAAAGGATGAGGACTCTAGACATGTCAGATGCAGAAAACGATTACTCCCAGCAGAATTATTGCCCAGTAATACTGGAAATCCCAATTGTTTGAAACAAACAATTCTAAATTATAAAGATTGCTGAACTATTTTAAAGAGTCTTCCAGGAGACTAAAACAATAAATGTTTGAAATAGAATTATTGGTAATAGTTACCATGTGCCCTTGACTCTTGACTAAAAATCATGGCCTTCACCTTATGAAGGAATGTCACAGGTATGGATGGGCACAGACACAGATACACACACACACACACACACACACACACAGCTAAATCTGCTCAAGATTGTATTGCAAATAAGAAGTAAGAGCTAATAAGGTAGGGTAGGGTTTGGAAATGCCATGCTGGAATCCTTTAAATCAGGTATACATAAAGCCAAATAACCCCAGTTCTTCATTAAAATAGAAATTCTTTGCCTAGTGACATTGATCACTTTAAGCAAAGAAAATCACAAACGTGAAATAAAATGAGTTAAATCATTAATCAATCTCCCCACCTTCATCCCTCAAACCACTCACTCTCTTTTCCAGGATTTAATTCTTACTTAGGGTTTATATATCATACAGGTTAGAAATGTATGTAGAGATGTGCTTTAGTCAGTACATATAAATTCAATTTTATTTTGGATGTATTATTAAATGTTGTTTGTACAGAAATCATTGATCTCTTCTGCCAGATTCCAGTTGCTCTGAAGTTTTAAAGGGCTTTATTATACCATTGGGTCAGATAGAATTTACAAACAATCTTATGATTATGTCACGTCACATTTACAGAGGATTTTGGATAAGAAGCTGTGCTTTCCAAGTGCTCCTTTTGGTTCTCTCCATCTATCACTGTCCCTCTTTTTTCCCTTATAAAACCTCATCCTCAAATATATTTCTCTTTCATAAAAAGATATCAGCAACTCACACGAGCACCATCAAAAGGTAAAGAACAGACAGTTAAAACCCAAACAAGATGAAAGTGCTATGTACAAATGCCCCAGATCCATGGTCTTATTCAGAACTTGTCTTTGTCTTTACCAGTTCCTAAAGAGTATGAGCTGCTTCATCCTCAGGATCTGCATCAAACAGAGGTAGCTTGTAGCCATGTAGTCTTTATGTCAAAAGGTACAACAGAACATGTAATTTAGGATTCATTAAACAGATTGAGTTCTTCCTTGTGTGATAACTAGGGTCAATAGGGATGGGGACGTATCAGAATTGAAAACACAGAAAAGAGTCCAATAGAGGAGGAAATATTTAGAAATTTAGAAACAACAAAAAAAAGAAATTTAGAAACATTGTTATTGTCTGTATTTAAAATATATACAATAAACTGCATGTTGTTATTAGCACTCTAAAATTATAGCCCAATTTTAGGCTATGACTTTGAATTTTCAGAAAATTTAAAATGGGAATATAAGATAGCACTCATGTATAAGCTAATACTATAGCTTTGCTGCCTTCAATTTCTAAAGTTGGAAGGACAAAATATGACTGTTATCTACAATAATCAGCTGTCTTATGATGGGAGGTGCACAACACACACATACACATACACACACACAGACACAAATCTCAAAAGTCAAAGTTGGTTCGTAAACTAAAAATAGTTTATAGGCAACTTACGGTTATTCCCAGCATTGTTAGTAACATGTTGATAGTGTCATTTGCCGTGTCGGAATTTGTCACTGTTATAGTTACGGACTGTAAAAAATAAATAAGAAAAATTGCTACAAATTTTTTTTAGATTTAAAGCATGTGACCAAATAATTGTCAAATTATTATCCATACTCCAAAGGTAAAGCTTGTTTTCAGGTAATGACAAAGTAAAGCACGTGTAGAACACGAACCCTTAATTATATTTTCATTTTTTTTTATGTAACATGAAGCTAGTAGGAAACATGTCAGTAAAACATATATTTCCCTCCAAGAATTTGTGGCATACAAAATACAGCAGCTGAAGCAAGGAAGAGAAAAACTGAGAATTCCAAGAGGGCACTTGGGTGACCCTCAGCTCCATAAGGCTATTTCCAAAATGGTGGGAGGGGGATAGTATTAAAGGAAGGCACTAGATACTTTCCTCTCTTACTGAGTTGTGTTTGTATAGTATGGCTTAGTTCCTTTGTAATTACATAGTCGGTTTCAGTAAAATCAGATAAGAACTGGCTATGAAAGACACTTTTTTTAAAAACTACTATTTAGTCTGTATTTTCTTTGTCAGGCATCATGATTAACTAAGACTTCCATTGTTGCAATCTGTTAAGACAAATAAAACCAATGAATCTAGGAAATGAGACTGGAAATGTTAGAAGTTTATGTTCTATTCACAACTCTGCCAGTGAGTAGATACTTATAATAGCTCTCTATCAGACCATACATTGAGAAACTGCTCCATACAACTAGGAAAAGTTTACAGAAAATTTTCTGAAAGGGGTTAATAGGAATCTGAGATGGATCTATAAAACTATCTCAATTACAAAAGTCATTTTAAAATAAGAGAATATGTAACCAGAACATTTACTATGCATACAGTTTTTGTAACATTTTTAGGCAATGGGGCCTGTGTCCTTCAGGAAACAGTGCATAAAGAAGAAACAGCACAAGTGGACACTCACAGGCCTTGAAAATATTAAAAGCAAAGTTAAAAGATGCTCTTTCATAATTCATTCCTTGTCCTTTCATTGTATTTTTCTTCCTATGAATTGAATGCAATTACTTGATATCACAGATGGTCCAAAGTAATTCAATAGTCATTCAAATAGTCATTGAAATAGTAATTCAAGGGATGTATGTATATTTTCCTGCATGTTGTAGGATCTCCCAACAGACAAATTCCATTAGAAGGAACTCTCTCTAAACAAATAACTTCAGAAAAACAAACTATTTTTTGAAATAATTCAAAAGAAAAAGAAAAGTTAGTTTTTGTTCATGAGTCAAACTGTTACTTAATATATGAAGAACCAGGAAAATGAGATCAATTTTCAAGAGCTGAAGCCACACCTGAGATGATCTAGATGCTTAGACTATTAGCCAAAAACAGCTATTACAATAATGCTCAATGATACAAATGAAAATGTGCTCACAATAAACAAAAATAGAGGCATCTTAGTATAGAAATAAGAAGTATTTATGACTTTTCCTTTTTTGAGAGGAAAAATATTTAAAAATAGAAATTTTTATCTGAAAAAATATTTTTTAAAAATTTATTGACTAGGCTACATTGCATAATGGAGATGATGAAAAGAAGTCAGTGATTTGAAAATAGATACTAGAAATTATCCAGTGTGAAGAAGAAAAGGGGGGAAAAGATTGAAAAAATTAACAGAGCCTGAGAGATCTCTGAACAATGTGAAAGTGTCTGATATGCAAAGAATGGAACTGTCACAAGGAGAGAAAGAGAAATAATGAGGAAGGAAATATTTGATGTAATAATGATTAAAATTTCCCAAATTTGGTGAAGGCATCAATTTATAAATTCAAGAAATTCAGAATATGTCAAATAGGACAGATTCAAAGAAAACCATGCTTAGGTACTTCCTAGCCACACTGTTAAAAACCAAAAATAAAGAGAAAACTTGAAAGCAGCTAGAGAAAAAATGACAAATCACCTACTGAGGATTAATGTTTAATCACAGACTACTCATCAGAAAGCATCAAGAGCAAAAGACTGGGACATCTAAAGGACTAAAAGGAAAAAATCTGCAAACAAAATTCTACATCCCCAAAAATATCCTTCAAGAGTCAGTGTCAAAAAATAAAGCCATATTCAGATAAAAGAAATTAAGTAAATCTGTTTGCACCAGTTTTGCACAAGGAATGCTAAGAATCATCTTTCTACGATGAAGTGAAACAGTGCAGTGGGAAACCTGGATCTTTAATAATGGGTGAAGAACATCAGAAATGTTTATTTCACCCAAACTATACCTCAATAAAGTTGATTTTTAAAAAATTCAAGGTAATTTTCCAAGGAAAGTTCTGAATGTAAACCACTGCCACAATTGATATCAAAGGCAGAGACGAGAATGTGCTCTGCTGCTAGAGAATTCTCTCTCCTTCATGCAGTGCATCTAGCCTGCACTTAGCAACAGATCAAAATATTTGCATGGCTTTTGCTTTATCCAGGAATATCTTTTTTTTTCCACCTTCAAATAATGTTTTGTGTGATCTAGAGCTACTTCAAACTATAACAACAACCACAAAAAAATGCCATTTAAAGATACCCAAAGTATCTTGTTCATCACTGTAAATGTCTTGGCTACTGTACTACAATTTCAGAAATCAAATTTTACACACAAAACTGGGCCAATTGGTTTGATTTTTTTCTCCCCACGGTATAAAGAAATTGAAATAGAAATATGCTGATCCCTTAAAAGTGTCATCCCTCTTAGTTCAATTCAATCCTGATATTCCTTGGAACAAAAGACTTTTTAAAACTCCTCTGCATTTGACATAACTACTCAATGAAACACCTGATCCTTAAGTGGATCCTGTACTAGAAAGGAGACATTATTGAGGTCAACTGACAAAATGAGAATGGGAATGGCAGAGTAAAGTATTATGCCAAGGTTAAATTCACTAAAGGTGATAACTGTAGAATATCTTTATTCTTAAGAAATGCTTAGGTTTAAGGAAAAAGGGCCATAGTATATGTATGACCCTCAAACGTAAGTATACACATACATGTAATAGACAGAGAGAAAGAAAATAAGTGATAAAGCAAATGGAATAAAGTGTTACCAATAGGTGAATCTAGAGAAAGAGTATACGGGGTCTTTTTGTATTACTTTTATACTTACAACTTTTCTCTGAGTTTATAGTTATACCAAATAAAATATCTGGAGGGGAAAAAGGACTGTGGAGACAATCCAGACCATTCTGTATGTAAGTGGTGGCCACTGGGGAAAAAATGGTTGATTCTAAATCACTGTATTACAAGCCACTATAAGCAATTAGAAGGATCCAGAGAAATGTTATAGACACTTAACATCCGATACTCTTTCCTTGCTTAAGCACTGTAGTATGTATTCCTCTTGCTTCATATTACCTAGGACGCAGTTTTTAGGTCTATAAAGCAGTACATGGAGAGGGGGAAAATACATTTTTCCTCATGGTACTTTTCTAAATATTCTCTCTCTCTTCCTACCTTTTGCTCTCTCTTTCCTCTCTCCCCAACTCACTGCTTCCTCCCTCTCTGTGTCTCCACCTCTATCTCCATCTTTTTCATTCAGTCAGAATTAGGAACTCAGAATTTAATTGTTGGTCTTAAAAATACTCACACAGGCACAGTTCTTGATGTTCTCAGTGAAGATTTTGAGGAGAATGCTTTTTGGCTGCTCCTTCTCTTTGGCTAGCATGATGTACCTAATCGAATTTGATAGTAACCCAAAATAGAGTAGGATAAATTACCTTACTTTCCAATCAATTTATGTTGATCATGTTTTCAACGTACTTTGTTATTTTTAAATGCATATAAATAAGCTCAGCAAAACCAAATTTTGGGTCAGAAGGAAACATGCAAAAATATTTCAGGAAAATAAGCTGTGACTCGGAAAACAATGGATCACTCTCGTCATGTGAGATTTGACCAGCAGATCCAGTCACCAAAGCTTTCCTGCCTAGCTAGACCAGAGGGCATACTAGCACCTTCAAATGTAGGAATTAGAAGTTGCTTTCAGCATTACTCGGTAGGGTAAACTGCACTTATGGAAATTTAATATATGTTTTGAGAATAATGTTAGCTATAATCATGAGGTTGGAGAGCGGGGGAAGATGAGAGTGATAACCAGAATTTCATAAAAAATAAGCAATATATGCATGTAAAGGAGAGCAGGTTATTTGTAGTAATGGCCAGGGTACAATTAAATAAGAAATCATTGGAGGATAGTGTAACAATTTCTACTAAGGGAAGGGAACATAGTTTGGGGGCACTGCTTTGAAGAGATCTACATTTTTTCCATCATGGGTTAAAGACTTATAATAATACATTGACAAAATACCTTTGAAGGTAAGAACGCCATTTTTCCTTTTGTTCTGAAGAACTGCAATTTAAAAAATGAGAAGAAAAAAATTGAGGAACGTACAATACTCCTACTAACATATTAAGATCACCATTCCAGATTAAAAATATCAGGAGCCCGTTGTTAAGGGATGTGGATGTGTAAATTGTACTCCCCTTAGAGTTGGGCTTTTGGTGGACTCTATTAAAGCAATGGGAAGTAGATCCTAAAGAGGAAGAAGAGTTGATTTCAAATCTGAAAACTTAATTGTGACTATGTGATGCAAGCTATGTGATCACGGGCATGTTGTTAACCACTTTGATATTTAGTTTCCAGAACTGGAAAAAGGTTAATTATAGCTCAGAGTGTTCCTGCAGCTGCAAGGGCTATTCGGATATAAAGAATATTACCATTCAAATTAAATCACATTTAAGAAATTTAGCAATTTGATGGAACTGTCTTGGCTCAGAAACAAGAATATCTTTTTCAGAAAAAAACACCTGTAATATTTTTATTTCTTTATACATATGGCAGATTGTAATATGTTAAATTAGTTCCTAAAAACCGTATTCTTCATCACTGTGATCTTCTGAGAAAGATCAATCCCCTGATGCAAAATTACTAAAGATCAGTATGTTCTCTGCTAAAATTTTCACAGCATTTAATATCCAAAGTTGCAAATGTCTTAAGGCTCATTCACATGTGGGCTTATCACTTACCAGCATTTTTTTTGGTTGTGGTAAATTACACATAAAAGAAAATTGACCATTAGTGACCTTTAGTATATTCATCGTTCTGTGCAACCATCGTGACTGAACATGTTTATCACCCCAAAGCAAACATGTGTCTATTAAGCAGTCACTCTCCCTTCCCTCCTGTCCCTAGCTCCTGTTCCACATTTTGTATATTTGTTGATATACACTTGGTTTCTTTTTCTTTATTCTTTCTTTCTTTCTTTCTTTCTTTCTTTCTTTCTTTCTTTCTTTCCTTCTATCTTTCTTTCTTTTACTATTGTCAACAATACTGCTACAAACGTTTGTGTATTTTTTTTTAATTTTTATTTATTTATGATAGTCACACACAGAGAGAGAGAGGCAGAGACATAGGCAGAGGGAGAAGCAGGCTCCATGCACCGGGAGCCCGACGTGGGATTCGATCCCGGGTCTCCAGGATCGCGCCCTGGGCCAAAGGCAGGCGCCAAACCGCTGCGCCACCCAGGGATCCCCCAAATGTTTGTGTATTAATTTTTGCATGGACATATATTTTCCTTTCTCTTGGATATGTGTCTGGAGGTCATATGTAATTGTGTTTCACTTATTGAGGAGCCATCAAACTGTCTACAGTGGCTGTCACATTCTATAATTCTACCAGCAACACTACTCCCCACCCTCTCCATCACCATTTCAGGACCTGTCGCATCAAGAAAGTAGAATGCCCATTTAGTGTCCCAACCTGCCTAGGTGCATAGACACAGCTTCTAGTTACTCATGCCAATCCGCAGAACAGTAATAATAATCAATAACAAAAGCATTAGGTGCCAGATGTTGTTATATGTGCCTTCTATCTATTTATACAGCCTTTTTAACTAATAGTTAAATGGCTTCCACATTTTCCTCCTATTAGGGGGAAATTTTTTTTTTTTTGGACACTCCCCTACCAAACACTTTATATATTCCCTTTTTTTTAAAATTCCCATTTGAAACTCTTTCCTTCCACTTGCAACCTGGAGCAGATATTAAGCAATGGGAACTGATGATCTTTATGCAAAAGAAGACCTGCAGAGAGGATATAAATACATGTTTCTTCCTAATAAGATTTGAAAATTTTTCATTAATTCAACAGCTGCATTATAGGATTAATAAATTAACAACTTGTAAAGATTTTTGTTGTCTTACATTTATGATGACCTGTGAGATTTTGGTGGAGTGGGGTGAGGAGAAGAAAGCAGTGTGTTAAGTACAACCGCATAAAACAGGAATGAGGCTTGGGGTGTGGATGTTTCAAACAGAGATGCAAGTGTGGCATGATCCCTGTAAACTCAGAGGTGTCTGCTCAGGATATCCAGGGTCGAGATCCACATTCCCCATCCTCTTGTCAGCCTAAAAATGTGTCTTACACAACTAAACTCTACTCAATGGAATCATATTTTGTTTTAGATCGTCACCAACTAAGATAATCTGTACACAGCAATTCAGGCAACCTAGTATCCAACGGCATGATCAATTTATTTGTATAATTACATACTGATGTTAAGGGAATTAACTTGGGAGTGTAAAAGCAATTTTTCAAATTTAATTGGACCCTTTAATAGTACTTGCTCAAGAAATCTATTCCGGTGATTTAAAAATGCAGATACTCCCTGGGAATCAGAGGGCAGGATCTTGGAGAGGAGACCTTGAACCTCACTCTGTTGATTCTCCTTCCACAGAACTAGAACTCCTAACTCCTCAAGTGGCTACTAGAGCCCATTTGAAAAACCATTGATCAAAACTGAAGGAAATTACTCCAGTAGTTCCCACTATACATTATCTACTTGTTTCCATGTGGATATAAGCACCTTCTTAGGCCAAGTACAAGGCAAAACAAGTGTCATGGGAGGTCAAAAAGTGAGTCACCAGCTTGGTAGACAATAGATTTCAATGTTATCCTTTTCAAGCCATGTAGATACAGGACACCAAGGCATCGGTCTTACCTGAAGGTGGCCACAAAGTTTACCGTGGGCCAGCCCAACACAAAGGACCTCCCAGAACTGATGTTGGCATCTCCCACTGTATCCATGCAGTTGGCAATCCACATGGTGTTCAGTGGTATTTTCTTTTTTATCTTAAAGTTTTTCTTATACCTAGAAAGATCCCAAACATGACCTCTGTTAGTTCATTTCAAAATGTTATGGGAACAGCTGTGTTCATTAGAGACCAGTTCTCACTGCTCCGGGGCAAATCAGGTCTCCCACATCTCTATTACCCTCTGTGCACACACAGCAAATGGTTAGATGGGCCTTTGCAATGTGTGTGTTGAGCAAACTCTGGCTTGGAAAACTGAAAACACTCTAATGGCAGCAAATAGCCATATTTTTGAATGGTGAGTGTTGAGTAACCACTGTATATTTTAGAGCTTTGTAGGAAAACCATTAATTCATTTGCTATTGCTGGATTTGTTACCTATTACACATAATTTTATGGCTATTATTGCAGTTAATTATTCATTTATGACTTGCATACTTCAAAAAGTGTTTGAGGGGCTGAACAAAGGTACATGATACATGACTTATAAAAATAGTTATACAATTTTTTTCTTAAGAGAGACAAACCAAGGGCACCTGGGTGGCTCAGTCAGTTAAGCATCCAACTCTTGGTTTTGGCTTGGGCCACGATCTCAGGCTCTTGAGATCATGCACCTGTGTAGGGCTCACCACTCAATGAGGAGTCGGCTTCCTCTCTCCCTCTGCCACTCCCCCCACTCATGCTTGCTCTCTCTCTAAAATAAATAAATAAATAAATAAATAAATAAATAAATAAACAAACAAATAAATAAATCTTTTAAAGAGTGTGAAGGAGAGAGATGAAATCAAAACAAAAAAAAACAAGCTTGGATCAGAAAGATTTAAAAGTTACTTTCAACCTTAATTTAAAAAATATTTTCTAGCCCTTAAAGCATAGGTTATTTTCAATTTGCTTTCTTAAAATTTTGTCCATACCATTTTCCCATAGATTCTGGCTAAAACAAAAAAATTGTTAGCCTACAGACTGAGCCCAACTGAAAAATCATCCATCCATCCATCCATCCATCCATCTGTCCATCAATCAATCCAAGATCAGTGGTTTGGAGGTCTTATATGTAAGTCATGGATACTTCCCATTTCTCTGAGGGGTAAGAAGGGGTGAAATGGGTTTTTGATAATTTCTGCCTAATCTTCTTTGACCTCAAAGATAAAAACCACCATTGATTTATTTTGGTTGATTAATTAATTGATTAATTTGGTTAATTCACAACTTTGACTCGCAGGTGGGCTTGAGATTTAAACAGTTACAAGTCCTATAAGGAATGCCTGGGGAATTTGGATCCTCCACTCTGGAACTCCTTAGTATTCAGAAACACATGTGGAAAACACTGAACTAAACTGAGATGAAAGACACCTCATGTGCAAAAATCCCTATGACTCCACTGATTCATGGAAAAATTAGAGCTAAAACTCTTCAGTGGGATTTATGAAATAAAAATAATCTTTTAGGAAGCCCACTTGAAGGATAATGTAGATTCAAAGCTTAGGACACAATGAATATAAATATGATGGATACCAATATCTTTCCATATTTTTTTATTTCAACATTTTTTTATTTCAACATTACAGCCAAGTGCCTGTATCTATGTGCTTGAAGATTTTTATGGAACATAGTCAATTAACAGATAAAATCATTTTTCTAGATAGTAATTCAAAAGGCATTGTCATGTCAAAAATATATGCCCAAGGGGAATGATAGACAGGTATCTGCTTGTTTTTACAGATTTTTTTCTTTCTAATATAGGTATCTGTGTATATACAGACACCTAAGATCCTGTGTGGAAACTTCCAAATACATTGACCTGGAAAAAGCCATCCAATAACCTTAGTTCAATAAAGCACCAGGATTGGTTGAACCAAGGAATGATCCTAGAGCCCAGAGTGTGGTTTCTACTCTCCTATAACGTTTTGAACACTTATCATATGCCAAACTCTGTTCTAAATATTTTATAAATATAAATATAAAAATTTAATCCTCAAGCAACTACACTAGATGGTCTCTATTAGCTCCATTTTACAAATAAGGAAACTCACAGAAAGTTTAAATAAATTGTCAAATGCAGGAGACAGGGTTTGAACCCAGACAGCCTAACTCATAAGCCCATGTTTGTAACCACTTGACCGTGAAGTAACCTTTTCATCTTTCCTACCCTCAGCCTCATTTCTGTCCCCAGAGCCATCAGCTCAGCTTTCTCATGGGATTTATATTGGGAGTGAGAGGATAAATCTCAAGGCATTATATTAATAAAGCCAGTTGCTAGCTTGGAAATATTTAAAACGTGTTACAACAAAGCTTTATACTTCAATAGATTCTTCTAAGGTCTTACTGTGTTTCTTTACTCTCAATCACTGACCCAACTGGATTATCTCAGCAGAAATTAGAAAGCGATAATCTACTGTAAACTGACTTAAGAAGAAGAGGAGGAGAACTGCAGTTTTTATTTCTAAAAATAGTCATTTATTATAGTTGTATTAACATGATGTCCTTCTTGCTTTCCACTACCTTAATCTTTATGCCAAAAGGTAAGCCCCAGTGAACTGGGGAGTTTTGCAGAATTCTAGGGAGATATCCTCTGTTCTAAGATAGAGGCATTCTCTTACAAATGTTGGGAGCAGGGGTCATAGTCTATTCTGTAACTATTCGTCATTTCACGACAGTGAGTTAATAGTCATCTTCATCTTTTGACCAAATTAAATTCATTTTTTATTTCATTTCTACATTCCTTAATAACTTATTAAACTCAACACCAAAGAAACAAACAATCCAATCATGAAATGGGCAAAAGACATGAACAGAAATCTCACAGAGGAAGACATAGACATGGCCAACATGCATATGAGAAAATGCTCTGCATCACTTGCCATCAGGGAAATACAAATCAAAACCACAATGATACACCACCTCACACCAGTGAGAATGGGGAAAATTAACAAGGCAGGAAACAACAAATGTTGGAGAGGATGCGGAGAAAAGGGAACCCTCTTACACTGTTGGTGGGAATGTGAACTGGTGCAGCCACTCTGGAAAACTGTGTGGAGGTTCCTCAAACAGTTAAAAATATACCTGCCCTACGACCCAGCAATTGCACTGTTGGGGATTTACCCCAAAGATACAAATGCAATGAAACGCCGGGACACCTGCACCCCGATGTTTATAGCAGCAATGGCCACGATAGCCAAACTGTGGAAGGAGCCTCGGCGTCCAACGAAAGATGAATGGATAAAGAAGATGTGGTTTATGTATACAATGGAATATTACTCAGCCATTAGAAATGACAAATACCCACCATTTGCTTCAACGTGGATGGAACTGGAGGGCATTATGCTGAGTGAAGTCAGTCAGTCGGAGAAGGACAAACATTATATGTTCTCATTCATTTGGGGAATATAAATAATAGTGAAAGGGAATATAAGGGAAGGGAGAAGAAATGTGTGGGAAATATGAGAAAGGGAGACAGAACGTAAAGACTGCTAACTCTGGGAAACGAACTAGGGGTGGTAGAAGGGGAGGAGGGCGGGGGGTGGGAGTGAATGGGTGACGGGCACTGGGGGTTATTCTGTATGTTAGTAAATTGAACACCAATAAAAAATAAATTAAAAAAAATAACTAATGATGAGGAATGTGATGTCTAAAGAGGGTGTGAGCTAAGTTCAGTCCCTTTTTCTAAATTCTTCACGGGTTTCTACTAGTACAAATATCTTAATATTTTATCAAATAGATACTCTTCTTTCTTTTTTAAAGATTTCTTTTATTTATTCACGAGAGGCACAGAGAGAGAGAAGGCAAAGACATAGGCAGAGGAAGAAGCAGGCTCCCTCTGGGGAGCCTGGTGAGGGACTTGATCCCAGGACCCCGGGATCATGACCTAAGCCAAACGCAGACACTCAACCACTGAGTCACCCAAGGGCCCCAAGTAGATACTGTTCTTAAAAATAAAGTAATTTTTATTTTAATTTTTAAAGTACTTTAAAGTACTTTAATTTTTAAAGTAATTTTTATTTGAAAAATAACTTATTTAGTATTCTAATGAATACCAAAAATGATAAGGAAGATTCCATTTGACTTCAATTCTTGTGAACACAAGTTTCTAGTGTATGAAAGAAGTGAGAAAAATCCCCAATTTTCACTATTAGTAACATCTTGTACAACAAGAGAAATAGAATTTCTTTGTGAAGAAACAAACATTTAATTCCCCTCATTATTACACACAAGCCAAAATTCACTAATTCTGACTGAAAAATAGGTAGAAATTAATCAACTATTCAATTTCTGTTAAATTCTGTAGTGTCAACCTAAAGATGAGAGAGTCTCCAGCTGAAGCCTGAGGCTGAGCTGAGGTAAAATGGAACCTGGGTCAGCCTACCCCCTTTTTTATGGCTAATTGTAAAAATTAGGCATTAAACTCAGATTATTCATTTGAATAGATTGATTGAGGGTATTGATTCCTCCATGTAAGACCAAGGCATGACAGGGATGAAATATGTTTTTTTTATTTCAGGGGCTATTTCTTCTTAGTTTTTTCCTTCTAGAAAAAAGGTAAATTTTTTCATATTAACAGTGATCAAAAATATACCAAAATATTTACTATGGGAATGATCTCATAGTAGTTTTCTAAAGATTGTGGCAAGCATTAAGTGCTGCTTGCTACTGCTATGGATGAAATTGTGTCTCCCTCCCACTGCTTTCCCACCTTCTTACCATAAAGCCCTCTCTGCCAGTATCATCATGTTTGGAGCTAGAGCTTTTGAAGGTAATTAAGTTTAAATGGGATCATCAAGGTCAGGTCCTAATCCAGTAAGATGGATGGTCTTGTAAGAAGTGGGAGAGATCTGTATGTGTGTACATACATGCATTGAGGACATGCCTTGGGGTACACAGTGAGAAGGCAGCCGCGTGCAAGCAGAAAAAGAGCTCTTACCAGAACCTGACCATGATGATATCCCGAACTCGGAATTCTAAAAATCTGTGTTCTCTCTATATCAAAGACCTTGGGTTAAATATGAAATTAACATGCCTGTGATCACTTACATTTTCTAATATTACCAATGTATAATATAAAGTATATAAGATAATCTTTTGGGAACTGAGTCTCTTTCAAAGAACATTAACAAATAAATTGATAAAGATTTTGTCACATAAAAACCCTTGAGTAGACATAAGGACATATCTCAAAAGCAATATGTGAAAGATGAAAAATGTTCAACTTGTTTTGTCATAATGAACCATTCGAAATAAAAATTCAGCCCTTCAATAGATGCAACTCTCTAGTGGAAAAACAACACTATCTTTATATAAAAATCTTTTTAGTAGAACATCATAGGCTCTGTAAAACCGGCTGAGAGGTAAGCAGCACCCAGGACAATAAATAGTTCTAGTAAGAAAAGGAAAGTCTTCTCCTGTCCCTAATGCTATAATAATTACAAAGATAAAAGAAAAGAAGAAGAACATATTCCCCTTGTAAATTGAATATGAGTGGTCTGCAAGGTCCTAACAACCAGGAAATGAGTTTGCTATTTGTTAGCATGTCTCTTGGGCTAAGGATGGAAGGGTACAACATGGTATGGAAGGAAGAACATGGCCTTCTGATGAAGGCAGGCCTGGGTTGGAATCTCTTGCATGATTTCCCTATGTATGACTGGACCATTTCTGAGACTTCCTCTGTTCCCATTTTCATCTCTGCAGCCTGTGGATGATAAAAAATATGGGCCTTGGAGGGCTGTGAGAAATATTTTCTTTATTCATGAGAGATACACAGAGAAAGGCAGAGACATAGGCAGAGGGTGAAGCAGGCTCCCTGTGGGGAACCCGATGTGGGACTCGATCCCAGGACCCAGGGATCACGACCTGAGCCAAAGGCAGATGCTCAATCACTGAGAAACCCAGGTGGGTGAGGCATCTGTGATGTTCCTAGTGTGGTTCCCAGCATGCATCCCACATATTTTGGTCTCCCATACTCACCTTGGTTAAATAAAGAGAATGGTAACTAGTCTGCATTTTTAAAATAATGACTTGGCCTTCTATCAGGAGGAAGAGAGTCTTTCATATGGACCTCATGCCAAGGCCTGGACATTCCTTTTCTCTTTGTCCTCCTTATGACATCACCACCTTCAAGGTTACATCTATGGGCAATTTCCCTAGTCTCAAATATATTTTACTACTATCTTTGACTCTGATTTTTTTGATAGCTATACTTGCTTCATTTTTCAATTCACTAAGCATTCTGATCTATTTCTTACCAAGCAGATTGGAGTTAGTTGTTCACTCAATGTAAAGGAAGGGTTGATTTCAATAATGAAAGAATCTAGGTGTTCATGGAATGTTGTATGAAATTCAGGAAAAAAGAGAGAATAGAAATGGTAGCATCACATAGTGAATAAAAGCCTGTGCTTTGAAATAAATAGACCTGATTTCAAATGTAGACTCTGTCCATTACTAATATGGTAACCTGGGCAGATCCATTAGACCTCTGAGCATCAAGGTTCTCCAATATAAAAATACTCCCATCTCACAGGGTCATTGTAAGGTTGGACAAAATTAGGTACATAAAGTTTTTAGCATAATATCTGACATGTAGTAAGCCCCTGATAAATTGTTATTAATGTAACTCAGATGAGTATATCATTTTGCCAAATTATTACTAGCATGTCGTACCTATGACATGGCATAACTGAGATCTAGGGTGAAAGCAGTAAAAAAAAAGAGGGAGTTAGTTTTTTCTCATGACCAAAAAACTTCTTGATATTTTGTTTGTGGGAGTGTTCTTGGTCTTCCACGTTTTGTGAATAATGCAAACAGAGATGGAGTAAGTAAACAGGTGACCTTCCATGACCTGCTCCCACACGTTTATTGAGCAATCATCATGTTCTAGACTGGATATTCAATGCATTTGTGTTCAGGGTTGAGAGGAAAATGCACACAGTCAATTCTTTCTCCTACATTCCATCTATCTGCTCCATCTTTTTTTTAAAAGATTTATTTATTTATTCATGAGAAACACAGAGAGGAGAGAGAGAGAAACAGAGACACAGGCAGAGGGAGAAGTAGGCTCCCTGCAGAGAGCCTGATGTGGGACTCAATCCTGGGTCTCCAGGATCATGCCCTGAGCTAAAGGCGAAGCTAAACCCCTGAGCCACCCGGGCTACCCTGCTCCATCTTTCCTTTTTACTAAACTGCTAAGATAGAGCCCTGATACCATCCATCAGGACTATTGCCTCCCCTAACTACTCTCTCTGATTCCACTCTTGCTTACCCATCCATCTATTATCTAGCAACAGTCAGAAAAATTTGCTGGAAATATAAATCAGATTTGGTCAGTCCCCTAATTACAAATCCTTTGGCAAAATATTTCCACTTTTTTACCATGGCCTGTGAAGACCCTGTGTGACTAGACCCCTGAGCATAGTATCATATCTGATAGCATGGCCTATGCTCTGGGCTCTAGTCAAATCAGGCTTCCCTGAGCCCCTCTCTCTGAGGGTCAGGTTGTACCCACGTAGACCTGCAAGTCCCTCAGCCTCGATGGCTCAGGCACATTGTCTGGGAATGTGGCTGCTTCTCCTCTCATAGATTTGGTTTTAATGCTCCACCTCAGAGAGGCCCTCCTAGACTATTCCTCTCTAACACGTTCCCACCCTCTCCGCACAGCCCCCTATCCACCTTCTATCAGCAGCACTAATCATTATCATTCCCCCTCTTATTTTATCATTTGTAAGTCCCAGGCAGGAGAGACATTGGTCTGTCACATTGTCAATTGTATTTGCTGCAGGGACATGACACAAAACAAGACCTCCAGAAGTACTCATGGAATGAAGGACTCAAGCATTGGCAAACACAAAAGGGAAAAAATGTTATGTTTTCGTATAGTAAGGGTTAATGGGAATGCAATTTTTTTGAGATTCACAAGAGCATGAAACATGGTACACCTACTTGGTATTAGACATCAGTAATAAATCGCTGTACAAGAAAAGCTGCCACTTCTGCCTCCTCCAGCCTTTCTTGAGCTCAACGGGGCCATGGATGAGCAAGGTACGAGTGGCACCCTCAGATGATGTAGTGCTTTCGCTGTGGGTGTCCACCTCCACAGACGAGCTCTTCCTGCAAGACATCAAACACAGAGCAGTTAGTTACTGGTCAAATACACAATATAGTTTAATGCCAAGTTTCAAGGTTCACACAACACTAAAATGTAGTCTCAACCCCCAAAGCAGAGCTCCAGAGCTCAGAATCAAGGATCCCTGAGTTACAGAAAGCTATAGAAAGAGGTGAGGTCACTTGGGAAACTGATGCAGAGGGAGGACAGTTTCAAGGACAAAGCCCTTGGGCATGCCAACACTTAGAGGTGTGGTGGAGAAAGCTGCAGAGCTAATTGTGAGCCATTAGGTAGGCGAGAGCCAAGAAGCCAAAGGTAGAGCAGATTACAAGAAGGAGAATGAACAACAACAACAAACAGGACAACTTGTGGCCTAATATAAAATATATAATAATATATTTAATAATATATTATAAAATATAATATAATATAAATATAATAATATTTATGTTAAGATAAAATGAAGATAACTGAAGATCCTGGAAGTTGACCCCCATCTTATCTAATTCAATATTCAAAATTGGGGTAAAAATTCTCAAAGATCAACAAAAATATTGGAAACCTCAGAAAGTTTCTGAACACAAGAGTTTAGCTATTACTTGGCTGAGCTCTGACAGGACTTCCTGGTCAAAATAGGTAATAAAACAACTCAATTGAGCAGAGTGTAAAAATTCTTTCATAACTAGGACAGGTATTTTCATAGACCCACTGAAAACTGTCTCACAGAGAGAGAGAGTTGGCTCTCTCATGGAGCCAAGAAAGTGTCTCCGCCTCCCCCAAGGATGTATAAAGCCTGCTCCCTTCTGCTCAGCAGCACTGAATCTTATGAACAGGAGCAGCTTTTCAGGAAGCTGGTGCTGGAGTTACTAATTAGTTTCTATGTATTAGAGGAAACAAAAGAAAACAACAGTTCCTGTTATTGCCGGTCTGTTTGGATGGTCAGAAATAGTGGATCAGAAGACTACCTCATGCGCTGAAGCCTTGAATGTCCACCTGTAAGCTCAGCGTGCTTTCTGATTGACGGGAACATCCTTTTCTCTTCAATTCGCGGGACGGGAAATCGAGTGAGTCTACAGCACTTGGCAGAGTACTGTCAAATGCTTGAAGCCTGAAGATTCCGCAGCGGTCCGCGGTCACTGCCATTATGATGTCACATATTCAAAGCTCATGTTGTAACTGCCAAACTGACATACTGGTTTCCTTATCTTGGCCTCCAAGTTTTGACTTTTTAAAAGTAATCATTTTATTTTGAGATAACTGTAGATTCATTTGCAGCTGTAATAAATAACACAGAGAGATGACATCAGTTTTTTTACAGATGGAGTCTTCCAGAGACACTTCCATCACCACAAGGGTCCTTCCTATTCCCCGATTACAACCACACAAATTTCTTTCCCCCTCCACCACCTCTTTAATCCCTGGCAATCACAAATCTGTTCACCATGTGTATAATGTTGCCATTTCAAGAATGTTATACAGATGGGATCACATAGTTTATGAAATTTGGGGATTTCCTTTTTCCCATTTGATGTAACTGGAGATTCATCTAGATGGCTGCAAGTATTCACAGTTCATTTCCTGGTGTCCCTTAGTAGTACATCATGATATGGATGTATCACAGTTTGCTTAACTACCTGTTGAAGGAGTTCGAAGTGTCTGCAGGTTTTGGCTGTCACTAATAAAGCTACTATAAACATCTGTGTACAGGTTTTTGTGTCAGCGTGAAGTCTTCACTTCTCTGGGCTAAATGCCCAGGATGGGAAGAGCCAGGTCATATGCTAGGTATGTTTTTTTGTTTTTGTTTTTGTTTTTTGTTTTTTTATAGTTTTATTTTTTATTTCTTAGGAACTGTCCAACTGTTTTCCAGAATGGCTGTGCCATTTCACATTCTCCCCAGTACTGTGTGAGTCATTCAGTTTCCCCTCATCCACATGAACATTTGGTGTTGTCATTTTTTATTTTAGCTATTCTGATAGCTGTGTAGTGTGATATCTCACTGTGGATTTCACTTGCATTTCCTTAATGGTTAGTGATACTAACCATTGATTTGCCACCTGGACATCTCTTTCAGTGTCAAAGCACCTACAGGAGCCTGTTAAAAACATGTTACATGAAGACAGTGTTCCCTTTCCACTAGGAAACTGATGGTTTTACAGATGAGGAGGCTCCTGCGCATACAGGTTGGACTCTGAATCCAAGCAGCCGTGACATAATATGAAGGATTCAAATCCAACTGACTCAGGAGGTCACACAGCCTCCTGCGAGGGCCCCCCATCCCCACTCTTCCCACCATGGACAGTGTCTTTCTTTGACAACTGTGGAGGACAGAAATTTGATCCTACAGACAAAGTTTGTGGTTTCCCTTACAGGCTCCTGTAACAGGCATGTGAAAACCTATCTTTTATGCCCTACTAGACTCTATGGACCTCAAGGAAGGAGTCTATGTCTGACTTATCATTAAATTCTCACAAACATTGGCACATCGGAGGAATCAAAAAATTCTGTATTGAACAAGTGAATGAAATAGTTTTCTGGCAGGGATGGACAGGGAAAAAGGCATGACATAAAATAGTCTTTCTCTTATTTACTTTATTCATTCAACGGATAGTGTTTGAACCTGTACTAGGAGAAAGGCACTTGATAGGTCTGGGCAACAGGGAGCCAGGCCCAACTCTCACAAAACCAGGATTTAAGTGAGGAGGGGGGAAGACAGATATTAAACAGAGAATGTCATCAATAACTGCCTAACACAGCCTCTGGAAAGTACTGCAGAGGAAAATTAAAGATTGAGGTGAGAAATTTAGGGAGGGGCTTGACACCTGATTTCAATTATGGAGAGGAAGGCTTCTTTGAGGAGCTCATTTGAAATGACCTTTAAAGAATAACTTGGGATTACTTAGAAGAGAGAAAGAGGAAGGAAGGGAGGGAAGATACATTTGTCAGTTGAAGGGACAGAATGTGACTAACTGATGTTTCAGAAACATGGAAGACTTTGCTGGATTGGAGACACAGGCAGAAGGTACAGGAGAGTGAAATTGGCCTGTAAATTAGGTAGAGGTGAGAGCACAAGTCCTGGTAGTCCTTTTAGACTTTATTAAGGCTTCTCATCTTAAAACCAAACTAACACAGAAGTGGCATGTAGATAGTGGCCTCCAGGCTTCTCACCACTTTTATTCATTTTTTAAAAAATATTTTATGTATTTGAGAGAGAGAGAGAGATAAAGAGACAGTGCATGTGCACAAGAGGTGGGGGCAGAGAGAGAGAGAGAGAGAGAGAGAGAGAGAGAGAGAGAGAAAGAAGCACAAATGGTGCTGAGTGTGGATTCTGACCTGTGGCTCTGTCTCATGATCCTGAGATCATAACCCTGAGCCGAAATCAAGAGTCAGAAACTTAACCAAGTAAGCCACCAGGCACCCCTTTCTCACCATTTTTAAAGGACAAGTGCTAGTCTGGCCATGCTTGACTATATTTAGTACCATGGAGGCTCATTGGGCAACACTTTCTGGCCTCCCATCAAGTACCTGTCAAAATCTATTTCAGGTAAAAAATAATCTATTTCAGGTAAAAAATATAGGCAGACTTATCTCTGTACCTTCCCCAATTCTCAGATTATGTTCCATTCTCTGCATCTCCCTTCAGAGAGGTTAGAGATTTAGAGGCCGGGAAAACTTCTCTCCTTTTAGAATCTCGTCCTGTTGATCAATTCTGATATGCATCAGACTCACTTGGGAGGCTTTTCAGGCACTCATTCTGAAACTGCCTCCCCCAGAGGTTCTGATTCATCAGATCTGGAAAAAGCTCTCTGAGTGATTCTTACATGTAACCAGGATTGTGAGTCACTGGTTTTAAGGAATTAATTGAGAAAGATACAGTGTTTGATAGTATCTTCTCCTTGTAGTAAAGCAAAGGAGAGAAAAGTTTGTCTGAGAAAGATAAAGGGAGCTTCTTTTACCAGGTCACAGTTACCTTTGCAGTAATAGCTAAAGCTTAATTTCTTCCATAATACCATTGTGATTTATTTTAATTTGATGAATGAGCTCTAAATAGAATAATAATGATGGGGTCTTTTTTCTTTTTTAAAGACTTTATTTATGTATTTATTCATGAGAGACACAGAATGAGAGAGAGAGAGAGAGAGGGGCAGAGGGAGAAGCAGGCTCCATACAGGGAGCCCGACGTGGGACTCGATCCCAGTTCTCCAGGATCATGCCCTGGGCTGAAGGCAGCGCTAAACCGCTGAGCCACCCGGGCTGCCCGGGTTTGTTTTCATCTATTTCACCAAACACCTATGTTTTCACCCTAAATATCAAATAAAAGAGATACTCTAAGGTGATCTTTATGCCAGTAATACCGTATTATTGATCTATTGTCCATTTTTGTCAATACCATACTGTTTTGATTATTACAGCTTTGTAATATATCTTGAAATCTGGGACTGTGATACCTCCAGTTTTTTTCTTTTTCAAGATTGCTTTGGCTATTTGGGGTCTTTGTGGTTCCATACATGCTTATGAATTACTTGTTTTAGTTCTGTGAAAATACTATTAGTACTTTGATAGGGATTCCATCAAATCTGTAGATTATTTTGAGTATGGAACATTTTATTAATACTTGTTCTCTCATCAATAAGCATGGAATATTTTTCCATTTGTGTTGTCTTCAATTTTTTTCACCAATGTTTTATAGTTTTTCAGTATATATATATATATATATATATATATATATATATATATATATATATATATGATGTCTTTCACTCCCTTGTTTAAGCTTATTTCTAGGTATCTTATTATTTTTGGTACAATTGTTAATGGGACTGTTTCTTAATTTCTTTTTTTCTCTTCATTATTAGTGTATAGAAATGCAGTGGATTTCTGTATATTGGTTTGTATCCTGTGACTTTCCTGAACTCATTTATCAGTTCTAGTCCATTTTTGGTAGAATCCTGAGGGTTTTCTACATATAGTATCATGGCACCTGCAAATAGTGAAAGTTTTACCTCTTCCTTACCCATTTGGATGCCATTTATTGCTTTTTCTTGTATGATTGCTGGGGCTAGGACTTCCAGTACTATGCTGAATAAAAGTAGTGAGGGTGGAAATCCTTGTTTTGTTCTTGATCTTGGGGAGAAGCTCTCACTTTTTCACCATTGAGTATGACATTAGCTGTAGTTTTTCACATAAGGTCTTCATTCTGTTGAGGTATGTTCCTTCTAAACCTACTTTGTTGAGTTTGTATCATGAATGGATGTTGTACTTTTAAATGCTTTTCTGCACCTATTAAGATAATCATGGTTTTTTACCCTTCTCTTGTTGATGATATGTATGATGTTAATGGATTTGTGAATATTGAATCACATTTGCATACTAAGAATAAATCCCACTTGATCATGGTAAATGACTTTTTTAATGTATTGGTGGATTTGGTTGGCTAATACTTTGTTGAGGATTTTTGCATGTATGTTAATCAGAGATATTGGCCTGTAGTTCTCTCTCTCTCTATCTTTCTCTCTCTCTGTAGTGTCTTTATCTGGTTTTGGTATCAGGGTAATGCTGACTTCATAGAATACATAGAAGCTTTCATTCTTTGTTTTTTGAAGTAGTTTGAGAAAAGTAGGTGTTAACTCTTCTTTATATGTTTGGTAAAAATTTTTTTTAAGGATTTTATTTATTTATCCATGACAGAGAAAGACAGAGGCAGAGACACAGGCAGAAGGAGAAGCAGGCCCCATGGAAGGAGCCCAATGTGGGACTCGATCTCAGGACTCTGGGATCAGGACCTGAAGGCAGATGATCAACTGCTGAACCACCCAGGTGTCCCTTAATCTTTGGTAAAATTTACCTGTGAAGCCATCTGTTTTTTGGTAGTTTTTTGATTACTGATTTGATTTCATTGCTGATAATCAGTCTTTTCAAATTTTCTATTTTTTCCCAACTCATCTTTGAGAGGTTATAATGTCTCTAAGAATTTACCCATTTCTTCTAGGTTGTCCAATTAGTTTGCATATAATTTTTTCATAATATTCTCTTAAAATCCTTTATATTTTTGTGGTGTTGTTATTTCTCCTCTTTCATTTCTTTTTAAAATAAATTTATTTTTATTGGTGTTCAATTTGCCAACATACAGAATAACACCCAGTGCTCATCCTGTCAAGTTCCCCCTTCAGTGCCCACCACCCAGTCACCCCCACCCACTACCCACCCCCCATTCCACCATCCCTATTCATTTCCCAGAGTTAGGAGTCTTCATGTTCTGTCTCCCTTTCTGATATTTCCTACCCATTTCTTCTCCCTTCCCTTCTATTCCCTTTCACTATTATTTATATTCCCCAAATGAATGAGAACATATAATGTTTGTCCTTCTCCGCTTGACTTACTTCACTCAGCATAATACCCTCCAGTTCCATCCATGTCGAAGCAAATGGTGGGTATCTGTCATTTCTAATGGCTGAGTAATATTCCATTGTATACATAAACCACACCTTCTTTATCCATTCATCTTTCAATGGACACCGAGGCTCCTTCCACAGTTTGGCTATTGTGGACATTGCTGCTAGAAACATCGGGGTGCAGGTGTCCTGGTGTTTCATTGCATCTGCATCTCTGAGGTAAATCCCCAGCAGTGCAATTGCTGGGTCGTAGGGCAGGTCTATTTTTAACTCTTTGAGGAACCTCCACACAGTTTTCCAGAGTGGCTACACCATTTCACATTCCCACCAACAGTGTAAGAGGGTTCCCCTTTCTCTGCATCCTCTCCAACATGTGTGGTTTCCTGCCTTGTTAATTTTCCCCATTCTCACTGGTGTAAGGTGGGATCTCATTGTGGTTTTGATTTGCATTTCCCTGATGTCGAGTGATGCAGAGCATTTTCTCATGTGCTTGTTGGCCATGTCTATGTTTCCTCTGTGAGAATTCTTGGGTTGTACTACAAAGCTGTGGTCATCAAGACAGTGTGGTCCTGGCACAAAAACAGACACATTGATCAATGGAACAGAATAGAGAATCCAGAATTGTACCCTCAACTTTGTGGCCAACTAATATTCGATAAAGGAGGAAAGACTATCCACTGGAAGAAAGACAGTCTCTTCAATTAATGGTGCTGGGAAAATTGGACATCCACATGCAGAAGAATGAAACTAGACCACTCTCTTGCACCATACACAAAGATAAACTCAAAATGAATGAAAGATCTAAATGTGAGGCAAGATTCCATCAAAACCCTAGAGGAGAACACAGGAAACACCCTTTTTGAACTTGGCCACAATAACTTCTTGCAAGATACATCCACAAAGGTAAAAGAAACAAAAGCAAAAATGAACTGTTGGGACTTCATCAAGATAAGAAGCTTTTGCACAGCAAAGGATACAGTCAACAAAACTACAAGACAACTTACAGAATGGGAGAAGATATTTGCAAATGACATATCAGATATCAGATATCTAGTGTCCAAGATCTATAAAGAATGTATTAAACTCAACACCAAAGAAACAAAGAATCCAATAATGAAATGGGCAAAAGACATGTACAGAAATCCTTTTCATTTATAATCTTGAGTCCTCTCTCTCGCCCTCTCTGTCTTATTTTTAAGGATTTTATTTATCCATGACAGAGACAGAGGCAGAGACACAGGCAGAAGGAGAAGCAGGCTCCATGCAAGGAGCCCAATGTGGAACTCAATCCTGGGTCTCTGGGATCATGCCCTGAGCTGAAGGCAGATGCTCAATCACTGAGCCACCCAGGGGTCCCCTCTCTCTCTGTTTTTTTATGAGTCTGGCTAAAGGTTCATCAATTTTGTTGATCTTTTTAAAGATCCAGCTCCTGGTTTCATTCATCTGATTGATTGTACCTTGGTGTGTTTTTTTTTGTTCTATTTCATTTATTTCTGCTCTAATCTTTATTATTTTATTTCTTCTGCTGGTTTGAGGTTTTATTTGTTCTTCTTTTTCCAGCTTCTTTAGTGTAAGGTTAGGTTGTTTGATATTTTTCTTGCTTCTTGAGGTAGGGCTGGATTGCTCTAAGGTTCCCTCTTAGAACAGATTTTGCTGGATTCCAAAGTTTTTGGACCATTGTGTTTTCATTTTCATTGGTCTCCAATTATTTTTAAACTTCTTCTTTGATTTCTTCGCTTAAAATTTTAAATCTTTGATTACATGTGTACATCAGAAAACATTATGTAATGGCAAGAGCACGAGGTCGGGAATCAAATTATGTAGTTTTAATCCTTCCTCATAATTTACTACCTACATGACACTGGGTAAACTAGTTACACTTCTGAAGCCTCACTGTTGTCATTTATAAAATCAGGATGGTGATAAAAGCACCTGCTTCATAGGGCTGTTATGAGAATTAAATGAGATCATACCGCAGAAATCTTAGTATGATATCTAACAGAGTAATCCTTCAAATGATTTAGTTATGCTTATAGGAGACAATGAGACTTTTTATTCAGAAATAGTAACAATATCATGGGTATTCTCCATGACCAAAGATAGGGGGAGATTGTAGTAATGCCAATTGAGTAACTACAAATTGCCAAGTTCTTTGCCAGGCAGTTTATGGACATCATCTCATTTCCTTGCAGCAGGTTTGTGAGGTAAGAATCATTATTTCCACTTTATAGTTGGAGAAACTGAAGTTTAGTAAAGTTAAGGCACTGAAAACCACATACCTAATAATTCATAGCGTCAAGTTTGTCTAATTTCAAAGTCCTATAATTTTTCCTTGCCTAAAGAATGTGTCCGTCCTGGAAGAGGAAAGAAAATGTATTTTAAGCCACATCCCATTTAGGTTGGCTCCCAAATTATTTAACTGACACATAAGTGAGTTTTTCATCAACTGTCAGTGTTTATGTATGGTGCCCATGTCCCACTCTGTCTCTTCTCTCAGGAATGGCTGGTTGTGGAACCCAGAGCCACTGCTGGTACCATGAACTGACTGTCAGACAGGAAATTTGCAAAGCTCTCAATGTGGATAGGAGACTCCTGGGACTTTACAGAACGAGATCTTAGGTTTTAGGCAGGCTGGGAGTAAGAGTCAGGACTGTGAAAGTCTAATGATTCCCCTCCTAATGTCCAGTGGTTCACATCTCTTTGATAGATACCAGGCTATGAATTTGTGACTAAACATTTCCACTGCCTTCTAAGCTTGATACCCATCCTGGATCAGTATTATGGATAATTTCTATCCTGATTCTGGCACTCTGGATTTTCTACTACCACTAATTGATCTCTATAAAGAGGGAAAAAAGGTTTGCCCAGGCCTTGGCAGTTGAGTATTCACTCTACTACCCTTTGCTGCCCTCTACTGACCATATCTGGAAATTACATTTAACCTTCCAGGTCCTTGTCCCAAAGCAGATAGATACTGCAGTGAGTGAAACCAGGCACACAAAATTTGAGATGCACCAAAAAACTAAGTAAATAAGATATGATATTTTAATTTAATATTTTTAGAAGTCAATTTTCAAAAAAAATAAAAGAAGTCAATTTTCAAAAGATACATGATGAACAAAATACCGAAATGTACCCTAAAACAGTACTACTAGCTTATATGTACAAAGACCCTGCCATCCATCTTTTCATTCAAGAAAGAGGTCTAATACCACAGTGGAAAATCATGCTACCAGTGCTGATGAACCTTTTTCATCACTCGCATATTTGGGAAAAAGACCCAGAAAATTTAGAATAAACCAAAAAAAAAAAAAAAAAAGGTGCAAGTGGAAGAGATATTATAACAGTAGACTCCTGAGGAAAACAAGAGAATGGAAAAAAAAATTAAGAAAACAAAACCAACTAACATCTTTAGAGTCAAGAAGCCAAAAAAGAGGTGGCTATGAAATAAGAACAAAGGCAGATAAATATTTCTTGTATATTAAAGGTATCATCGGGGGATCCCTGGGTGGCGCAGCGGTTTGGCGCCTGCCTTTGGCCCGGGGCGCGATCCTGGAGACCCGGGATCGAGTCCCACGTCGGGCTCCCGGTGCATGGAGCCTGCTTCTCCCTCTGCCTGTGTCTCTGCCCCTCTCTCTCTCTCTCTCTCTGTGACTATCATAAATAAATAAAAAAATTAAAAAAATAAAATAAAATAAAGGTATCATCGACCAAATTGAATTTAATAGAAAGTCTTGAAGATTGAGTTCAAGGAATCCCATTTGACCTTGACACTTGGAACATTCATCTTTCAGTTTTCCTGACCTAAGGTTACCCTTTTTTTTCTCAATAACTAGAGCTATTTAGTCCTTCAGTAAGGAGTAATTTAATCATTGGAATAACGGAAATGCTATTTTAATTTGTAGAATCAACATACAAACAAAGCTTGGAAGACAACAACTGTAAAAGAGAATCTAATAGTAACACTGATAATATGAAACAATGGAAGTCTGAATATTAAAGCAGCAGAGAGATATGGAAGATAATGTCACAGATTTTTCTCACCTATTTATTTATATAGCAAGAAATCAATTATATACTGTCTAAAATTGATGTAACAAAATAGAGTTTAAGTATACTCTTTAAAATGATAATCACCAGAAATATCAAAGCAATGTAACTGGAAAAACATAGACATGGATGGATCAAAGAAATAAGTTTCTCATCTTCCAATAAATGCTATCTAGAGTTGATAAACAAGATAAAAGAAGAAATCAAGTATTAACATATATTTCAGAGGTATTGTGGTAACCACCAGGAAAACAGAAAATACTTAAAAACAGGGAGCTGGAAATGAGTCGGGGAACAAGTTCAGGCTGAGAATTTACTTTTCACTTGGTATCATTCTCTACTGCTTGATTTTTAAAATGTGTGTATGTATTAATTTTAAGTTGAAAAGTTAGAAGAAACAAAACCAACTCGACTTTTTGCAGCTGCAGCTCTTGGCACCACTTCCTTCCCATCTGCAATCTCTCTCCTTACACCAGTAGTCCGATCCTATGGAGGCAGGAAGGAATAAGAGAGACTAGAAAAGTTTCTGTCCTGGGGATCCCTGGGTGGCGCAGCGGTTTAGCGCCTGCTTTTTGCCTGGGGCGCGATCCTGGAGAATTGGGATCAAGTCCCATGTCAGGCTCCCGGTGCATGGAGCCTGCCTCTCCCTCTGCCTGTGTCTCTGCCTCTCTCTCTCTCTCTGTGTGACTATCATAAATAAATAAAAAATTTTAAAAAAAGCTTTTAAAAAAGTTTCTGTCCTGAATTTAAGTTTTTTGGAATCTTTTTGGCTTGTGCTTGGGTTCTATCTTTTCAATGGTGCAACTCTTTGGAATACTAACTTTTGACTATTTTAATCTGGGATATCTAGAATCTCCTTAAAGTTTTGCTAAACTTTGTTATCCTTCTTTTACTTCTTGACAAAAGACTAATCCTGACTCATTGCCTCTTACTGTGATCACAGTATTTTATTTTCTTAGAATCTTGATTCTGGCCAACTACTGCTTTGCCTGGCCCAACTCAACCTGCCTAGGTAGGAATGAAACGTCTATGGAAGAGAGATGACAATTACCATTTTCAGAATAAGTAAAACGTCATATACTAGTAAGTTAAACATAGTACTAAGGGAGTACGGTGATGTTCATTATCCCATTCCTCATGCATTTACAGAGGAGAGTGTACTTCCCTGTTCTAGAGAGAACAGACTTGGAAGAATTTGGGAGTAGAAGTTTTCTCTAGACTTGTGGTCTCACAATCTTGTACCAAAGTAGCCAAAACATGAGACACAAGACACAAGGAAATGAAGAAACCAGAATACCTATCTACATTTTTGAAGAAGGCAATAATGTCTCAAATGTCACTCTCTGAGAGAAAGTAGGTAATATATATGGGAGACCCGGGACACATGACCAAAACAAAACAATAACAACAGCAAAAGCAAAGGAATACCTATATTAAATATGTGGAAGCACAACTATTGATGGGCACTTTCTGCTCAGTCATACAGATTCACAGGCCGTGGATTCAGTGCTGGTGCAGCTGGCTGGCTTGCCACCGGACTGAGACCAGGTCCTTGCTGTCTCCAGCATAGGTGCTACTAAGTTATCTGCTGTGCTCTGATAGCAGTGTCAGGTGACATTACATAGTCACTTAAGTGGGGTACCACAGTTTTGTTTGTGACAACTTCTATAGTGGACAGTTTCTTTTGTGACTGCTGACCCCTTGGAGACTAGAACTAATTAGAGATTTGAAGCAACTTTGAAGAGGCTGAAGAAGCTATACTCATTCCTGTGAAATCCCAGGACACAGCTGCAGCTATAGGAACCTTGGCTCTGAGTAAAAGCCTCTGGCTGACACTGAGCCAATTGTATAAAATGGAGAGTGAGAGCATTTGGACTTTAAATAAAAGCTCTATGAGCTTTTATTTGCAAGGGGATTTAGTTTGTGGGGAAGTTGAGTAACAAAAATGAGTTTCATATTGTTCAAATTTGGGACATTTTAATATTGATATAGTTCTCTGTATTCATTTCATAAAGTCTGGTGAGCTATTTTGGACATGACTGGGCATAATTAGAGATAAGAAATAGAATTAGAGAGTGAACTTTCAGCTTAGTACTATCTGACTCATGGTGCTAGTCTTGTATGGGCAAAAAACAAAATGCCCTTCAAGAAGTCCCAGAAGGACTCTGTGTAGGGAGAAGCAGACTTGGGGACTGTGTGAGCACAGCAGCACTTTGAGCATGCACCACTCGGCTGAGAGGGACAGCTGCCTGGTCCCCTTCTGATGCCTGAGTACAAAGGGTTATGACATTGTTTTTCAGCCTTCCATCATGTGTACACCGCCTTCATGACTTCTCTACAAATACATGTTTTTAAGTATTCAGCATGGACTTTACAATCTTTGCTCAGGGTAATATGTGTTAAAACATGTTAGGAAAAAAAACAGGTATCTTTCTGACTACAGATGAAAATACATACATAATTACTAAAACTGAAAAAAAAATATGCCTGTGAGTATGCTACTTAAAACAACTCACATGATGCCAGTGGAACCCACAATGTAATATATTTAAAAAATTAAAAAGCTGGCAAACATTCAGAGGGATACATGTTATTCCCCTCTTCAGGATTCTACTCCAATCCTGATGACAGAACATGGTGTTGGAGAAGAGATTTGGGGTCGCTCTCTTCACTTTCTCACACCATCCCAAACAATGTAGAACAGACCTTTTAAAAGACCTATAGAAGCTGTGTAGAGCTTTTGTACTTAAAGAGTTTCTTGGTCCCCTATTGGAGTGGGCTTGAGTGAGGACAACTGCAGTTGTCTGGCCATCCCATGGCTTGTTTATGGAGATGCAGTAGCAAACCCTGTTTTTGCATGAGGTCTAAGCCTCTACCCAGCTTTACTAGGGAACCCTATCATTTGGATGATAACATACATTTAAATTGCCTTCTGTCTCCCCTTTCTCAAACTGGTTCCAACCTGTAAAGAAGCGCAAATTCCAACACAGCTTGTAGTTACAAAAACAAGTGAAAGATTGAGAGAAGAAAACATTGATGGAAGAAAATGCATGATGCTATTATACAGCAAAAATACTATGTATATGTAAACATTTAATGCAACTCAATACTCAAATAGTGTTGAATTCTCCTTCCCCAACTTGCAGGTAGAGTCATGTAGTATTCCAGTCTTTCTGGCTGAGTCCCTGCAGCTGGAGCAGGGCACCTTCCGCTGTTGCTTAGTTTCTGAAAACCAATGAGAAAGAATATTGGTTTAGGGTCAGGCCTGGGGTTAGATCCTGGATGTCTGAAGTTCAGCAAATTACCTAGCCTTCCTGAGTCTCAGGTTTTATACGTGTAAAATGGGAACAATAACCCCTCTAGGTTTGTTGTGAGGATTAAGTAATAATGCATGTGAGTCAGTGACACTGCCATTCAGAAAGAAATTCAGATCCATGTCTAGGTATCCACTGGGTATGTCCATAACTAGATAGTTTTTGAAGAGGTTTGAGATCTTTTCCTTGCATGGATAGTGGAGTATGTGTGGTCGTGCTTATACTCAGAGGCTTTTTTTTAGCACAGATAAAATGCCAGAACAATAAAGATTTTGATCTCATGTGTTCCTTTATGCAAACAAGCTTGCCTAGCAAAATGGTGCAGATATACACAGATGAATGGACTTTATACAAATAAATGAAATTATGTTTCTCTAGTATAAAAATAGATCAAATGGTAAGAGCACAAAAGTAGGTGAAATGGTAACATAAACTGACTTGTGTAATCAGAGGGTCAACGCTTGGCCTTTTCCTCTCTAAGCTTTTCTAATAGTTTTGTTGCTAAGGCTACCATGTTTTTGCCAGATTGGAAGAGGATTGTTAACTCTAATGAAGATTAAGTAGCTTTCCCAACTAGATTTTTTAAAAATAAGCATCAGTTAATGCTGCTGGCTTTCAAAGCCATATTCATGAAGAATGGAAAGATCTTTAAAGAGCTGCTCTCAGAGACTCCTAACTCTTGGAAATGAACAAGGGGTAGTGGAAGAGGAGGTGGGTAGGGGGATGGGGTGACTAGGTGACGGGCACTGAGGGGGGCTCTATGTTGCTCTATGTTGGCAAATTGAACTCCAGTAAAAAATAAATAAAAAAAAGAAATAAAAAATAAAGATCTGCTCTAAGAAGATGTAACTAATAAAATTTGAAATTTAGCAGCATTTCTATTCCATAGTATTCCAACACAAGTTTTTATCATGGTTACATTGAACAAAAATAACTTAAAACAGAACTTTACATATTTAATAAAAAGATGAAGATATTATTATTTACAACTTTAGCCAAAAATTAATTCCCTAAAGAGTAAAAGGTTATTTAATGAACAATTCTTTTGACTGGTTGGGAAATTGTTGCACCACTGCTCACAAATTCACACTTGATTTATTCTTTGAACGATATAGGTAAGTTACAGGATTAAGTCCTCTGTCTTTTGGTCCCTGCCATTAATTGGTTAAAGTCATCTGAGGACAGTGTAATTACAATGCTCCCAAAGAAACCTGGAGCTTTGTAAAGTACAGTAAATGGAAAGTAATTTGTTATGGACATTCAATTGCTAAAAGGATGTAAAAGGGTAGGAGCCATTAGGAAAGGTGAAGAAACACTGCTCTTGATGAGCTTGCTGAGGAGCCAAATGAGCTTCTTGATCATGAACAGAAGAGACCATCTAAAGTTTAAAAAATGTAGAGCTGTTTGTGTGTCCATTGATCCTGCAATTCTACTTGTGCACTAAAGCAGGAAAATTAAATGAAATATTACCTAACGAATACAGGTGCTGTGTTTTCTTCCTCTGATGTCTTTATATCTTTGTAGCCAGAAATCCCAATGTTAATTCCCAATAGGAAAGGCTGAATATTAAAGTTAAAAGTTCACCTTAATTTGAATATTGTAGCATTAGTGACATCTGGTGGAAAACAAGTTACAGGGTAGCATTATTTAGATATCCTGATCTATCCTGTATACTATCACTTTCACCAGATTTTCACACAGCCCTCTCCCCAAGTCCATGGGAAGAGTGTACTTTCTGGCCCCATTGAAGTTTGGCTTAGCCTTAAGTCTTACCTGCATCAGTGGAATATGGGCAAAAATGTCAGTGTGAAAGTTCTGAAGATAAGCTTTAGCAGTCCTGGTGAGGCATTGCCCCTTCAATGATAGAAGGAGACACGTACCCTGCAGATTTGCATGATAAGAAGACAAGCACTCCAGATAACCCACTGACTTACAGGGAAAAAATTGTTATTCTATGGTTGTTTGTGCAAAAGCCAATTAATACATGAGACTATTACACACCTCTGTGTGAATTCCCATGGAGGCTTGACTCCTCTCTCCAATTGATGACACTGGGAGAAGAATCCTGGAGACGTGTGGTTCAGTCCCTTCTGGGGCTCTATTTCAGACCCTGATAGGCCCAGTCGGAACATGTTTCCATTCCTCCACCTATGGTAAGCAAAACTGAGTCAAGAGTCCAGGGCAGGCCCATCAGGCTCTCTTAGAATCTTGGTTTCTCTGTATAACATGGTGTGGAAGTCATGTAGGGCTCTTTTTTTCTTCCAAACATTTATTTAAATTTTAGTTAACATATAGTGTAATATTGGTTTCAGGAGTATAATTTAGTGATTCATCACTTACACATAATACCCACTGTTCATAGGTCATTCGCAATTCTTGCATCTGTTGGTTTAAATATCTTCCTCTTAAAAAAATAAATAAATAAATATCTTCCTCTTAAGGTGGACTTCAAGGTATAGGAAAAGAGGGCAGGACAAGTTTAGTTGGAGCCATAGGCCAAAGCTTTTCCGATTGAGCTTTGCCAATAAAGCTTGTAGCTTGGCTCCCACTCAACTCTAATATATGTACTAGTAGGACTCAGTAGTGTTATAAGCCACAAAGTATAAGTGGTAATATTAGGACTGTTTAATTTGGCGAATAAAAACAACTGACAGAAATTTAAGTATTATCCGTGATCTATTAAGAAAGTTGCTACTGGTGAACATTTTTCAGGGAATGACCACATTATTTCTGCTTATTTAGCAGAGGTATTTAGTGTTTCCTAAAGCAGTTACTGCTTTCTAAAAAGAATTTCAAACTTTTGTCCCAAAAGTAGGACCAGAATTGTTAACTCTTCATATTTTTACTGAACTTTCAGTTCTGCTTTCCTTCTCAACCTAATGTTTCATGTTTAGAGGTTACAAACAGCCCAGAATTTAAATGTTTTAATCTTACTAGTGTCCACTTTGTAACATACCTCATGTTTGGAAAACCAGACTCTTGACCATACCTTAATTCAACATCATTTTCATTTCTGCAGAACTACTTTTCTTATTCAGGAAAAGGACACATGTGGGTGGACCTCAATTAGCTTCAACAATTCTCAAGGCAATGGGCTTTCACAGTAGCATTCACGATACCTGTCATCAATTACTGGCACTTATTTGTCTTGCAATGAGAGAATTGCCCTTTATTCTTAACAAGCAGGCAACTGGATCAAAGAGATTAGATTACTCAGGTGAAAAAACAAAGACAAATACATAATGAGATAAACCTGTGTAGTAACTGCCTGGAAGATTGCCATCTATTTTCCTCTCCATATCTCACGCTTTAGAAAGACCAGGACTTTGTTTCATTCATCCTAATACTTGGCACTTTAACAGGTGCTCACTTTGTAATTTCTGAATGAGTGATACAGGCCATGTGTTTTACTTTATAGTGAAGGTTAATGAGTTAAATCATATAAAAAGCTTAGAACGGTGTCTGATACTAAGCACTTAATTACAAAACAAGGTAACATTTAGAATAGAGATGAGAAAAGACGTCAGAAGTTTGCCTTAAACTGACCCTTAAAAAATAAGGAAAACTAGGCTGGCAATAAGGCTAAGAGGATAGAAAAGTTCTCCAGTACACTACATGCTAAAATGAATTAATTCCAATGACATCTATTATTTTTTACAGAGAATGATGCTTATTTTAAGTCTAAGGTTATAAGATTAAAGGGATATAATCAAAGCTTGTTCATTAAATTGAAAGTAACTCCAGATTTATTCAAATTTGTATCCTTAGGCCTCAGTAGGCACAAGATATTATTTGCTATACTGAATCCATTCTATTGTATGTGTTAATACCACACCAATATAAACATATTTTAAGACAAATTTTAAACATACATATTTAACTTTATTTCATCATCATTTAAAGCTTGATTTTAGAAAACATAAAAAAAATTAAGAGTTCTGTATCACAGGAATTTAAACAGTGGCAATATACGTAGCTTTGTAGGTTCGAGTTCTACAACAAATTAAAATCAAATCATTGGAAATGTTTTCAATATGGAAAATAGACAAATAAAATAAATGGCAGAGACCTATTATGAGCAATGTTTCATTACTTGCAAGTTATCGTTAGATAATTTCAGAATCTAAACAAAGACTCTCAATATTCAGACTTCTGTTGCTGTATTTTACATTTAATATCTCCCTACCTATATTCCAGAGTCAAAGTCCTTGACCAAAAGGTCTGATTTAAGAAGGCATTTAGTTTTATGGCAAAAGTTATCCATCTACAGTTACCACTTTCAAGGAATTGACAACAATGCTGATGTGATCTGCTAGTTCCCTTTTGAACAATGTGCAATAATTTATGTCAACCCTGTATAAAGTTATACAGGTAGAAAAAATTGGACAATTATGCACAGTTCAATAGATGTAGAATGTTAAGTTTTCCCAGTCTAAAAATTAACCAGTGATACAAAATTTATCAACTATAGTTGACTTGGTTTCAGGAAAACCGCATCTGAGAACTACAAGTACATCACTGTCCTTATCTCATCCTCAGTCACTGGTGGGAATTTTATAGGCCACCATGCTATTTACTTTGTGGATAGTAGTACTAAATGAACGAAGACGGACTTCCTCAGAATTGGTAACAAACTGTGGTCCTGACTCTTCCCATTTTTCAAGTACAACCAAATCCTTGTCTGTATAAATCAGTAGGTCAAATGAACCTAAATTGGATAAGATCATTAAAGTACAATTATTTTTCGAAAGGTACAACTATCCTTCCTGTCTCCCTCACATGTGAGCCAGCTATCATGTCAGAAAAGCTAGTTTAGCTTGATCTCTAATCAGTTATATTAGCTAATTGCTTTTCTTCAATGGAAATTTTAGTACAGAAAATACTGTACTCCCTTTTACTTAATGAAAAACTTGATTTTTTTCTTCAAAGAACCACTAAAGATATTTGCAGAAAGTATATAATTAATCACGAGACAGCATGAATCTAAGCCAGAGAAAAAGAACATCTTGGTTCTGTGACTGCTGTATCCCAATGCCCAGAACCGTGTTAGGCATACAGTAGGCATTTAGGGTATATCTGATGAATGAAGGAGTAACTAATCTAGAAAAGAAAGACACAGTTATACCTGTCTAAGTCTTAATTATATACAAGGAAATGTGTATAAAATAAAAGAAATGGAAGAAATTACATCAAAATATTCAGGAGCACTGTAGAAAATTTTCATTCTTTCCCTATTCAGCACTTGTAAATAAAACACAACCAGCATTGCTTTAGATTCATGACGTTTTTCTCACTTATATACCATGACATGGATAATTAAGAAAAAATTCAACAAAATGGTTAATTCTTAAAGTAATAGCTTAGTCTTTCCACAAGAAATCTGAACCAACGTGAAGTCATATAATACTTACAAGAGACTTCCAACAGCGGCAGAAATGTCACGGTAGCTGTGATCTGTTGGATTACGGAGAGGATCTCATCCTGGATGGCCTTCTGAGACTTTTCTCTGGGTGTGCTACCAAAGAAACTAAATGAGTTGATTCATTTTAAGTTTTAACAAGTTATTTAAAACACTGATAAGATTATTTGTTTGATTAAATGCTTCAAAACTCAAATTAAGTAATGCATTCCAAAGGAGTTTTTAAAAAACAATTATAATTTCATTTATTATTCCAGATATTAAGGCTGATCTTAGTATTAGATCATTAAATAACAGATGACTAGAAAACCTGCCGAGTGCTTCAAGTCAGGAAACATTCAGGATGTTGTAAAATAAAGATAACAATTAGTATCTAAGATCTTTAATTGGCATAATCATTTTGGTATTTTTAGGAATACCTAAATGTCTAATTCTGTAGTGCTTCAAAGAAGATGTTATATCAAGGTGTATTTATAATTAAACATTTTCTAGGGGAGGGGCAAGATGGCGGAAGACTAGTGTCCCCAAATCACCTGTTCCCACCAATTACCTAGATAATCTTCAAATCATCCTGAAAATCTATGAATTCAGCCTGAGATTTAAAGAGAGAACAGCTGGAATGCTACAGTGAGAAGAGTTCACGCTTCTATCAAGTTAGGAAGACGGGGTAAAAAGAAATAAAGAAACAAAAGGCATCCAAGGGAGAGGGGCCCCGCGAAGAGCCAGGCTAAGGCCGGGGTGAGTGTCCCCAGGACAGGAGAGCCCAGGCCCCAAGAAGCAGGAGCTTCACCAATCTTCCTGGGTGGAAAGGCCTCACAGGGAGTTGGAGCAGGACCCCAGAAAGGTGGGGATGCCCTCAGGCTCCCTGGGACACTAACAGAGCAACTGTGCCCTGGGGAGAGTGCGCTGAGCTCCCTAAGGGCTGCAGCATGGCATCGCTGGACCCGGGAGCAGCTCAGAGGGGCCCGGACGGCAGCTCTGCGGAGAGGTGGCTATGCGGTGGAGTGCAAATCCAACAGCGCAGGCCCAGGAGCACAGGGCGCCAGGGACACAGCCCAGGATCCGGCCTCCCCCCAGGACAGGAAGAGGCCAGGAGGGCCCAGGACGGGAAGGACGCTCCTGCCCCGAGCTGAGCAGATCAGCGGCCCCGCCCCCAGAGCATCCAGGTCCCTGCAGATGGAGAGCTCTGTAGTTACTGCGGGAGTAGACTCCAGAGCTCCAGAGCTGGCCGCTGCCACTGTGGTTGTTCCTTCTGGAGCCTCAAGGGGGTAAAAAATCCCCACTGAGCCCTGGAACAGGCAGGCGGCAGAGCAGATCCCCCAAGTGCTAACACCTGAAGATCAGCACAACAGGCCCGTCTCCCAGAAGACCAACTAGATGGACAAATTCCAGGGGAAGTCAAGGGAATTAAAGTACAGAAATAGAAGATACTCCCCTGTGTTTTTTTTTGTTTTTGTTTTTTTTGCTTTTTGATTTCTGTTTGCTTACCCTGCCCTTCTTTTTCCTTTCTTTATTTTTCTATCTCTGTTTCTTCTCTTTTTTACTTCCTTTTTTCTTTTTTCTTTTTCTCTTTTCTTTCCTTCTATCTCTCCTCTCTTTTTCTCCTTTTCCCAATACAACTTGTTTTTGGCCACTCTGCACAGAGCAAAATGACTAGAAAGAAATCCTCAACTCAAAAGAAAGAATCAGAAACAGTCCTCTGTCCCACAGAGTTACAAAATCTGGATTACAATTCAATGTCAGAAAGGAAATTCAGAAGCACTATTATAAACCTACTGGGGGCTAGAAAAAAGCATAAAGGACTCAAGAGACTTCATGACTGCAATATTTAGATATAATCAGGCAGAAAGTAAAAATCAATTGAATGAGGTGCAATCCAAACTAGAAGTCCACACAATGAGGGTTCATGAGGCAGAAGAATGAGAGGGAGACATAGAAGACAAGTTGATGGCAAAGAGAGAAACTGAGGGAAAAAGAGACAAACAATGTAAAGACCATGAAGATAGATTAAGAGAAATAAACGACAGACTGAGGAAGAAAAACCTACATTTAATTGGGTTTCCCAAGTGCTCCGAAAGGGCCGGAGGGCCAGAATATGTATTTTAACAAATCCTAGCTGAAAACTTTCCTAATCTGGGAAGGGAAACAGGCATTCTGATCCAGGAGATAGAGAGATCCCCCCCCTAAAATCAATAAAAACCATTAAACACCTCGACATTTAATAGTGAAGCTTGCAAATTCCAAAGATAAAGAGAAGATCCTTAAAGCAGCAAGAGACAAGAAATCCCTGACTTTTATGGGGAGGAGTATTAGGGTTACAGCAGACCTCTCCACAGAGACCTGGCAGGACAGAAAGGGCTGGCAGGATATATTCAGGGTCCTAAATGAGAAGAACATGCAACCAAGAATACTTTATCCAGCAAGGCTCTCATTCAGAATAAAAGGAGAGAGAAAGACCTTCCAAGACAGGCAGGAACTGAAAGAATATGTGACCTCCAAACCAGCTCTGCAAGAAATTTTAAGGGGAAACTCTTAAAATTTCCCTTTAAGAAGAAGTTCAGTGGAACAATCCACAAAAAAAGGACTGAATAGATATCATGATGACACTAAACTCCTACCTGTCAATAGTAACTCTGAACGTGAACGGGCTTAATGACCCCATCAAAAGGTGCAGGGTTTCAGACTGGATAAAAAAGCAGGACCCATCGATTTGCTGTCTACAAGAGACTCATCTTAGACAGAAGGACACTTACAGCCTGAAAACAAAAGGTTGGAGAACCATTTACCATTCAAATGGTCCTCAAAAGAAAGCAGTGGTAGCCATCCTTATATCAGATAAACTGAACTTTACCCCAAAGACTGTAGTAAGAGATGAAGAGGGACACTATATCATACTTAAAGGATCTATCCAACAACAGGACTTAACAATCCTCAATATATATGCCCTGAATGTGGGAGCTGACAAATATATCAATGAATTAATAACCAAAATTAAGACATATTTAGATAATAATACACTTCTACTTGGTGACTTCGATTTAAGGCTTTCTGCACTGGATAGGTCTTCTAAGCACAAAATCTCCAAAGAAACAAGAGCTTTAAATGATACACTGGACCAGATGGACTTCAGGTATCTACAGAACTTTACATCCAAACTCAACTGAATACACATTCTTCTCAAGTGCACATGGAACTTTCTCCAGAATAGGCCACATCCTGGGTCACAAATGGGGTTTGAACCGATACCAAAATATTGGGATCGTCCCCTGCATATTCTCAGACCATAATGCCTTGACATTAGAACTAAATCACAACAAGAAGTTTGGAAGGCCTTCAAACACGTGGAGGTTAAGGATCATCTTGCTAAAAGATGAAAGGGTCAACCAGGAAATTAAGGAAGAATTAAAAAGATTCATGGAAACTAATGAGAATGAAGGTACAACCATTCAAAATCATTGGGATGCAGCAAAAGCAGTACTAAGGGGGAAATACATCGCAATACAAGCATCCACTCAAGGGATCCCTGGGTGGCGCAGTGGTTTAGCGCCTGCCTTTGGCCCAGGGCGCGATCCTGGAGACCGGGGATCGAATCCCACGTCAGGCTCCCGGTGCATGGAGCCTGCTTCTCCCTCTGCCTGTGTCTCTGCCTCTCTCTCTCTCTCTCTGTAACTATCATAAATAAATAAAAATTAAAAAAAAAAAAAGCATCCACTCAAAAACTGGAAAGATCTCAAATACAAAAGCAAACCTTACATATAAAGGAGCTAGAGAAGAAACAGCAAATAGATCCTACACCCAGTAGAAGAAGAGAGTTAAGAAAGATTCGAGCAGAACTCAACGAAATCAAGACCAAAAGAACTGTGGAACAGGTCAACATAAACAGGAGTTGGTTCTATGAAAGAATTAATAAGATAGATAAACCGTTAGCCAACCTTATTAAAAAGAAGATAGAGAAGACTCAAATTAAGAAAATCATGAATGAGAAAGGAGAGATCACGACCAACACCAAGGAAATACAAACGATTTTAAAAACATACTATGAACAGCTATAGGCCAATAAATTAGGCAATCTAGAAGAAATGGATGCATTCCTGGAAAGCCACAAACTACCAAAACTGGAACAGGAAGAAATAGAAAACCTAAACAGGCCAATAACCAGGGAGGAAATTGAAGCAGTCATCAAAAACCCCCCAAGACACAAAAGTCCAGGGCCAGATGGCTTCCCAGGGGAATTCTATCAAACGTTTAAAGAAGAAACCATACCTATTCTACTAAAGCTGTTTGGAAAGATAGAAAGAGATGGAGTACTTCCAAATTCTTTCTTTGAGGCCAGCATCACCTTAATTCCAAAACCAGACAAAGACCCCACCAAAAGGAGAATTACAGACCAATATCCCTGATGAACATGGATGCAAAAATTCTCAACAAGATACTAGCCAATAGGTTCCAACAATA
The DNA here is from genome assembly GCF_053574225.1 of Canis aureus. Taxonomy (NCBI): domain Eukaryota; kingdom Metazoa; phylum Chordata; class Mammalia; order Carnivora; family Canidae; genus Canis; species Canis aureus. Next base: position 842,638 of record NW_027554438.1, on the reverse strand, counting down.
CATTAAGAAAATTATTCACCATGACCATGTACAATTTATCCCCGGGACAGAAGGCTGGTTCAATACTCATAAAACAAACAATGTGATTCATCATATCAGCAAGAGAAAAACCAAGAACCATAGGATCCTCTCATTAGATGCAGAGAAAGCATTTGACAAAATACAGCATCCATTCCTGATCAAAACTCATCAGAGTGTAGGGACAGAGGGAACATTCTTCAACATCTTAAAAGCCATCTACCTAAAGCCCACAGCAAATCGCATTCTCCATGGGGAAGCACTGGGAGCCTTTCCCCTAAGATCAGGAACAAGACAGGGATGTCCACTCTCACCACTGCTATTCAACATAGTATTGGAAGTCCTAGCCTCAGCAATCAGACAAAAAAAAGGCATTAAAGGCATTCAAATTGACAAAGAAGAAGTCAAACTCTCCCTCTTCGCCGATGACATGATACTCTACATAGAAAACCCAAAAGCCTCCACCCCAAGATTGCTAGAACTCATACAGCAATTTGGCAGTGTGGCAGGATACAAAATCAATGCCCAGAAATCAATGGCATTTCTATACACTAACAATGAGACTGAAGAAAGAGAAATTAAGGAGTCCATCCCATTTACAATTGCACCCAAAAGCATAAGATACCTAGGAAGAATCCTAACCAAAGAGGTAAAGGATCTATACCCTAAAAACTATAGAACACTTCTGAAAGAAATTGAGGAAGACACAAAGAGATGGAAAAATATTCCATGCTCATGGATTGGCAGAATTAAGATTGTGAAAATGTCAATGTTACCCAGAGCAATGTACATGTTTAATGCAATCCCTATCAAAATACCATGGACTTTCTTCAGAGAGAACAAATTATTTTAAGATTTGTGTGGAATCAGAAAAGACCCCGAATAGCCAGGGGAATTTTAAAAAAGAAAACCATATCTGGGGGCATCACAATGCCAGATTTCAGGTTGTACTACAAAGATGTGGTCATCAAGACAGTGTGGTACCAGCACAAAAACAGACACATAGATCAATGGAACAGAATAGAGAACCCAGAAATGGACCCTGAACTTTATGGTCAACTAATATTCGATAAAGGAGGAAAGACTATCCATTGGAAGAAAGACAGTCTCTTTAATAAATGGTGCTGGGAAAATTGGACATCCACATGCAGAGGAATGAAACTAGACCACGCTCTTTCACCACACACAAAGATAAACTCAAAATGGATGAAAAATCTAAATGTGAGACAAGATTCCATCAAAATCCTAGAGTAGAACACAGGGAACACCCTTTTTGAACTCGGCCACAATAACTTCTTGCAAGATACATCCATGAAGGCAAAAGAAACAAAAGCAAAAATGAACTATTGGGACTTCATCAAGATAAGAAGCTTTTGCATAGCAAAGGATACAGTCAACAAAACTACAAGACAACTTACAGAATGGGAGAAGATATTTGCAAATGATGTATCAGATAAAAAGGGTTAGCATCCAAGATCTATAAAGAACTTCTTAAACTCAACACCAAAGAAACATACAATCCAATCATGAAATGGGCAAAAGACATGAAGAGAAATCTCACAGAGGAAGACATAGACATGGCCAACACGCACATGAGAAAATGCTCTGCATCACTTGCCATCAGGGAAATACAAACCAAAACCACAATGAGATACCACCTTACACCATGAGAGTTGGGAAAATTAACAAGGCAGGAAACCACAAATGATGGAGAGGATGCGGAGAAAAGGGAACCCTCTTACACTGTTGGTGGGAACGTGAACTGGTGCAGCCACTCTGGAGAACTGTGTGGAGGTTCCTCAAAGAGTTAAAAATAGCCCTGCCCTATGACCCAGCAATTGCACCTCTGGGGATTTACTTCAGAGATGCAGATGCAATGAAACGCCGGGACACCTGCAGCCACCTGCACCCGGATGTTTCTGGAAGCAATGTCCACAATAGCCAAACTGTGGAAGGAGCCTCGATGTCCATCGAAAGATGAATGGATAAAGAAGATGTGGTTTATGTATACAATGGAACATTACTCAGCCATTAGAAATGACAAATACCCACCATTTGCTTAACGTGGATGGAACTGCAGGGTATTATGCTGAGTGCAGTAAGTCAGTCGGAGAAGGACAAACATTGTAGGTTCTCATTCATTTGGGGAATATAAATAATAGTGAAAGGGAATATAAGGGAAGGGAGAAGAAATGTGTGGGAAATATCAGAAAGGGAGACAGAACATACATACTCCTAACTCTGGGAAACGAACTAGGTAGGGGTGGTGGCAGGGGAGGAGGGCGGGGGTGGGGGTGACTGGGTGGTGGGCACTGAGGGGGGCACTTGACGGCATGAGCACTGGGTGTTATTCTGTATGTTGGTAAATTGAACACCAATAAAAAATAAATTCATTAAAAAAATAAAATAAACATTTTCTAAAACAGACCAAAGGCTTCAGGAACAAACTATATTTCATTATGAGAGAGAGTTCTGAGTTTACAGGTAAGCATGCCTGGGACAATGCTAAGAATTAGCATATAATGAGGGGGCATTTCCCATCCAGAGGATCTAAGAACTTCAGTTCAGAGTGTCTTAGGAAGTTTATAGCGTTAAATGAAATACAGTAGAGCTGCATATCAAGCTAGGAGAAAATCTAGGATAATACTTCATGGTTAAAAGTACCTTGACACAATCCATTAAATGGCCCACCTAATACATCATGTGTAGCTTACATATAGCACCATAAATACTAAAGGGTGAAATTTATGGATTTTAGACTAAGGGCAGTTATGTTAAAAGTACACTATACAAGTCCATAATAGGCACGACTCTTTTGTGAGCACAGTTTGTGAGTCTTATTCTTCTCCACGGGAGATCTAACATAGTTAGAAACAAACTACCTTATACGAAACTAGTTCAATATAGTTAGAACTCATTTAGTCAAGAAAACAAGTTTTGGAAAAAAAATCTATGAAAGTGGAAGCAGTTTAATTCATACTTACCTGTCATCTTTTGCAGTCTTGTCGCACTCAATATCAAACTTCCACCTTTCAAGGACTTCACCGCTTTCAATATTTGAGATGAATACCACCAGTTTCTGAACTGAACACTTGTATAACCAATCTGCAATACAGAACAGGGCATCTTTTTTGGTTCACTGCATTACAAAGTAACTCTTCCCAGGTCTCACTTTCTGCCCTTAGCAAATTCCTACCACTGGTATTTTGGAACTCCTCCAACCTGTACAGAAAACTTGCCTCACAATAACCTAGCTCCCATTGTCCAATTCTCAGTATCCGTACCAGATGTAGTTAGTACTGAATGCTAAGCACAGAGTAGTGAACATGCAGTATACTCTAATCCAAGGTATTCCAGAAGATGAGCATTAATCTAATCACTGCAGCAATAAATGCAAATTTTTAATTGTAATAAATGTTAAGAAGGTGCAGTATGTGATCCAATGAGAGAATATAGGAAAATTTGACTCAGGGAATTCTCACTTGACTTCAGTTCTACAAATAAATACCATTAAATATGCAAACGATTACAGAAAAGGGTACAGGTCTAAAATACTGAAAAGCGAAAAGTATCTGACCAGAGGATTGAAAGGGTAATACAAATACAGTTAAGAAAGGGAGAATGAACAAGGTCGGTTTGTGCAAGATACATAGGGGTCAGACCACACAAGGTCACATGGGGTAAATTAAAGAACTTATACTTCAAGAATCAGGGAAGTCATTACTGTGTCTGAAGTAGGGTGTGATGTGATTAAACTTACTTTCAGAACTATCCTTTAGGCTGTGATGTGTGGAAAGTAGAGTGGAAGTAAAGAGAGGATCTAGGGATGCTAATTGATTAGTAATTCAAGCAAGAGGTACTGAAGGCTTATAGAAGGATAAATTGGTAGAGATGGATCAGTATAGGTAGGGTCAAGAGATTTCGTGATTAAAATTGTTAAGATTTATTGGATACTTATGAGACTAAGGAAGAGGAAATACTCAGAGATAGTTGCCAACTTTCTGGTTTATACCACTGGTTGGAAGGTTGATCCATTCATTGAAAGAGAATGGAAATGAGACATGATGCTTACAATTTTTTTAAGGTTTTATTTTTCTTCTTTTTTAAAGATTTTATTTATTTATTCATGACAGATAGAGAGAGAGGAAGAGATACAGGCAGAGGGAGAAGCAGGCTCCATGCAGGGAGCCTGATGTGGGACTCGATCCCAGGTCTCCAGGATCATGCCCTGGGCTGAAGGCAGTGCTAAACTGCTGAGCCACCCGGGCTGCCCTAAGGTTTTATTTCTAAGTAATCTCCACACCCAATGTGGGGCTGGAACTTACAACCCAAGATCAAGAGTTGCATGCTCTACTGACTGAGCCAGCCAGGACCCCCTTAAATTTAGTTTTCAAGTATCACTAGGTTAGCCACATGTGGATATCAAGGGAGCCACTTACTATATGAGCAAAGAGAAGACTTGGGTTGGATGTATGTTTATGAGTCAACTACACAAAGATTGTTAGTAAAGTTATGAATGTGTCAGAAGTCATCTTAGAGATTATAATAAGGGGGCCTCATAATGAGCCCTGAATTAATCTTGGAACTTGGGATAATATACTCAAGAATACACAGTTTTTTTTGTTTTGTTTTTTAAGACACAAAAACAATCTTGTAATATTTAGGACTTGTGGGCCACCTAGGTCTCTTGCGTAGTTTTTAAAAAACTAGCCTTGAGAAATCTGAAAACACTCAGTTTGCAGGTAGTACAAAAATAGGCCATTTGCTGGATATGGGCCATCAGTCTTGCTGACCCCTTGACAAAAACCAACCTTGTCTCAATTTTGCTCGGAAGAGGAAGAGATTAGGTAGTCACTTAAAGATCTGGGGTGGGTGGAAATTTTTTTCTTTTAAAACTGAAGACACATGAAACCAATGAAAATATCTCAAAACAAAGAAATCAGAAATACCAGAGAAGAACTAGGGTAGATTCCTTAAGAAGGCTAGAGGGATGGGGATTCAAAGAGATTGAACAATTTGCCTCTAAGAAAAACAATTCCTCCATTCTAACTAAAATAAAAGGGACAAATTAAATAAGAAGGTCTACATACAACTGAGGTGAAATGTCCTAAGTGTAGCCTTAAAGGAGACAACCTAAAAACCAGTAACTTAGGCAGGGCTTGCTTCTTCATCAAATTAAGGTGACATAGATTCTTAGTTACTTCTATGTTTCAGGCTAAGTAATCTGAGTATCACCCTGGGTGATTTAGCCCTGAAGATGATAAAAACACAATTAATAGAATTTTAAAAATAAAGCCTCTTGAAACAAACAAACAAACAATATATATATATATATGACTCAGGTATAAAAAAATTACTGTAATTTTTTTTTTTTTTGGAACTAGTTTTGGAAGGTGAAATGAGGAGCCAGGGAGAAATATCCTATAACACAGAAAAATTAGAAGTGAGAATCCTAAGTAGAGAAAAACATGGAAAAAAGAGACAGAATAGATGGAGAACAAGTATCCATTCAACAAGTATTCAGTAATTTCTTGAGCTAAGAAAAAACAAGGGGTGTTCAGATAGAAATGGCTAACGTACAGGCAGGATTTTAACAAAGACAAATGAAGACAGTAAGACATTAAAAAACTTTATTGGGTATTCTATTAGTAGTATTTTTTTAAGTTTAGTTCCCAGGCTGGATCCAATTTCATTTTCTTTTATCTTAAAATAATGACGGTTTTAAACTCTAGGCAGCTATAGAAAATATATCATGTTAAAAATATGTAGTGGATTTCTCTCCAATAATAAACATCATCATAGTTATGTAAAATTCCAACTTGTTCCACGTGGCTACACGAACTGCAAAAATCACTTCAAAAGGAGTTGATAGAGATTGTTTTGTGAAGCCAGATCAGATTCCTAACATCAACATATTTAACCCACTCAAAATGTGGTAGGGAAGAGTGGACTTTCTTTCACTTTATTATTTGCTTCCTTCCGATGGAGAATCACTATATTTGAGATTGCAGTGTTCTACACCTCTTTGTATAGAGCTGAAAAATGAACACCAAGATGCCAGAAAGTACGGGTCCAAGAAGACCTGCAAAACTCAAATTGGTTTTCAACAATTAAATACCTTTCACTTGTCCACTACATGATTGAATTATTTTATGAGCTCAGGATCTGTTGTTATAAGCAAGGTGAGTCCGTATTTCTGCCCTCTGGTAGAGGTTTCAGATGGATATATGCCACGCTGATATAAAATGCTGTTGATGCCAAATGCTGAAAACAAAAGGAATGTTAAAGTTATTTCCACTTTGTAACTCTGGAAAATAAAGCCTATTTAGATGTGGCTGCGGTTTCATTCATGGCATCAAACTGAAAAAGCCTAAACGTGCGTTTGTGCGTGTCTTGCTGAAAGCAGAGTAGGGGAAAAGTACCACTGAAAATCCTTAAAAATGTTGCTTCTAAATCAAAAGAACACGATACCTGCGTTTATGCGGAAATAAAAATGCCAAACTGCATTAACCTAGCGTCCAAGTAGAACTACAAGCTCAGGGTAATGCAAGCCCCAATTCAGGTTACGTGATCACAGGGTGTGGAAATAGACTTTTGCGTCTGGATTAGCAATTGATTGATTAACCGGTCGGATGCTCCAGAGCAAGCCTCTCCTCACTTTTCCCTCCTCTTCTCCTGCCAGAGTCTATCAGAGGGTACAAGCATGGCCTGGTCCTAAATCTAGCCCATCGCCCTCAGTACCGGAATCAAAGCTTGGTGGATGGGCTGTTCAAAGTGCACTGGGCTCCACCGCTCGGGGTGGTGCCGGGCGGCCGGGCTGGGCAGCCTGTGGGATCCGCAGTTTCCCGCAAGGCTGCTGGTGCAGGGGCGCGGCGCGAGGCAGGCCGGGCAGCACCTGGGCTTCCCGCTCCCCCAGGAGCAAGGCGCCTAGATTAGATTCTCCAGCCAGGCGGGCGCTGGAGCAGAGCCGCCCCCCACCCCCGGCCCCCGCCTCCGGGCCGGCCGGGCCTCCAGGGCCGCTGGCCTCAGCTGTCCCCGCCCTCTGGCCTGCGGGAGGGGGACTCACAGAAGAACTGGGCCACGATTTCCGCCTCTGCTCGCGGGAGAGCTGCGGCGCCACGGCCAGGCCTAGGGACGAGGGAGCGCGCTGCTGCCCGGCAGACCAGACGGCGACCGCACAGCCTCCAACGGTTCCCGCCAGTCGTTTGGAAAGTAACGACGCTGCTCCCCGGGGCCTTCGCGCAGGCGCGACGAGCCTCTCGGCCCGCCCAGCGCCAGTCTCCCCGCTCGCCGGAGGGGGCGCCTCGCGCAGGCGCAGTGGGTAGGCGTGGTCAGGCGCTTCCGGGCTGTCGGGGCTCGAAGGGTCCTGGCGGGCACCTGGAATTGTGGTCGCGGGGCCGCAGCTGAGGCGAGAGGACTGCAAAACCTGGCTCTGACGCCCGCTCCGAGGCCTGCGGAGTGAGGCCCAGGATCCCAGTTCGGCAGTTTCAAAGCGATTTTCTGGTTTTTTTTGTTTTCAAAGTGATGTGAACTGCGCGCCGGTTGCATCTTAACGTGGCCCCAGGGACCCCCCCCCCCCCCCCGCAAACTTTTGCTTAGATGCTTCGAGCCAGTCAAGAAGCCGCCTGCGTGGCACCGAGCACAGCTGGAGAGGGCCTGGTGACTGTCTGCCCGCGCAGCTTTTAAGAAATTGGGGGCGGCCCGGGCGGCCCAGCGGTTGACGCGCCTTCAGCCTGGGCCTGACCCTGGAGCCCAGGGGTGGAGTCCGCGTGGGGCTCCCTGCGTGGAGCCTGCCTCTGCCTCTGCCTGTGTCTCTGCCTCGCTCTCTCTCTTTCTCTGTGTGTCTATCGTGAATAAATACATTCTTCTCAGATTTAGAACAAACTTGCTTTATGACAAGATGTTGGCCTCAAGAATAAAATAACACTTAGTGATTTGAAAGAAACCTTTCTATAAGAATAATGATTCAAAAAAAAGAAGAAAAATGATTCAATACTTTGTCCATGTAAAAAATTAATATGCAAAGTGAATGTAAATATAAATGGTATCCCTATAATAGTTACAAGGATATGAAATATGTAATGTATTATGATTCAGCTTTTCATTTTGATGTATTTCACATATACTGATAGCTTGGAAGCCATTAAATACATTTTTCCTTCATTTTACTTTGAGCTGAATTTAAACATATACCCTGAATTTTTAAGAGGTATTATTTCACATGTAAACAGTGCCATCTTCTGGCAGTTGAAACTATTTGTGTATTGACCTACAATTCATTATGGATTGTACTGTCGTTTTCTTGGCAAGTAATGTGTAGTTTAACGAATAAAAACCCATAATCTTGGGGCATGTGGTTGGCTCAGGAAGTTAAAGTTCCGACTCTTGGTTTTGGCTCTGATCATGATTTCAGGGTCCTGGAATTGAGCCCTGTATGGGGCTCAGAGCTCAGTTCTGAGTCGGCTTGAGATTCTCTGCCTCTCCCCCTGCCCTTCCCACTCATGCATACTCTCTAAATAAATAAATAAATAAATAAATAAATAAATAAATAAATAAGTCTTGGGGGGAATAACTTTAAACTAAAATCAGTTGATTTTTTTTAAATAGCCTTTAAAAATAAAAGCATTCATTACCATGTCTTTAAATTGATAAAATTTAAAAAGGGATTAAGTCAGGAACTCTAGATTCTACTACTAAATATTCTAACTAGATATTGAATCTTAAACTCATCACATATCTACTCAGGACCTCAGTCTCCTCAACTGAGGAAATAAGACTCTTCAACTGTTCAACTAAGTCATTAATTAAGTTACTTTCAGTCTAAAGTTCCACTTGATTTTTAGTTTAAAAATTTCATTTCTGGTTTTAGCATCCCAATATTGAGTGTAGGCCTGTTTATGACACTTTTTCATAGTTATCTCTTTTACTGATGTGGTTTTGTCTGGTTATGCTCTCTGCTTGAATTTTCTACAGAAATAAATCTTAATTTATATTTATCCTTCTCATTGCCCAAATAGCCTTCTCCTACACATTAGAAAGACATCACTGAATTGTAAATAAAACTAAACTGAAGTAACTGAAAACAAGTTTTTAAAAACTTTCATGATGATTTAAATAAGATGTCAATGTCAAACCGAGCAATTAAAATAGCAAAGACACCTCTCAGGGATGCCTGGATGGCTCAGCAGTTGAGCATCTGCCTTTGGTGCAGGTCCAGATCCCAGGATCTGGGATGGAGTCACATCGGGTTCCTTGTGGGGAACCTGCTTCTCCCTCTGCCTCTGCCTCTCTCTCTGTGTCTCTCATGAATAAGTAAATAAAATCTTAAAAAAGAAAAAAAGAAATCTCTCCAAAGCTTCTGGATTCTTAAGTGTTTACAAAATAAATAAGAAACAGAATAGGCTCAAGTTTGGGCAGTTCTTCCTAACATCCCCATAGATTTTACCAACACTAGCCTGTATTACAGGCTTGTCCCCTCGGATTTATTTAGTGTACCCTTCTTCCTTTGAGTCATTAACTCAATTTTCAAAATATCTTGTTCTGATACACATATACCTTCTTATTCAAACTCTTTGGCATCCATCTAGTCTAGGCTCTCAACTTCCTAGGCCTGCATTACTAAAATATCCGTTATGGAATATCTGAAAAGCATAAAAGCTTTTCTAAAAGTAATGTAAGGATCATCTGGGATGCTGGTTAAAGTGTGTCATCTCCTATACCAGCACTGTCTGACAGAAATTTCAGATGAGTCACAAATGTAATTTTAAATAGTCATGTAGTCAGATTCAAAAACTAAAATGAAACAAGTAAAATTAACCTGATGCATGTGAAAATATTATTTCAATATGTAATCAATTAAAAACCATATCAGTGTGAAACTTTACATTCTTTTTTTTATACTAGTCTTTGAAATCTGGTATTTTTATAATTGTAGCATATCTCAGTTCAGACAAGCACATTTCAAGTGCCTACGAGCCAGCTGTGGCTAGTGGCTATGGTACTGGACTGAATCAGATTCGAAGAAAAGAGAATAAAAGTCAGGAGTCTACATATAGCAAAATACCCAAGTGATTCTTTCACACTCTCAAGTTTGAGGACCACCACTCTAGACTGACCTATATACAATCCACTCTACAACCACTATTGAATTTACACTTCAAAAAAATGCCCCTTTAATTATGTCAGTTCTAAGAGCCTAGAAATCCCTGGTACATCCAACTCAGGTGGATATTTGAAGCTCCCAAAATGTGGCCTCACCTCATCCATCCAACCTGCTCTCCAATTTGAAAAGGTCTTGGGTTCTTCCATGAAATTTTCCTAGGCAAATAGTCAAATGATCATTCATTCAACAAATATTGATGGAGTACCCACTAAATCTCATCATGGATCCTCCATGGTAACAGGGAAGATATAACACAAATCATTACAGAAGTATTACAATGTCATCGTTTTCATTGTAACAATGGAAGCATTGCTTTGAAATAGTGCTCTGAAATGCTAGGAGAATGCATAAGGGCAGGATCTTATAGTCCTGAGAGGCCAAAGGAAATTTCTAGAATACAGTTACATTTAAGTAAAAATCAATCAATTAATTAATTTGAACAGGCAGAAATTTCTAGGCAGCAGTAAGCACATTATGAAAAGCCCTGAGATGCAAAAGCGACTAAAGGAATACGCAGATTGGTAAAGTAATCTGAAAGACAGCCATAGAGTTAGGCAGAAGCCAGATAAAGCCAAGTTTATGAGACTTCAATTTTGGTTTTTTTTTTCAAGTGTGCATACTTAAACAAAACTAGATTACAAACTCCTCCAAAGGTATAGACCTGGTCTTCTAAACTTAAATATTTCACATCTCCTCATAGCGCACAAAAAAAGTATTTAATAAGGGATGTCTAGGTGGCTCAGCGGTTTAGTGCCCACCTTCGGCCCAGGGCATGATCCTGGAGACCCGGGATGGAGTCCCATGTGGGGCTCCCTGCGTGGATCCTGCTTCTCCCTCTTCCTGTGTCTCTGCCTCTATCTCTCTGTGTGTCTCTCATGAATAAATAAAATCTTTAAAAAAGCATTTAATAAATGCTTCTTCTATACATGAAAAACATACTTTGCCAGCCTTTTAAATTCTAGAATATCCAAAATTATACCAAAAATTATTTATATATTCAGATAAATGAAACCGAAGAAAATTTTTTCCTTAAGTGCTGAGTATCGATATAAAATTCCTCAGAAAGAGAAACAATTTTTATTTGTAGTAAGCTGAGCATGTGGCTCTACCGGTATGATGCCTGAGTTCTGCCTCTAAATTCCTGGTGGAAGGAGTGAAAAGATGGTGATTTAAACACACCTGTGTATATACACAGGTACAAAAGACTAAAGGGTGTAAGGAAAATATGGTAGGGCTACTTGACCTATTACCTATGATTCAAACTGATCAATATATGGTAACACTGTCATAGGCAGCATTCTAAGATGGCAGAAAAATCCATGGCCTCTAAAGTTCCACTTGATTTTAGCTTTAGAAATTTCATTTCTGCACATTTTAGATAATCTCTGTTTGAGTGTGGCCAGAGCCCATGACTATGATGGGATTCACTTCCCGGATTAAATTCATCAAAGGTAAAAAAAAAAAAAAAAAAATCATCAAAGGGGAAATTAACTGACTAGGTCTAATCCAATCAGATGAATCCTTAAAAGAGATCTCCATGAAGTCAGAGAGACTCACAGTATGAGAAGGTCTATGGAAGAGCCATCTGGCTAAGGCACAAGACTCCCCTCTGGCCAACGAGCAAAACAATAATGCCAGTCCAAGAAACACAAAGTTATTAATTCTGCCAACAACCATGGGGCTTGGAAGAGAACCCTGGATCTTCTGGGTTGATGGATGCAAGTGGATGAGATTCCACTTGCAGAGACACCTGTATTTCAACTGCGTGAGACTCTTAAGCTGAGCATCCAGCTGTGTCACACCAACCCCTGATCTACCCGACCATAATAAATGTGTGTTAAGCCATCAATTTGCAGTAACTTGTCATGCAATCATAGAACAGTAAGACACTAGGGCATTTCTCATTTAAGCAAGTAGGATAGCATGTCTGGTAGGTAGTTTTCGAGGCTTGAGTTTTACAAATAATATTTCTAGCTCCTTCAAGGACTACACTGTTTTTGCAATTGACATGGATTGTGCGCTCTCTTCCAAGCTTCTCATCCTAAGGTAAAATCCGTGAATTCGTGGGTCAAAATTCCCTGACAACCTCTTCAGTGTGTCTGGGCCTGTTTGGTGGGGGAACTTATTCCCGAGCAGCTTATTCCCGGGCACAGAGGCTGCCCCTGCGGCTCCCGGCTGACAGCACAGGACAAGGGCTGCGGCTCACCCCTTTAACCCCAACCCGATTCCTTTGTTTTTGAAGAAGAATAATAAATGCATTTACTAAATTTTGAATAAGATTCTTGTGCACCTAGTTAATAAATTAACAATTATGTCATTTTGGGGAATTTGCTTTTTTCTTTTTAAAATATGGATGTTGTTATAAACATTTATTTCCCTTAGATATTTCCTGCTAAGGACTTTCTTTGATTGTTGGCCCACATGTTCAAAAAAGTAGCAAAACAAATTTGAATCATGACATTGTATTAATAAGTAATGGTTTAATAAAGTGAACAAATATATCTCCATACTGGTATAATTTATATTTTTTAACAATCCAGTTGCTTATACAGAATATAATCTTTAGTAAAAATTAAGAACCAAGTATTATTGAGAACATATTAATAATTCCATAAGTTCTTATAAAGAGCAATATGGGTTGTTTCTTATCAGAAAGTATTACCATGTTTTGTTATGATTTTGTTTTGATATTTTAATTCTGTTATGGTAATGGCAAATAGTCACTTAGAAGTCTTTTCATGGCTCAACCATGTTAGGTACCAAAGGTATAATTTGAAAGGTAGGTGATAATCTTATTCATATTTAATCCCCGGAGACTGTTTGATGGAATGTGTATGTGTGTATGTATGATGTATATATGAAGAATGGGTTCTGCAGTCAGTTGGATTTGACAGCACAGTGTGTTTAAAGTATAATTGAAATTCAAAACAACTTAGAACAGTTTCAGATATAGAAACTATCAATACAGAGCCTCTATGAAAAATTAACAAGCCATGGTTGTTATTAAATTAATAAAATAGATTTAATTTCCTAAATGATTTTATAATTATATACTAAATTTGATCAAACATCGTTTGCCCATGATACATTTTTAGCTTATCGTTTCTGAATATTTTGTTTGTAGGGTTATTTTTATTATTTATCTATATGTAAGTAAAGGTGAATTGGTTCTGGTAAATCTATCAACTAATAGACTAAGATGTTATCTGAGTGAATGGAAAGATACTTGTTGAGCTTTACAGACAAAATAAAGAAACCATACCTACGGGTCTTTATCAAATATTTGTGAATACCAATTTATAAAATACTTATGAGAAGAAAAAGCTTTGTGAAAACATGGAAAATCACTTTACTTTAAATTTATATTTTTTCTCTTTGGATAAACTTGGTTTTTTCAACTGGAACAATTCTCTTATAACCTGCCTTGTATTTATAACTCATTCAAACAATGTAGTAGTCAAGCTATATTTATCAGGTTACAGATCAGTCATGCACATTAATTCTATTATTTCTGCTGGGATTTCCCCCTTAAAAATTGAATATGACAGTGTTTTTTATTCTGGAGTAATGTACATAGTCTTTAAAACATCAACTGACAACAAAAAGACTTACTGAACCCTAGAGTTTTTGGTTTAGTGTTGGAGATCAAGTGGATTAAAAGTTAAATGATATATTTTTATTATTCCTTGGTCTCAGTATAGTTATAAATAAAGATGCTAACTTTTCACACTGAAATAGATGGCAATCATCTTTTGACAGGTAGTCTTTTGGATGATCCAGAATATACCTTTTTAAGCTTGTGTTACATTAGTATCAAAGGAAACTTGAAATGAAGTTTCATTAATTTCTAGGTCTCCAAGAATATTCTTGCAGACCCTAGTATGAGACACAACAGGCTGAAGCATTTAGATATTCACAGAATTTTGTTATTCTTAAAAGTGATGATATGAGTTCATATAATTAAACAGTTATTAATAAGATAGGTTCCTTTTTAGTTTTGGAATTTTACATCAAGATTCTTATTAAATTTGAGTTATTTTTATTTTCCATTGAATTAATAAGAAATTATAATATTTAGCTCCTAAGGGCAGCCAAATATGCTACTGTAATACAGCTAAACATCTTAGGGACTTAGGAAGTTCTGTGCTTCTATCCCTAGGATGGCTGCCTGCCTTAGGATAATGATAAGGAGTATGGGAAAAGCAGGCCATTACTTAATGCCCCAAGTACACTTGGCACTTGAAGGAAGGTTGCTTGAAGGACTCTGGAAATGTGAATATACCTGCCTCTTTTCTTTCTCAAAGATCTTGTTTAAAATAGTGTATCCCATTAGTAACAGAAAAAGTGATGAATATACACCAATATGGTTTATTTATCTCGAAATTATAAACATTTCCAGGCTATTAGGCACTTGTGCTATCTATTATACTTTATATATATTTAAAATATATATTTACATGTGTATTTCAACTGTTATATTTTATATATGTTATATTTAAACATAATAAATAAATATATATATTAAAACATACTAAAGTTAGAAATTGGAGAACGATGAGATAAATGTTTCTTTTCAAAATGATTCTTGTTGGAGAGCCTGGGTGGCTCAGTTTGTTAAGCATCATTGGTTTCAGATCAGCTTGTGACCTCAGGGTTGTGAAGTCAGGCCCCAAGTCTGGCTCTGAGCTCAGCATGGAGTCTGCACCAGGCTCTCTCTCTCTCTCTCCTTCCCACTCGGTTCTTCCTCCCTCCTTTCAGGCTCTCTCTCTCTCTCTAAAATAAATAAATAAAATCTTTAAAAATGACTTTTATTATAACATTGAAAGATAATTTATTTTTACTTTCACTTCATGTATTAGTAACTATATTAAAGTGTATGTGGTTAATATGCCTCACTTTTTTAAAAGTTGATTTAATTATTTGTAAAGAATTATTTAAAAGTTGGATACTGAGTTTGGTTTATTTTAACACCAAATGTATTTCAAATGTTATATTTTTTGTTTGTTTTTGAATTTTTTTGACCATTAAAGTTAAAAAGATAAATTACAAAGATATGAAGATGAAAATGGAAAAAGTTCATTATTGACTTATTATTTATTTTTATTTATCTGTATTTTTAATTTTAATGAATGTATCTAAAAAGAAAGAATTAATCAGTTTTGACCCATTTCTTAAAAATATGAAAATACATCTTTCTATTAGTTTAGAACTAAATGTTTCCCATCTTTTAATTGCCTTTGGAAATAATTTGTAATTTAGAAAAATTATAAACAAGTTAGAAAAATTTGTTTCCAAGTTTTTCAATTGTACAGGTGAAGTTGTTTTTTTTTATTCGTAGAGACACAGAGAGAGAATGAGAGTCAGAGACACAGGCAGAGGCAGAAGCAGGCTCCATGCAGAGAGCCTGACATGGGACTCGATCCAGGGTCTCCAGGATCATGCCCTGGGCTGCAGGTGACACTAAACCACTGTGCCACCGGGGCTGCCCCTGTTTTTTTTTTTAATAATTGATACAACATGCTCTCTCAGCAGCATGACTGTCTTTTGAAAAACATTTGCTCATTCATTTAAAAAAGTCACGTTTTCTTTAAAAGAATATTTTGGGTGTTAATTTTTCTGAAATTCTTGTCAGATAGCCCAGTACCACGTGTTACCTCCATAGAGAAAGGGTGAGCAAACTTGAAACAGTTGACTTTCATTTCCTCAAGATACCAATAGTGACCTGTAACTTTCTGATGTGTAGGCTGCTTGAGGGTGCTGGTGTCAATCCATTTGTTACATTTTATTACAGTTTAGTTTATTTTCTTAGATTAAAAAAACAACCTAAGTAGAAGTTCTAAGAGTTCTTTGTATACCCCCAAAGGACTGTTTTTTTGTTTTGTTTTCTTTATAAAGATTTTATTTATTTATTCATGAGAGGCAGAGAGAGAGAGAGAGAGAGAGAGAGTCAGAAACACAGGCAGAGGGAGAAGCAGGCTCCATGAAGGAAGCCTGATGTGGGACTGGATCCCAGGTCTCCAGGATCATGCCCTGGGCCGAAGGTGGTGCTAAACCACTGAACCACTGGGGATACCCACAAGGGATTGTTTTGTACACATATCTCACTTTGCAAATCATTAGTTGAAAGTATGTGTACAGAAATCCTATTGCCTGAAGGATAAGGCATCCTGAGTTGGGGATGGTAGTGTTCCCTGCTTGCCCCCACTCTCAGGTAGACATGAGAAATTGAGAGACATTTTCCTTCAGGAAGCAGCTTGGATGACTGACCTGCCTGTGTGGAAAGTTGAGCTATCATTTTCCATGTCGCCTCTGCCAGACCAATCCTGTGAGGAAAATACATTATTTCTTTGGGAAAGGGTGCCCCAGACTTTTGGACACCATTCATTTTCCACTTAAGCTTACTGAAGGCACAGAATAAAAACCCTCTTATGAGTTTCAACAATTCTCATGTGGTAAAAGTCCATTTGGATCCCGTAAAATAATTTTACTACTGGTAGCACAGAGGTGGAATGTCATGGGATCATCTAAGGGAGCAGCAATCTCCAATCAGTCTACCAAAAGCATAGTTCATGGGCACATGCGCCAGAAAACAATAGAACTTGTCACATAAAATTTTTGTGAGGATTACAGGAGATAATAAAACTGAAGCTTTGGTTATTTTAAATATATTATTCTTGTTCTATTCTTCTTATTAATTATCATTCTTATTTAGATAGCTTTTTTCCAAGTTTCTCCAGCATATCCTGATACATCTAGGATAACTAAAGGAGTCCTCAGATGATGCAACCTAAGGAAAAGGTGAGAACAGACACTCTCTTACCATTATGGCTAACAAGGTGGAATTATAATGGCTAGCATTTTTTGAGCACTTCTTTTCTGCCAGGCACTCTTCCAAGGGCTTTATGTGAATCTACTTATTTAATCCTTTCACAAGCATGCAAGTCAGGTACTATTATTGCCTGCATTTTATAGCTAAGAAAATTAACTTATAGAAGGAATCTGAAAAATTTATCCAAGGTCACCCAACTTAGAGAACTGAGGTCAAGTCCTGACAATCTAGATTGCAGCAGGATGTGAATCCTGAAAATATGAAAAGTCTGGCTATATTTTAAATAATCTCCTTTGAGGTGATGGGCAGTGGGCCCTTATGTCCTGTCCCCCCCTCCATTCTTGACATAAAACTCCTTGGAGTCATGTAGCAGTGAAATACAATGTAGATGAATGGCCAGAAACCTAGTGGACACTCAAAGAGAAGACCCTGCACTTTAAGATATTATCTTAAAGGGTGGAAATGAGGGGAAGAGGTCCTAAGTAGAGTAAGAGAGACCAGAAGTGGGATCCAGGTTGGAGTATCAGCTTTTCTGAGTAGGTAGCCCAAGGGGTATCCCGAGTAGGGTTACAACATTAGAAGTTGTTTTCTATTTTGTGCTGTTTACAAATGCCCTGGCCAGGGACAGAATGATTGAAATCCAGTCTATTGCTCAGCTCGCCAATTCTGTGGATAGTTCTGGCAAAAGGAAATGAGAAAGAATATCCAGTACAGTAAGAGTGTAAAGGGCAGGGGGGGAACCTGGGTGGCTCAGTCCATTAAGTGCAGGACTCTTGGCTTTGGCTCAGGTCAGAATCTCAGGGGCGTGAGAACCAGTTGGCCTGGGATTCTTTCCCCTATCCTGTCCCTCCCCCTGTGGTCCTCCCCACCACCACCATTCTTGCACACATGTGTGTGTGTGCCATAAATAAATAAATAAATAAATAAATAAATAAATAAATAAATATCTTAAAGAATGTAAAAAGATGAGATATTGAGAGACATTTTGAAAATGTGTTCATATGTGTTTGGTTGATCTCTGATAAATAAAGTCTGGAATCTTAGAGATCATAGTAGAGTTGTATACATGGAGATGATGACTAAGTTTGTGGGATCAGATTCATTTTCCTTCAAGTGAGTTTAGGTCAGGAAGAGAAGAGACTGAGGGAAGGATCTAGGGGTAGTAACTAATAAAATGTCACACAGAGGAAAAAAAGGCGATGAAGGAAAGTCAGAAGAAGTAGGAGGCAAATCATGGGAGATGAATGTCATAAAAACCTATTTAGTTAGAGGCACCTATTTGAGTTAGGTGAAAAAAAAGTTTTAGTAGCTTAGTACACTATACACAAATAAGAAAGGGAAAACATCATCAGATTTTGTATTTAGAAGATCTTTGATGAATTAAGAGGAAGCAATTTGGGCCACATGGTAGGGACAGAAGTCTTGCTGAGTTTTGAAGTGAGGGATGAGGAGATAGAAGCAAAAGTTTCGTGAATAAGAAAATTGGAGGGTGGGGAAATAACATGAGCCATTGCTGGGTTTGAGGAATTTTAGTTTTAGAAATAAAACAAAGAGGAAATATGTGTTTTTAATTTAATTTATTCTTTTAAATTTTAATTTTAAATTATTTTTAGGAATAAAATAAAGAGGAAGGATGAGCCAGAGCAATATAAAAACTAAAGTTGAAGGTCAGAAAGGTGGAACTAATAGAGCCAGACACTGGAAACCACAGAAAGCAGTGACATCAAGGACCCAACTGGAGAATAAGCCTTAGAAGAGACATTTCCTTCTTGGAAAATCAAAATATATAAGAAAGGAGAGGCAGGAGTGTAGATGAACTTTTATTTTTTGGGAAGCATTACATGAAGTGCGGAATGACCTTCAGTTTCTCAATGGAGGAGGAAGTAAGATAGGGAAGTTGGGGAGGGCAAAGATAGGCAAACAAGGAAAAGGGATTGGAAAGATTCTGGGGGTAGCCATTCTGAGAAATGGGAAGATAAATCAACCAAGGGAAAAACAATAGCACAGAGCATTGTTCCTCGATAGATGTTTCCCGAGTACTATTTATCACATGATGTGGAGCTGTATGGATACAAGAGGGAGAGAAAACGGCTTTTCTTTTCCAGGTAAATCTATCTGGGGAGCCAATACACAAAAATAGCTGTAAAGGAAGAGGTATAACATAAGAACCAAGTGAATATATGCTGTAAATGCAAAATGAATGCAAAGGTAACTATGGGACTGTTTCTTGGAGGACATAGTAGTTCTTGAAGGGTACTTGGAACTTCAGCAGGCAAAGATGGTGGGTGGCTGTTGGGGAAGGTTACATTGAGCACATGAAGTCTTATGTGGATCATAAAGAAAAGGTAGGACAATAACCTTTTTGGATGTAGACATATAGGTAGGACATTACAAGCACAGAACTTAAAATCAACAGACCAAAAGTATGGAAGGGCCAAACCAGTTCACTTTTTACCCAGGACACAGTCTTCATGTAATTAGATCACATCGGGGTCCCCTTTCTAGAGAGCCTTGTGTGGCAGGTGGAAAAGTTGGGACTTTTCCCAGGAGACATGAGGAAGCCATTGGAAGTTCTGAAACTCGGGAAGAATGTAACTAAAGTGATGTTTTAGTAACATGATGGTAGCTGCCATGAAATACAGATTGGAAAGCTCTGTAACAGTCTAGGCAAGAAGCACTCAAGACTTTCTTCTCTGTTTAAATCTGGTGAATGTTGTAATTACCAGGAGAAGCCTGTTTTACCCCATCATCATAAAGTCATCACTCCCCCCCTCACTTTTTCCTATCTTCGGTATCTTTGATTTCTGCTTCATTAATTCTTCCAAACTTTCAGTCTTCTTCTTAGCTCCTACCCTTTGCTGTTGGCCTTGTTTGGTTTGTCTTCCACTGCTCTATCTGTATGAGCTGTTCTGCTCTGTTCTTACTTGATTCAGAGAGTAAGCCTGCACATTTGGGCCTAGCCACAGGAGAGTCCAATCAACTGAGGACCTGATGTTCCATTCCTAATGTTACTGCCATATTCCATAATATTTGCTAAGCTGTAATGGTCATTAATGTTTGATGTCATTTTATTGAATAAATTCAATAAAGTATTTCTTCTTTTTTCCATGGGATTATAACTAACAGATGAGCATGTCAAATTTAGTGTGGTTGTATTTTTGAGTAGGAGATAAGGATAGTCGCTCCAGTAACCCTATACGTTTATTAAGTTTTCACATAATTGTATTCGGACTTGAAAGTCTTTAAAATTAAATTCAGAAAATCATATATGTTAACTTGATCTTGAAGCTCACCTTGGAATACTAAAATATTGCCATTGGTTTTCTGTCTGGATACATTGTTTTCTTATTTAATAAATTCTCAGTTTCTGCCTTCCCTTACAGTGACTTAGACTCTGAAACATAGTAAACATTTAAGTATATGAGGTGAAAATGTATATAAAAATGAATGGAAATGAATAGAAAGTAGTCTTGGATCTGGCATGTGGATATATCTACACAACAGTTTGTTCCCTCTGCCATTTGAATCCATAATAACCTTCCTTTAAAAGCATCATTACACTAGTTTCTAAGTATCTCAAAATTATCTTTAAGGCTTTAGGAAAGTAGAAATTTTGAGTAACTAATGCTTAATGCAAATTGTGCCAAAGGCAGTAAGAAAACATCGAGTACCTAAGATCGTCTTTTAAATTATATTTCATAAATGATTCACTCCTGCATTTCTGCTTGGACGCTTCTACATGAACCTTTTTTTCTTCCTTTTTCTTCAGTGAAAGAGGACAAACTTGGTTTTATCTCAAGAGCTCAAGAAAGGGCAAAAAATGGGTAGAAAGAAGTCTTTATTGTGGAAAATGAATCCATTTTGAAGTTCAACTGGAATAAGCAATTTTTGAATTTTGGGTAGACAATTTATCCAACTTCATAATTAACTTGATTATTTGATTTATTATGTAAACAAAGTATAATGTTTCTGAAAGCCTATAAATAATCACTTTTTCCAACCATGAAAGATTAAGAGAAAACAAAGGGAGTGAACAAAAAAGGGGGGGGGTCACAGATCTGTATCTGTATGGAGGCAGAGGGCAGTACTTTTGGGGAGTGCAATTTACATGAGCATCTGGGTCTTTTGTCATGTTTTGGATGGATGACCTGAGTCTGATATATTGGTGAATAGCATTAACAAAGGTCTGGTTGTCAAAGGCTAGAAAGAAAAATGCAATTAGCCACAGCAATGAGGTGATGTCTGTGTTTGGGGGAAAAAATCGACACCTAACTGGCAATAGAAAACACTGAAATGAATCAGTAAAAGGCCAGATTTTGTGTGTGTGCATGTGTGTGTGTATGTATTACATAATGATCTTAACTCAGTAGGATATGACAACATGTCATTTTTTGTTAATGTTTGGTTTATGTGATGCAAGTGAATGTGTACCTGTTACCAAAGAAATGACATGAACCCAATGAATTTTTAACTTGTAACACACCAACCTGACATTTGTAATACTGTTTGTTTCCATTTAAAGAAAATTAGAGGGATCCCTGGGTGGCGCAGTGGTTTGGCGCCTGCCTTTGGCCCAGGGCGCGATCCTGGAGACCCGGGATCGAATCCCACATCGGTCTCCCGGTGCATGGAGCCTGCTTCTCCCTCTGCCTGTATCTCTACCTCTCTCTCTCTCTCTCTCTCTCTCTGTGACTATCATTAAAAAAATTAGAAATAAATAAAAGTGCACTTGGAGTCCAAAAGAAGTTTGCTCTTTTTTTGGTCTATTTTTTTTTCTTTATAAACCATGCTATCCATAGTAGAGAAGCATATCTAATCTCCCAATTAGGTCAGGCCCCAGGATAATCAATCTCTTTAACAGCAGATGCCTTGTTTTAGCAAATGAATGCTTGGTTTCAAAAGCAGTTTTGTGTTGAGAGAGGAGTGCAGTTGGCATGGGTGATTAGAACTCTTTTAAACCCTATAAAACGCTTCTGTAGATTGTTTTATGCCCACACTTTGTGAACTGAAGTAAATGCTGTATATCTCCATCTTGAAATGAACATGGCAGGGACTTTATACAGCCTGTGAGAACATCAACATGTATATAAATGGAATTATCTGAAGAAAAACATTTTTATGTCCATTTGAATTAAACCGTGATTTTGATAACATTTAAAACTAGTGAATATGTTTTTAGTTAGTGAGCTTCATATTAATTAAATATGCTTCTTAAGGAGTATAGCTTAATTATTGGGTTAGCATTTTTAAAACTGAAAACTACAATGGCAAGTTAACAGGATTCTTATATTTATTGTTTGGCCTACATTTACACGAATCTGCAAATGCCTCCCTTCATGTCTAATGCCTTTTCAGTTCTTATTCACATCATGCGTCAATGAGCAGTGTGCAAGACAACTCTGAAATCAGGAAAAAATCATTTAACATTGAAGTTTATAAGCTGTATATTAAGTAAAAACTATAGATTGACTTTATTTTGCTCGAAACAACTAATTTAATATGTGTTGAAATATAGTGAAATACATTTCACTATGGTATAACAAAAAAAACTCTAAGACTTCAGTAAATTATTTTACATAATGTTCAAAATCTGATTGCTAGACCTCATCAGTTATGCCTGAATGTGATACATAAAATAATTCAGAAGGCCACATGAATATTTATTTCCTTTTTTAAGCGAGTAGTCATATAATAAGAAGCATTGAGTTGAAACATTTGCAAAGTAGTTAAGAAAAAAAGCACTCACTTGCATATTTGAGATGTTTTCATTTCAACTTTATTGTATAATAGTTCTACCAATACTTCTCCCCTCTTAAAAATTGTTTCAATCGTGTCTAATCTGTGGAAAGTTAATATTTTCCATAGTGAAAGTGGATAAGACAGCTGAGGAAAAATTAAAAGCATATAGTCTTTAATTTAAGAAACATTTGATACTAATTACTTCCTACCCTTCACAAGACTTAAATGTTGGTGAATGTATAGGATTACATTACTTTTTTAAGCAAGGTTTTAAGGCCAAATTTGGTAGATAAGGTAGAGGTCCGGTAAGATGAGATTTTTAAAATACAAGCATTTTTTTAAATACAGTCATTCTTTATAATACCAAATACCAGAATAGAACTGTGGCAATCCACTTGTGCTTATTCTAACTCATAATAGCATTTTTTCTTTCTTTTTTTCTTTCTTTCCATTTATTTATGCGAAAAATCCACTTTAATAATCTAGCTTCAGCTCAGTTGACAACTTCTCAAGTGTAAGAGAAGTCTTTCCAAGAGGCCTCAATCCACTAAGAGGTTACAGCTCAGAGAAGGGAAGAGCTCCAAGAAGCCCTGGAAGGGGCTGATGGTCTGGAGGACTCCTGAGGTGCAGGCGGTCTCCTGGATGGAGTACATGGCCAGCTGGGGGCTGCCTAAATCTAGAAGCTGCAGGCCCAGCCGAGAAGCCAAGAGAGGTCCGATGGTGGTCCCACAGGGAGAGGCATTCCGCACCATGAGATCCTGCAGGGGCACCCCGACACTGTTGGCCACCTGTCAGATCAGGGCCTCGGAAACCGCATTCGAGGCACAGCGCTGCTTGCTGTTCACCATGATCACAGGGCCCTTGTGGAAAAGGGGCCTGTGGTTCTCCTCGTGCTTGTCTGGGTGGTTGGGGTGCACGGCGTGGGCCACGTCTGCGTTGATCATGTAGAATTTGGGGATGGCTTCCTCGACCCCCGTCAGGTGCTGGGAGGGGGCCGAGATGCGGCGCAGCACCAGCTGTCAGCAGTGACTGAGCCCCCTGGGCACCCTCGGAGCCCGCCTCTTCGTTGTCATAGAGAGCGACCATGCACAGTGGGGCTCCAGGGCCAAAGAGGCAGGGGCCACACAGGAGTCGATCAAAGCCTGCAGGGCACAGAAGCAGCTGTGCAGATTGTCTAGCCAGGCGCAAAGATGAACTCCTCATAGGCACCAGCCAGGACCGCAGGCTGCGTGCCAGCAAGGCCCAGCTCCACCTCCAAGATCTCCTCGGGGCTCAGTCCCAGAGGGGCCACAGAAGGGACATGAGAAGGAGTGGTGGCGGTCATCTGCAGCATTGAGAGGCCCAGGCTCAGGAGTCCCCTTCTCCAGCTCCTCCGGGACAGCTGCGGCAAGAATGGGGACTAAGGGCAGCTCCCTGTGGGGCCCAAAGTTCTCGTTGACATTTCACGGCAGAGGGATGGCCAGGTGGGGGATGGGGAGAATGGGCCGGTGCACGTGCCCCAGCCGCTGACCCAGCCGGCCTGAGGGAGGGCACTTGACAAGGACGCGTCCAGTCAAGGTCAGGTCCCCGTCGGACCGGGTGCTCCAGATCCCACAGCAGAGGTCTCCACGCCAACCTGCTGGAAGCCCACCTGGCTACGGCGGGAGCGCCGTTGCACCCGGAGGCAGGGACTGTCCGGGTGGGCCCCGGTGAGGCTGAAACCATTGCCAGGAACACCCTGGCCTCCCACAGCACAAGCGATGATCTGATGATCGTGGAGGAGCTCCCGGGCAGGAAGTACTTGCTCTCCGGCTTGATATCCCAGCTCTCCGTCTCTTTGAGTTCATGGAAGGCAGCCTGGAGGAGGCAGCTGCGGCACTGGGCCACCGCGTGGAAAGGAGGGGGCTTTTTAAATTTATTATTATTTTTTTACAAATTTATTTTTTGTTGGTGTTCAATTTGCCAACATATAGAATACCACCCAGTGCTCATCCCCTCAAGTGACCACTCAGTGCCCATCACCCAGTCACCCACACCCGCCGCCCACCTCCCCTTCCACCACCCCTAGTTCATTTCCCAGAGTTAGGAGTCTCTCATGTTCTGTCTCCCTTTCTGATATTTCCCACTCATTTGTTCTCCTTTCCCCTTTATTCCCTGTCACTATTTTTTATATTCCCCAAATGAATGAGACCATATAATGTTTGTCCCTCTCTGATTGACTTACTTCACTCAGCATAATACCCTCCAGTTCCATCCACGTCGAAGCAAATGGTGGGTATTTGTCATTTCTAATGGCTGAGGAAGATTCCAGTGTATACATACACCACATCTTCGTTATCCATTCATCTTTCGATAGACACTGAGGCTCCTTCCACAGTTTGGCTATTGCGGACATTGCTGCTAGAAACATCGTGCAGGTGTCCCGCGTTTCATTGCATCTGTATCTTTGGGGTAAGTCCCCAGCAGTGCAATTGCTGGGTCGTAGGGCAGGTCTATTTTTACCTCTTTGAGGAACCTCCACAGTTTTCCAGAGTGGCTGCACCAGTTCACATTCCCACCCACAGTGCGGGAGGGTTCCCCTTTCTCCGCATCCTCTCCAACATCTGTGGTTTCCTGCCTTGTTAATTTTCCCCATTCTCACTGGTGTGAGGTGGGATCTCATTGTGGTTTTGATTTGTAGTTCCCTGATGGCAAGTGATGCAGAGCATTTTCTCATGTGCGTGTTGGTCATGTCTGTGTCTTCCTCTGTGAGATTTCTGTTCATGAGATGACAGAAGGTTTAGTTAGAAAGGACAGATCACATTTCCTGCTGTTTGACTTTCGTTTTGTTTTCTCCAGTTTGAATTACTGAAAAAGAAATGGGAAGGATCAGTCAGCATTCCTCACGCCACTAAGGAGGCTTCCTGTCAAATTATATGGAAGGTGGGTATAACTCCTCATTTTGTTGTATGAGACTATTTTTAAATTTTCTGGAGAGATAATTGGAGAATCGCTCAAGCATGTTTGAGGATCGGGAGTGATCCTCCCGGAGGAGATGGAGAAGATGCTGAAAGCGGCGCCCGCCGAGCAGAGCGGCTCCTGGAGCCCAGGGAGCCGCAGGCGGAGCTCCCGGCAGGCCCGGGCGGAGGAGCGGAGGAGGCGGGAACCGGTGCGGCGGAGGCGACACAGGAGAGCGCAGGAGGCAGCAGCTGGTGGAGAAGGAGGTCAAGGTGCGAGAGAAACAGTTTTCCCAGGCACGACCCCTGCCCCGCTACGTGCCAGTCCCGAAGGAGGACTTTGACCTGAAGACCCACGTCGAGTGTCGGCGGCGCCGCTGGCTGCCTGCGCGGTGCTTAGCAGCCAGGTCTGCCGGTCCTCGGTCGAGATGCTGGCGAGATTCAGTCCTGGCAGAAGCGCCGGGTTGGCCTCGACCGGCTCAGGCGCACCCTTTCCCGTTATGTGGACAGGCACGAGCCGGAGCTGAAGGGGGTCATCTGCTTCCAGGCCATCGCGGAAGTGTACGCAGACCCCCTGCGCAGTGCGGCCAAGAGCCCGAACCCAGCCCTCACCTCCAGGTGAAGCCCCGCCGCGGTGCTGCAGGGTGGCCCCGCCCGCAGAGGCCACGCGCACCTGGACGGACGTCATCGCCCGGGAGCGGAGGCCTACACTCA
This sequence comes from Canis aureus, assembly GCF_053574225.1. NCBI lineage: Eukaryota > Metazoa > Chordata > Mammalia > Carnivora > Canidae > Canis > Canis aureus. The sequence continues at coordinate 816,261 of NW_027554438.1, read as the reverse complement.
GCTCCTGAACGGACTGTGGTCGGGGCCCGGACTCCTGCTGCCCCCCGAGACAGAGCCGCACGCTGGGCCCTCGGCCACGCGGGAGCGCTCCCCGGGCCCTGGGGGGTGGGGGGAGCGGAGCGCCGCCGGGGCTCCTGTGCCAGGCTGCGTGCTCTTCTGTACGGAGCTCGGCCCCTAACGTACCGGCCAATGGATAAAAAGTGGGGAGGCTCCTGGGAACTCAGAATTTGCAATAACCCTTCGGGGTCCTGACCCAGGCCTGCCCGGGCTGAGGAGCCGGTGCAGAGGGGGCCTCGAGCTCTGACCGGCCCCTGCGCTCCCCAGCCCGTGTTCTCTTTCACAAAGGACAAATTATGGTACCGGAATCTGCCAAAGATCCCCTCCTGCCTCAGCCCCCCTTTGCAGGGGCCTCGGAGGCTGAGGAGAGCCACATCCAGATTGGGGAACCAGCTCAGGCGGTGCACTTGTCAAACCCCGCTCCACCCTGCTCTCCTGCATTTTATTACTTTGTTCAAGGGCCAGAGACCTCAGGTGTCATCCTTGAGGTCCCAGCCCCGTCCCCTTTTTGCAGACCCCAAACTCTGATCTCCATGGTGACTGCTTCACCGCCATGGTTACAGACTCCTAGCCTGGGCTCTGTGGCTCTGCCCATGCTTCTACTGTGGGCCCACCTGAGGGTACCTCCTGCCATCTCTCCAGCCCAGGACCTTGTGCTTCTCACGCTGGGAGTGGGGGAAGGGACCAGACACCCCCTCTTTGCCCTCCACCTGTGTCTCCAGGCCTGATGCACAGCATGTGGCCCCCCAGCCCAGCCCTCTCCCTTCCACTGGTGCCTTGCTTAGAGCCAGAAGGGACGAAGCCCCTGACATCCAGAGACTGGAAGAGGAAGGGAGCTGATGGGAACTGCGGCTACACGGGTTCTGTACAGGCTGGGTTTCTAACAGGGTTGGAGGGCTGCTCAGACGCTCCAGGGAGAACCTGAGCAGGAGAGGAGGCAGCAGAGAGAGAGGATCCTGAGGTGTGGCTGCCCTCCCTTCAGCATCAGAAGGGTGACAGAAATGGAGAGCAGAGGACCAGGCCACCAGCTGCCTGGCCTTGGCCCTTCACACCTTAACACTAAGCCCACCTCCTTGCCCACCACTGGGCAGTGGCTGCTAGGCCCCAGGCTGGGTGACTTTCAGTATTTGTAAGCATCTGAACAGAATAATAAAGCATTTGGAGTACGTGTTTGGGGGAAAAAAAGAGGAGGGTGGGTGACTCAGTGATTGAGCATCTGCCTTTGGCTCAGGTTGTGATCCTGGGGTTCTGGGATCGAGTCCCACACCAGGTTCCCCGCAGGGAGCCTGCTTCTCCCTCTGCCTATGTCTCGGCATTTTCTCTCATGGATAACTAGATAAAATATTTTAAAGAAAAGAATATTTGAGGATCATGACAAAAAGAAGAAACCTTGATTATTGATTATCAAATAATAACTTGGTATCTGATTACTGCTTATAATCAGTATATATATATATATTGCCAATATATATTTTGCCAAATATATTGCCAATAATATATTTGCCAATATATATTTTGCCAAATATATTGCCAATTATATATTTTTATTTGTGATATTATGTATGTATTAAACATTTCAGTATTTAATATGAGTGGAATACATTTTTTTAGCTGTTTGAGGAAAAAGAAAGCGAGAGAGGCTTTCCACATCAGTCCCTGAGTTGTAGCAGTTTAGTGTGAAATGCTTGAAACACATGATGTTTTTAACTGTCATATTTAATTCTTATACATGTTTGGCTAAGTATGAAGTAATAGAAATCAGAAGCATTTTTATGTGGTTGGAAACTGGCTGATTTTTATTAGTCATGAAAGTTTTAAAGGTAGTGACTCGAGCTCTGAGATATATCTTCATTTCTACTTTAACCTTTTAAAATTATTTAGATACAAATTATTTGCTGCAACAAGGTAATGTCAATTATGAGGTTATTACTTTTGGATTTTAAAGCACTTGAGTTTACTTATACTGGGTTAGTAAAATTGTCTTTAAAAATATCCATATCTACTTATAATTCCTCAGGAATTAAAAATATTACATGATAAAATGTAATTAACAGAGATTTCATCAAAGAGGAGATATGGATAGCAAATAAGCACGTGAAAAGTTGATTGGCTTATTAGTAATTATGGATTTGCAAATTATAACCAAAATTAAATACCATTATATACCATTGAATACCATTAAATACCATTAAGTATTATTATTATTAGAGTCGCAAGGAAAAAAAACATCCTAAGTGCTGATGAAGATGCAAAACAACTGTAACTCTCATACATTGATTGCTAGTGGGAATACAAAATGGTTCGACCAACATGGAATACAATTTCTCAGTTTCATTTTTTTAATATTTTATTTATTTGTTCCTGAGAGACACAGAGAGAGAGGCAGAGACAGGCAGAGGGAGAAGCAGGTTCCCTGCTGGGAGCCCGTCGTGGTACTCGATCCTGGGACCCTGGGGTCATGAACCAAGCCGAAGGCAGACGTTCAACCACTGAGCCACCCAGATGTCCCATATGATTCCATTTAAATAATAACATTTTGGAAAAGACAGAACTATGGGTGCAGAACACAGGCCAGGGTCACCAAGACACAGGGAAAGGAGATTGACTACAAAATGCTGTGAGAGGACATTTTCAGGGGACAGAATTGCTCTGTATCTTGATTGTGGCATATGTACCTACCTACATACGCTCAAGAATACTCACTGATCTATAAACTCAAAAAGGTGAACATGATGCAAGTAAATTATGCTTCAATAAACCTGACAAAATAAAGCATTCATGATGTTATTTTTAAAAAGTCTTATTTGTGGATTTCAAAGTTCCCAAATATTCTGAATGAGTGGAATTAAATATTATAGGCTGATTCTGCTGAGACTTCAACTTTAGACTTTGTTTAAAAGGGATGTAAATTAAAAAAAATAAAGTGTGTTTGGATGGTTCCCTTGGTTAACCATCAGACTCCTGGTTTCATCTCAGGTTAAGAACTCAGGACCCTGAGACCCACTGCTAACCCTGAGCTGGCTCTGCAGGGAGTTTGCTTGAAGATTCGCGCCTCTGCACCTTCACCACCTGTGTTCAATCTCTCTCTCACTCTCAAGTAAATGAATAAGTCTTAAAAAAAAGGCATGTACATTTTCAGAGGTAACCAATCAGAAAATAACGTCTGTATCATGTAAGGGTTAAAGGAATTAGAAAAAAAATAGCCCGAACAAATTTGATTTTTTTAAAGATTTTATTTATTTATTCATGAGAGAAGCAGAGACACAGGCAGAGGGAGAAGCAGGCTCCCTGCAGTGAGCCCGATGTGGGACTCGATCCTGCATCTCCAGGTTCACATCCTGGGTTGAAGGCAAATGCTAAACCCTTGAGCCACCAGGGGATCCCTTTCTTTTTTTTTCCCAATCAATAAACATTCGTTGCCCATTTACAATGTGCTAAACACTAGGCACTGTGCATACAGACAAAAGGCGCACTGACTGCTCCCAAGGAGTTTATTAACAAGTTGGGGCCACAACAAAATAAATAGTTAAAATACGATGCGGTCAGAAGGGAGGGGCAAGATGGCAGAAGAGTAGGGTCCCCAAGTCACCTGTCCCCACCAAATTACCTAGATAAGCTTCAAATCATCGAATTTGGCCTGAGATTTAAAGAGAGAACAGCTGGAATGCTACAGTGAGAAGAGTTTGTGCTGCTATCAAGGTAGGAAGACGGGGAAAAAAGAAATAAAGAAACAAAAGGCATCCAAGCGGGAGGGGCCCCGCAAGGAGCCAGGCAAAGGCCGGGGCGAGTGTCCCCAGGACAGGAGAGCCCCGTCCCAGAGAAGCAGGAGCTTCACCAATCTTCCCGGGGAAAAAGGAGCCCGCAGTGAGTTAGAGCAGGACCCCAGGAGGGCGGGGATGCCCCCAGGCTCCCTGGGACACTAACAGAGCACCTGCACCTCCAGGAGAGTGCACCGAGGTCCCTATAGCACTGCAGCATGAGCAGGGCTTGACACAGGATCAGCTCAGAAGGGGCTGCATGGCCAGGAGCATGAATCCAACAGCACAGGCCCAGGAGCACAGGGCGCTGGGGACACAGCCCAGGATCCAGCCTCCCCTTGGGACAGTCAGAGGCCGGGAGGGGTCAGGATACAAAATCAATGCCCAGAAGTCAGTGGCATTTCTATACACTAGCAATGAGACTGAAGAAAAAGAAATGAAGGAGTCCATCCCATTTACAATTACACCCAAAAGCATAAGATACCTGGGAATAAACCTAACTAAAGAGGTAAAGGATATATACCCTAAAAACTATAGAACACTTCTGAAAGAAATTGAGGAAGACAATTGACAGGGAATAAAATAAAGGGGAAAGAAGAAAAAATGAGAGGGAAATATCAGAAAGGGAGACAGGACATGTAGACTCCTAACTCTGGGAAATGAACTAGGGATGGTGAAAGGGGAAGAGAGCATGGGGTGTGGGTGAATGAGTGATGGGCACTGAGGGGGCACTTGACGGGATGAACATTGGGTGTTATTCTGTATGTTGGCAAATTGAATACCAATAAAAATAAATTTATTATAAAAAAAATTCTAAAAAATTTTTCTTAACTATCTACTTTTCTAGTTGATCTCATGTGGAAAATTAAGCTGATTTCTTTTACATCCTTTTACATAAGTGAGAAGATAAGGTATTTAATACTCTTTCATATTTATAGATCATCTTCCAAATTACAGCCAATATGATTTTTTATTTGGCAACAAACATTTTAAAAAAATCTAATGAACAACAACAACAAAAAATCTAATGAACAAAAATTTGAAGAAAGAGAAAAATGCTCCACATTTGGCACTCAGTCCAAGGTTGACACTGTAAAGATTTTCTTCTTTCTTATTCTTTACTAAATTAAGAGTATCTTTATGTTTAAAAAAAATGAGATTGCACATAAGGAGCAAAACTTCAAAATTACTTAAAATAGAAGTGTTTCATTGAATTGTTTTATATCGTTTTAATTTGGGTGAAGTAATTGTAAATGGGATGGACTACTTTATTTCTCTTTCTTCAGTCTCATTGTTAGTGTATAGAAATGCCATTGTTTTATGGGCATTGATTTTGTATCCTGCCACACTACCAAATTGCTGTATGAGTTCTAACAATCTTGGAGTGGAGTCTTTTGGGTTTTCTATGTAGGGTATCATGTCATCGGTGAAGAGGGAGAGTTTGACTTCTTCTTTGCCAATTTGAATGCCTTTAATGTCTTTTTGTTGTCTGATTGCTGAGGCAAGGACTTCCAATACTATGGTGAATAGCAGTGGTGAGAGTGGACATCCCTGTCTGGTTCCTGATCTTAGGGGAAAGGCTCCCAGTGCTTCCCCATTGAAAATTATATTTCCTGTGAGATGTTCGTAGATGGCCTTTCAGATGTTGAGGAATGTTCCCTCTATCCCTACACTCTGAAGAGTTTTGATCAGGAATGGATGCTGTATTTTGTCAAATGCTTTCTCTGCATCTAATGAGAGGATCCTATGGTTCTTGGTTTTTCTCTTGCTGATATGATGAATCACACTGATTGTTTTACGAGTGTTGAACCAGCCTTGTTCCCCGGGGATAAATCCTACTTGGTCGTGGTGAATAATTTTCTTAATGTGCTGTTGGATCCTATTGGCTAGTATCTTGTTGAGAATTTTTGCATCCATGTTCATCAGGGATATTGGTCTGTAATTCTCCTTTTAGTGGGGTCTTTGTCTGGTTTTGGAATTAAGGTGATTCTGGCTTCATAGAACGAATTTGGAAGTACTCCATCTCTTTCTATCTTTCCAAACAGCTTTAGTAGAATAGGTATGGTTTCTTCTTTAAACGTTTGATAGAATTCCCCTGGGAAGCCATCTGGCCCTGGACTTGTGTGTCTTGGGAGGGTTTTGATAACTGCTTCAATTTCCTCCCTGGTTATTGGCCTGTTCAGGTTTTCTATTTCTTCCTGTTCGATTTTTGGTAGTTTGTAGCTTTCCAGGAATGGGTCCATTTCTTCTAGATTGCCTAATTTATTGGCGTATAGCTGTTGATAATATGTTTTTAAAATCGTTTGTATTTCCTTGGTGTTGGTAGTGATCTCTCCTTTCTCATTCATGATTTTATTAATTTGAGTCTTCTCTCTCTTCTTTTTAATAAGGCTGGCTAATGGTTTATCTATCCTATTAATTTTTTCATAAAACCAATTCCTGGTTTTGTTGATCTGTTCCACAGTTCTTCTGGTCTCGATTTCGTTGAGTTCTGCTCGAATCTTAATTAACTCCCTTCTTCTGTGGGGTGGAGGATCTATTTGCTGTATTTTCTCTAGCTCCTTTAGGTGTAAGGTTAGTTTTGTATTTGAATTCTTTCCAGTTTTTGGATGGATGCTTGTATTGCGATGTATTTCCCCCTCAGGACTGCTTTTGCTGTATCCCAAAGATTTTGTATGGTTGTATCTTCATTCTCATTAGTTTCCATGAATATTTTTAATTCTTCCTTAATTTCCTGGTTGACCGTTTCATCTTTTAGCAAGATGGTCCTTAACCTCCACGTGTTTGAAGTCCTTCCAAACTTCTTATTGTGATTTAGTTCTAATTTCAAGGCATTATGATCTGAGAATATGCAGGGGACGATCCCAATCTTTTAGTATCAGTTAAGACCTGATTTGTGACCCAGTATGTGGTCTATTCTGGAGAAAGTTCCATGTGCACTTGAGAACAATGTGTATTCAGGTGAGTTTGGATGTAAAGTTCTGTAGGTATCTGTGGAATCCATCTGGTCCAGTGTATCATTTAAATCTCTCATTTCTTTGTAGATGTTGTGTTTAGAAGACCTATTGAGTGTAGAAAGTGCTAGATTGAAGTCACCAAGTATAAGTCCAAGTATAAGTGTAGTATTATCGAATTATGTCTTAACTTTGGCATTGTGTAACTCTGTGGAAGAGAGGACTGTTTCTGATTCTTTCTTTTGAGGTAAGGTTTTCCTTCTAGTCATTTTGCTCAGTGCAGAGTGGCCAAAAACAAGTTGTATTGGGAAAAGGAGAAAAAGAGAGGAGGGAAAGAATGAAAGAAAAAGGAAATAAGAAGAAAGAAAAGGATGAAAAAAAGAGAAAAAAGAAAAAAGAGAAGAAAAAGAGGAAAAAAGGGGTGGGGGAAAGCAAACAGAAATCAAAAAGGAAAAAAAAAGAGGGGGAGTATCCTGTGGTTCTGTATACTGTAAGTTCCTTGACTTCGGAACTTTCTAGTGCTGGTTGATCAATAATTTGTTTTTCCCATGTCCGCCTTGCTGGTCTTTAAGGGGAGGGTCCTGTTGTGCTGATTTTCAGGTGTTAGCACTTGGGGAAGCTGTTCAGCCCCCTGCCTGGTGCAGGGCTCAGTGACTGATGTTTAAGCTGATTATCTGGTGAGGCCACTGTGAGGCTCAGTGGGGGTTGTTGATCCTGGGAGGCCCCAGGAGGAACAGTAACAGTGGCAGAGGCCAGCTCTGCAGCCCTGGAATCAGCTTCCACAGTAACTACAGAGCTCTCATTGTGCAGGGGTCTGGATGCTCCAGGGGTGGGGCCGCTGTGTGCTCAGCTTGGGGCAGGAGAGTCCTTGTTGTCTTGTGCCCTCCTGGCCTCTGCCTGTCCTGGAGGGAGGCTGGATCCTGGGCTGTGTCCCTGGCACCCTGTGCTCCCGGGCCTGCGCTATTGGAATTGCGATCCTGGCCCCGCAGCTCCCTCTCTGCAGAGCCGCCTGAGCTGCTTTCGAGCTGCTCCCATGGCCTCGTAGCCCCTCCTGTGTGGAGTCTCTGCCAGAGCCGCCTCTGAGCTGCTCCAGGGTCCAGCCGTGCGGGCGCAGCAGCCCTTTAGGGAGCTCGGGACCCTCTCCTGGGGCGCAGGTGCTCTGTTAGTGTCCCAGGGAGCCTGAGGGATCCCTGCCCTCCTGGGATCCTGCTCTAACTCCCTGCAAGGCCTTTCTGCCTGAGAAGATTGGTGAAGCTCCTGCTTCTCCGGGTCGGGGCTCTCCTGTCCTGGGGACACTCACCCTGGCCTTAGCCTGGCTTCCCACAGGGCCCCACCCCCTTGGATGCCTTTTGTTTCTCTATTTCTTTTTCCCCGTCTTCCTACCTTGATAGAAGCATGCACTCTTCTCACTGTAGCATTCCAGAAGTTCTCCATTTAAATCTCAGGCTGAATTCATAGATTTTCAGGATGATTTGAAGGTTATCTAGTTAATTTGGTGGGGACAGGTGACTTAGTGACACTACTCTTCCACCATCTTGTCCCTCCTCCCTCCCAGTTAGTTTTGAAGCAATTTCATGGAAATGGAGCATCCTTTATTTGTACACAATATTAATAAAGATAAGGAATTGGGACTTTGTGTTTTGCTATTTTGCTATTGTCTTGGGTCCAGAGACTCCCTACTTGCCATGAAGCCTGTATGTTGATGGTCAGTTTGTCTTGAGCTGCTCAGGAAACCAAAGTTCTAACAGAAAAATAATCAATTCCAATGAGAAAGAATTATCAAACGTAGGGTCAAAATTTCTATATTCTCTTCCTTTCTTCTGAGAAATTAAAAAAAATCAGAAGATGATTCCATTAATACAAAATCAGAACAAAGAGTGTAGGATTGTTAAAAGTAAGTGAGTGAGCTGTGAGTAACCTAGTAAGCCATTCTTCTCAGTTCCAGAGAAATATTTACCAAGACATCGAACTGCTGGTCTGCTGAGAAAACTTGAGCTACGAACCCCATACAAATTGATAAATTTGAACACTTTTAAACTTTTTTTTGAAAGTCAGGATAAAGAAAAAGTGTTTTCTAACATTTTATTATGGTTATTTTCACCAATAAAGCAAAATTGAAAGAATTTTACAGTAAACACCAAAATATCAACGAGGTTATACCATTAATATTTTGTTATGCTTAGTTTTATTACATTTCTGTCTGCATATCCATGCCCCTCAGACAAAAAAAAAGAATATATATGGCATGACACTATTTACATAAATTTCAGAAGAGCAGGCTCAGCTAATCTATGATGTTAGAAGACAAGATGTGGGCAGCCCCGGTGGCTCAGTTGTTTAGCACCGCCTTCAGCCCAGGGTGTGATCCTAGAGACCAGGGATCCAGTCCCACATCAGGTTCCCTGAATGGATCCTGCTTCTCACTCTGCCTGTGTCTCTGCCTCTCTCTGTGTGTGTCTCTCATGAATAAATTTTAAAAAATCTTTAAAAACCTAAAAAGAAAAGAGAAAAGAAGTCAGGATGCCAGCCAGGCTAGCAGGAGAAGATTTCCTGGAAGGGTTCATATGGAACTTTGCACATGATAGTGAAGGAGGATTTCGACCACCTCCATTTTGACCTCAAACTTTCTAATTGATTAAGTTCTTCAATCAGCTTATCTCTTAACTCAGGCAAAACACCCAGCAGGCATAGCATCCCCTGAAGGGTACTCCTTTTCACTAAACCCTGACTTGTTTCTCTGCCTTCGAATCTTGTCAGTGGCAAATGAAATCTTAGTGACGAATAACATGGGTCTATTTGGGAACCCTGTGCTCTTGCTCTCCTCTAACCCGGCTACAATAGTGTCTTATTTCTTGATGTTGATGATAGTTTCACTGGGGTGTTCGATCTGTGAAAATTCACTGAGTTTATATGTGTAATGTGCACAGTTCCAAATGTTATAATTCAAAAAAAACCGATACCACACAGAACTATTATAAAGAGATTAAACTCATATAATAAAATACAGAGGTCATCAGAGTAAATAGAAACCAAACAGAAAAAAAATGAACTATTGGGACTTCATCAAGATAAGAAGCTTTTGCACAGCAAAGGATACAGTCAACAAAACTCAAAGACAACCTACAGAATGGGAGAAGATATTTGCAAATGACATATCAGATAAAGGGCTAGTTTCCAAGATCTATAAAGAACTTCTTAAACTCAACACCAAAGAAACAAACAATCCAATCATGAAATGGGCAAAAGACATGAACAGAAATCTCACAGAGGAAGACATAGACATGGCCAACATGCACATGAGAAAATGCTCTGCATCACTTGCCATCAGGGAACTACAAATCAAAACCACAATGAGATACCACCTCACGCCAGTGAGAATGGGGAAAATGAACAAGGCAGGAAACAACAAATGTTGGAGAGGATGCGGAGAAAAGGGAACCCTCATACACTGTTGGTGGGAATGTGAACTGGTGCAGCCACTCTGGAAAACTGTGTGGAGGTTCCTCAAACAGTTAAAAATATACCTGCCCTACGACCCAGCAATTGCACTGTTGGGGATTTACCCCAAAGATACAAATGCAATGAAACGCCGGGACACCTGCACCCCGATGTTTATAGCAGCAATGGCCACGATAGCCAAACTGTGGAAGGAGCCTTGGTGTCCAACGAAAGATGAATGGATAAAGAAGATGTGGTTTATGTATACAATGGAATATTACTCAGCTATTAGAAATGACAAATACCCACCATTTGCTTCAACGTGGATGGAACTGGAGGGTATTATGCTGAGTGAAGTAAGTCAGTCGGAGAAGGACAAACATTATATGTTCTCATTCATTTGGGGAATATAAATAATAGTGAAAGGGAATATAAGGGAAGGGGGAAGAAATGTGTGGGAAATATCAGAAAGGGAGACAGAACGTAAAGACTGCTAACTCTGGGAAACGAACTAGGGGTGGTAGAAGGGGAGGAGGGCGGGGGGTGGGAGTGAATGGGTGACAGGCACTGGGGGTTATTCTGTATGTTAGTAAATTGAACACCAATAAAAAATAAATTTAAAAAAATAAAAAAATAAAAAAATAAAAAAAAATAAAAAAAAATCTGATATATTTTTCTTATTGGAGAGATGTTCAAAGCAACCTAAAACTGGAAACTGGAAATAAGGGAGTGCAAAGAGATACACACCAAATATGGATCAAAAAACAAAATAAAACAAAACACTAGTATATTTATTTTTCTAACACTTACTCTGGCTCATCCAAGATTAAATATTCTAATTGTCATTAGCCTCTCCTTGCACCCATTTATTTTATTCACAATTCAAGTAGGTTAAAAATTGGTAAAGATATCAAGGTGAACACCCAATAAAGGATATGCATTCTTCCCTAGCATGAATGGGACATTTTCAAAATGATCACATACTAGAAAATAAAACGAGTATGTCAGTAATCCTCAAATATCAATAAAACAAAGATGACATTCTCTGACCACAATACAAATTAATTTCACAGATTTTAATTTTAAATCTCCAGATCTTTATCCTGAAACCATATACTTCATTCAACTGCCCACTCAGCATAAACACGTGAATGATTAATAAACATCTCAAACACAATGTGGCTAAAAGTGAGCACCTAATTTCCCCCTGCTAGAGTTGCTCCAGCCATAAGTTTCCCTGTCTATAGTGTCTCAGGCCAAAAGACTCAGAGTCATTCTTGTCTCCTCTGGCTTTTAAACCTACACCCAGTTTGTGAGGAAATCCTGAGGACTCTATCTTTAAAAATGACATCTCAGAAAAAAACCACTTCTAGCCACCTGCGCTGTAGTTGCCCTGGCATAAGCCATCTTCTGCACATTTCCTTCTAACAGGTTTGCCATGACCCACTGTGTCTATTTTCAACTATTGCAGCTGACTTGACCCCTTCTGTGACAAGCTGGAATATGTCACCTCTTGTTAAAATGCTGTAGTGCCTTCCCACTTCATTCAGAAGAAAAGCTGTAGGATGGTCTCTAAGGCTCTCCCAGTCACCTCTAACACATTTCCAGTTTCCTATCTGGATACTCTCCATTGCTCACTCAGCCTCCAGCCTCTCTGTTGGTCCTAGAATGAATCAGGCATGCATTCCTGATTCCTTAAAACTTAGGCTCTACTCTTCCTTTTGCCTAGAAATCTTCAAGAAATACCTTTGGTGAATTACCTCGCCATCTTCAAGTCTTCCCTAAAATTTCTCCTTCTCTCTGAGATTCCATTACAAACCCATTTAATATTGCAGACTTCCCCTCATCCTTAGGCCCTCTTGTGGGTGCTCTGTGTGAATTTGTTGAATATCACAACCTGTGGTATGCAGCTAACACAACACTCATTAAAACAATTATATAACCTACATGCTAATTTTAGGGAAGAAAGATAGGGACTATACATGCTTATTATAAGGAAGAAATACAGGAAATAAACAAGCTAAGTATATAACTCTGTGGTTTCTGGCTAAAATTTTAACCTGATTTTCCTGGTCACATTCACCTGGATAGTCTTCAGACATTTAAAATCATCACTTTCAAAAGAGAAATCATCTTCAGACTGTTCCTCAATTCTTCATATTGTAAATAGTGCCAATATTCACAGTGATCTATTCTGGGAGCATAGAGGAACATCCTTGGCTCGTCCTTCTCCCTGACCCATCTATTCAAACAATCACCAATTTTTGCAAATTTGCATTCTGCAACATCTCTCAAATCCACTTACATTTCTATGCTACTTTGTCCAAATACCAAGATCCAAGATCCATTCACAAGAGTTCTCATTTGCTTTGCTCACTGCCTTTGTAACTGTTCTTTCGGATTTCAACCCAACTCTGCTCCATATCCATTCACTTCATGATAGCTGCTATGGGCTGAATTGTGTCCCCTCAGATTTGCCTGTTGAAGTCCTCCTAACTATTGATACAAAAATACAAAGACTTTGTCCTAAATATGGCTGGTATTCAGTGTTAAGTGGCTGGAGGGCTTACCACCCATTCATAGTCCTTCAAAGACATTGTGTAGATTTTTTTAAACACGTAAAATGGCTAAATAAATGCCTGCAGGCAACTGCAAGGTTCTCCTTTCTTTCTTTCTTTCTTTCTTTCTTTCTTTCTTTCTTTCTTTCTTTCTTTCTTTCTTTTAAGGTTCTCCTTTCAAAGGTGTTTTGAGACTGCTTTGGTGTATAAGCTTAAGTTCTACTGTATATAGCATGGCAGCAAAAAACAAGAATACCTATAGATTGTATTCAGCTCAGAAGTATGTTCCTCTGCTCTAAGATTTCAGATCTACTCCCAAAGCTTTGCCTGTTTTATCCATAATATCCATATTGAAAATACTCCTTAGCAATCTACTACTAAATAGAAAAAGTTTACTAAATTAGAATGCTGGTACTTTTAAGACTAATTTGCATTTAATGTAGTAAACTTAAACCCAGACAGTATCTGTGATTGACAACACGTTTTGAAGAAGGTCACCTTGCTTGATATTATAGTATAATATGAATATTTGCCTATTTAAATTTTTTTTTAAAGTAGCCACGTTTTAACAGCAGAAGAAGAAGCTAGGAGGAAGGGCTATATTGTTGGTTGGTGGGAAAGGAAGCTCAGAGAAAGCGTTACTCTTCACTTTCCTTACCTCTTTGTTCAAGAGAAGGAAGACTGCCTTGCCCTGGTCCCATAGAGGTGTGGCCATTTTTCATAGGCCCTTACTCTCATACATTCTCTCTTTGGGAATGGACAGACTCATAAAGTTTTGACCACATCACTCAGCATGGGGAGTATAGGGTCTCTGTCACTTACCCCTCTTTTCCTCCACTGACCCTTTGCAGCCCTGGACCTCATCTGTGGGAATGGGAGTCCCCTGCCCAAACTGTCCCACACCATAGACCTTTGCCCTGGCTAGAATTGTCCTTTCCTTTTTTAAAACATTTTTAATTATTTATTCATGAGACACACACACACACACACACAGAGGCAGAGACACAGGCAGAGGGAGAAGAAAGCTCCATGTGGGGAGCCTGACTTAGGATTCAACCCTAGGTCTCTAGGATTATGCCCAGAGCCAAAGGCAGATGTTCAACTGCTGATCCACTCAGGCATCCCAGAATTGCCCTTTCCTCACCTACTACTTTTGTGTAGCAATGACATTACATTTCATTTCATGAGGTCTGGATACAACCAAATTTAGTTACATTTCAAGTCGATTCAAGTGTGATTCTACTTGCAAACATCTTGTGGAGGGCTGGTGAAAATAAACTTTAACACACACACACGCACGCGCGGGCACATGCATGCACATTTTCCCTTCTTAGCCAGAAATTGGTACTACTGAAAAAATTGGTGCTAAGCACAGAAGAAATGTTAGAATTCCTGTTTTGGGTAAATACAACTTCTTTCTTACTTAGCAATATCTAAAGAATACATTTATTTTTTTAAAGAATACATTTTCATTCTTCTGCATGTGGATGTCCAATTTTCCAAGCACCATTTATTGAAGAGACTGTCTTTCTTCCAATGGATAGTCTTTCCTCCTTTATCGAATATTAGTTGACCATAAAGTTCAGGGTCCACTTCTGGATTCTCTATTCTGTTCCACTGATCTATGTGTCTGTTTTTGTGCCAGTACCACACTGTCTTGATGACCACAGCTTTGTAGTACAACCTGAAATCTGGCATTGTGATGCCCCCAGATATGGTTTTCTTTTTTAAAATTCCCCTGGCTATTCGGGGTCTTTTCTGATTCCACACAAATCTTAAAATAATTTGTTCTAACTCTCTGAAGAAAGTCCATGGTATTTTGATAGGGATTGCATTAAACGTGTATATTGCCCTGGGTAACATTGACATTTTCACAATATTAATTCTGCCGATCCATGAGCATGGAATATTTTTCCATCTCTTTGTGTCTTCCTCATGTTGGAGAGGATGCGGAGAAAAGGGAACCCTCATACACTGTTGGTGGGAATGTGAACTGGTGCAGCCACTCTGGAAAACTGTGTGGAGGTTCCTCAAACAGTTAAAAATATACCTGCCCTACGACCCAGCAATTGCACTGTTGGGGATTTACCCCAAAGATACAAATGCAATGAAACGCCGGGACACCTGCACCCCGATGTTTATAGCAGCAATGGCCACGATAGCCAAACTGTGGAAGGCGCCTTGGTGTCCAACGAAAGATGAATGGATAAAGAAGATGTGGTTTATGTATACAATGGAATATTACTCAGCTATTAGAAATGACAAATACCCACCATTTGCTTCAACGTGGATGGAACTGGAGGGTATTATGCTGAGTGAAGTAAGTCAGTCAGAGAAGGACAAACATTATATGTTCTCATTCATTTGGGGAATATAAATAATAGTGAAAGGGAATATAAGGGAAGAGAGAAGAAATGTGTGGGCAATATCAGAAAGGGAGACAGAACGTAAAGACTGCTAACTCTGGGAAACGAACTAGGGGTGGTAGAAGGGGAGGAGGGCGGGGGGTGGGAGTGAATGGGTGACAGGCACTGGGGGTTATTCTGTATGTTAGTAAATTGAACACCAATAAAAAATAAATTAAAAAAAAGAATACATTTAAATCTTAAAACAGCTCTGATCATAAAAAGAAATACAGATTGTAGGTCAGGGGAAGATACTGGTCAAAAGTAATCAGTAGGATATATTCCACCTTCCAGAGAACCTGAACCAAAACCTCTTGTCCAGACCGTGCTCCCTTATTATATAGGTACATTTCCCTGCAGACTGTGGACACATTGGAATGACAGTGAGTGTAGTTGCACATGAAAGGCTATTTTTCCCTTACTTTGTATATATATCTACATTAATACCTTAGGGGATATAGAGAATCTTCTTTTCCATCAGTGATTCACAAGGAACTATGACTATATTTTGGAGCTTAAAGAAGGGACAAAATGTTAAAGATACTGTATTTATTGTAAATATAGAATTTCAAACTTATTTACAGAGAAATGTAGATGGTGCCATTTTCATTATTAGGTGCCAACCCCATTTCACAAAGAGAAATATGTGCAGTATCTTTAAAATGGTTCCTTTAGCTCATATCCTCCCAGGAACTCCTATTCTATTTGGAGTTTCCCCTAAGACCAATTATTTGATTTTCATGTTGAATATTCCATAAAGAGTTCCACAATTTTCTATTGCCAAGTGAGGTGATCTTCCACTCATATTTCCACAGATGTGAGATAATATCAAATGGGAGGAAAAGTGAAACCAGGGCAGCTCCGGTGGTACAGTGGTTTAGTGTCTCCTGCAGCCCAGGGCGTGATCCTGGAGACCCTGGATCGAGTCCCACGTCGGGCTCTCTGCATGGAGCCTGCTTCTACCTCTGCCTGTGTCTCTGCCTCTCATTCTCTCTGTGTCTCTATGAGTAAATAAATAAATAATATTTAAAAAAAAGAAAAGTGAAACCAGTGGTCTCTAGAAGTGGATATGACTTTTATAAGCATGTGAAGTACAATATATTTTTAATACTCCATGGTTTCTCTGAGCTCGGAATAAGCTTTTCAGCATAAGCTCACATATGTTTCCAAAGGGCTGGATGCTGTCATTTAGCTGGAGGTGGCAATGACAGGTGTGTTCAGTGACATTTTAAAGGTGCAAAATGATAAAAAAACATAATTAGACTTACTTAAATTCTGTCTTCTGGAAGGTATATATCAGAACAAACACATGAAGAAAATAAGATGTGTTGCATCATAGTCCATTATTTTACCTGTGAGATATCAACATTCACTTAGAGGCAAATGCATCTTTAAGTAGGAAAAGATAGGAAGAAAGTAATAGATATTTTGACTCAAGATTGCCATGAAATTTCAACTCTGTAACTATGGTGGCATAAAGTTAAATCTACAATGTTAGAAATGTAGGAAACACCCATGATCTCTCCTGCCATTCGTGAATTGCAAAAGATAATTTCTGTACAAGTCAGTCAAAACACTAGTAGTAGTGTATAATTGTAGAAGATAATTGGGAAGACTGCATTCCCCCAGATTAATGATAATTTTTAAAGGGTATGAATCTTGGGACTTCCATCCACATACTACTGCAATGTGAATAAAATGCCGTGTCTACACAATTAACCCAGTGATGCCCATAAAAGTGAATATTACTGATATCATTGTAGCTAATGACTGTGCCTGTAGGCTAATAATGGTCATACCTAGATTTTAACTTTCCTACTGAAATTACATTTCCAAAATGTTTGGGGGCTGCAGTGGTTTTCACAGTTATCTCAACACTTGACAAATAGAAAGCAAAACATAAATCTAAATAATGTATTTAGAAACAACTGGGCATTTGTTCACAGCTTAGCTGTTCATTTCATACTGTTGCCACCCTGCATATGCTGAAAACTTTATGTTTTTATCTATCAACTTCAATTCCATTTTGAATTTAATTTATTGCCTTTACTTACTGAAATTCTCTCCAAGCAGCCCACAGATTTAGGAAAACTTGATCTGACCTTCTGCCCATTCTAGGAAGTTGCTTCATAAAATGCTCCAGATGGAAGTGAAGGAGTCATGTTTTAAAGGAGGGATGAAAGAAGAAACAAGTTGGATTATGTGTTTCTTCCATATGAGGTAGACCTTATGGTTCTATGCATATTTTTGTGCATGTGTGATATTCTTTTACACTCTATGCCTGATAGTACCCACATATAGAAAGAGGTAGGTTGCCGCAGGACACAAAAGGCAGTTTAGGAGTACTTCTTTCTACTTATAAAGTGACAGTTTCTGGTTCGTCCAGATTTAAAGACAGAGATCAAATTGAATTTGCTTGTATTCTATCTGCAATGACTTGCAATCCCTATTTTATTTTATTATTATTATTATTAATTTATTTTTTATTGGTGTTCAATTTGTCAACATATAGAATAACACCCAGTCTCATCCCATCAAGTGCACACCTCAGTGCCCGTCACCTAGTCACCCCCACCCCGCCCACCTCCCCTTCCACTACCCCTAGTTCATATCCCAGAGTTAGGAGTCTTTCATGTTCTGTCTCCCTTTCTGACATTTCCCACTTATTTTTTCTCCTTTCCCCTTTATTCCTATTTTAGACTAAAATTACAACAACTACATTTGATTTTTCAGGCCATTTTCATAGGTAATCCTTCCCTTCAACTACTGCTTGAAAAGCAGAGGCCAGAATTTATCAAGTAACTAAAAAGGAACAAACAAAAAGGTGACAGGGATAGGACACTCTGCAAAGTTTATTTTATTTTATTTTTTAAGATATGCTATAAATTTTATTAAAAAGTAGCTTAATATTTTTATAAGCTATATTATGACAGGGTAAGCATTTTATTTTTATTTATTTTTTTGGCCATTTTCATTTATTTTTTATTTTAATTTTTTAAATAAATTTATTTTTTATTTGTGTTCAATTTGCCAACATATAGAATAATACCCAGTGCTCATCCCATCAGTGCCCAACTCAGTGCCCGCCACCCAGTCACCCCCACCTCTGCCCACCTCCCCTTCCACCACCCGCAATTCATTTCCCAGAGTTAGGAGTCTTTCATGTTCTGTCTCCCTTTCTGACATTTCCCACTCATTTTTTCTCCTTTCCCCTTTATTCCCTTTCACTATTTTTATTTTCCCCAAATGAATGAGATCATATAATGCTTGTCCTCCGATTGACTTATTTCACTCAGCATAATACCCTCCAGTACCATCCACGTTGAAGCAAATGGTGGGTATTTGTCCTTTCTGATGGCTGAGTAATATTCCATTGTATACATAAACCACATCTTCTTTATCCATTCATCTTTCGATAGACACTGAGGCTCATTCCACAGTTTGGGTATTGTGGACATTGCTGCTAGAAACATCAGGGTGCACGTGTCCCAGTGTTTCTTTTTTTTAAATTTATTTATTCATGAGAAACACAGAGAAAAAGAGAGAGGCAGAGATACAGGCAGAGGGAGAAGCGGCTCCATGCAGGGAGCCCGACGTGGAACTCGATCCCGGGTCTCCAGGGTCATGTCCTGGGCTGAAGGCAGGGCTAAACCACTGAGCCACCCGGGCTGCCCTGTCCCGGTGTTTCATTGCATCTGAATCTTTGGGGTAAATCCTCAGCAGTGCAATTGCTGGGTCGTAGGGTAGGTCTATTTTTAACTCTTTGAGGAACCTCCACACAGTTTTCCAGAGTGGCTGCACCAGTTCACATTCCTACCAACAGTGCAAGAGGGTTGCCCTTTCTCCACATCCTCTCCCACATTTGTGGTTTCCTGCCTTGTTATTTTTCCCGATTCTCAATGGTGTGAGGTGGGATCTCATTGTGGTTTTGATTTGTAGTTCCCTGATGGCAAGTGATGCAGAGCATTTTCTCATGTGCATGTTGGCCATGTCTATGTCTTCCTCTGTGAGATTTCTGTTCATGTCTTTTGCCCATTTCATGATTGGATTGTTTGTTTCTTTGGTGTTCAGTTTAATAAGTTCTTTATAGATCTTGGAAACTAACACTTTATCTGATACGTCCTTTGCAAATGTCTTCTCCCATTCTGTAGGTTGTCTTTGAGTCTTGTTGACTGTATCCTTTGCTGTGCAAAAGCTTCTTACCTTGATGAAGTCCCAATAGTTCATTTTTGCTTTGGTTTCTTTTGCCTTCGTGGATGTATCTTGCAAGAAGTTACTGTGGCCAAGTTCTAAAAGGGTGTTGCCTGTGTTCTCCTCTAGGATTTTGATGGAATCTTGTCTCACAGTTAGATCTTTCATCCATTTTGAGTTACTCTGCAAATTTTAAACCCACTTCATTTTATATGTGCAAATCCAAGGCCTGTGATATTTATATCCTTAAAATCTTTAGCATCAGGATGCCTGGGTGGCTCAGTGCCTGAGCATCTGCCTTCAACTCAGTGCAGGATCCCGGGGTCCTGGAATTTAGTGCCACATTGGGCTCCCTGTAGGGAGCCTACTTCTCCCTCTGCCTAGGTCTCTTCCTCTCTCTGTGTTTCTCATGAATAAGTAAATAAAATCTTTTAAAAAAATAGCAACAATCCTTCCCTGTGCATACCTTTGTTAATCTTTGACTCAAGTGATCATTATTTCTTGGCTGAAACACTACAAATTAGTTTCTACCTCAGCAACTTCAATCCCTTTGCCTTCTCCACACTGCCACCAGGAAGATCCCCTGTAGAAATGCTATCTGGTCTGTTATTGCTCATCCCAAAGCATTCATTATCTTCTTTAACTTTTTAATGAAATCAGAACTCTTTGGCTTGATACTGAAAACAATTTGTGGCTTTTTTCTCAACGTCTATGTCACCAAATCTTGCCAATCTCTGTTTTTCTCCTCAAGCTTCAACTGTTCTGAAATGCTTGCCAGTTCTTGAACATGTTCACCTTGTTCCTGAAACTTCCTTGTGGTAATTCTTTATCCCCAAAAGACAGTCCCAATGACAAGACCTGTGAGCCTTATGCATATTTTCTCATTCCAAATGTCATACCATTTCTCAATCTTTTTCTGACTCTCCTCAGTTCCTATCCTCTCATTTCTTAGGGAGAATAAGGCAACTTGCAATGGTTGGGAGAACAGAGGTCTGAAATCAGATAAATTTGGCTTGAAATCCTCACCCCACCATTTCTAGCTATGTAATCGTGGCCAAGTCCAGGACTTCTACCAGCTCTATTTCTACAAGCCTCAGATATATTGTGAAAATTAAATAAGATTTTGTATGTAAAATGATTGTACAATGCCTAGACCACAACAGAAATTCAACCCACTTCTCCACTATCTCTGTTCTTCTGTAGTAACTTGTATATACCTATAATAGGACATTTATCGCATTGAATCATGATTAAACATTCCTGAAATATAACATCCTTGACTATTTAGAATTTATTCGTATATATCTACTGAATTAGAGACAAATGGGGCCAGCAGGGCTAAGTAGGGGCCTCCGGACTCAACCTCACAAAAATCCCAAAAATATGTAGATAAAAGTAAACCAGAGTTAAATAAGCCAGACCACCCTGCCCCAAGTGCCAGAGGTGGGGTCTTGTTATCACAGCTCCTTGTGACCAAGAAAAAATCATCATACTCTAGAAAGGAAGTAAGTCATTAAAGATGTTATACTAGTCCTTACTCAATGGTGATAATAGATATGTTAAAAGGATTTAGGTTCCCTGATTAGGCTCTCAATAAAAGACCAACCCTACAAGCCCACAGTGGCAACCCTTTCGGGACCCCTCTCACTTCTGAGAGCTTTCTCTGTATCTTTACTTAATAAATTTCTATTCCTTTGCTCACTTTCCTGTGCCCGTGAGATTCATTCTTTGATTCCATGAGACAAGAATCAAGTTTTCCCATATTACTACTGCCTCACACAAAGTCTATACATATTAGGCCCTCAAAACTTGTGGTACAAATCATTATAATCTGTTGATCATATAAGTTAAGTTCATGAAGACATTAACTATTATTAGGCTGTGTACATAAATGAATGAGAAGAAAGTTCAATGTTTTATCAATGATTATTTCTATATGTTAGGAAAACAAATAGAAGACTTCTGTGTGATAGAAAACCATCGTGCTAGAATTTGTAATTAAAGGTATGCTTTATGAATCATTTACTCAGCTCTCCAAATTTAACTCAGTTAAGCCTTCCTTGCTCCACAACCTCAGTCAAATCAAGCATCTGACAAGGATAAATTTATCCCACAATCTCATTTTCTGGTGACTGTAAATATAGGAAACCAGCCCAGTTTATTGACAAGGGGTTAAATGTGTTATTCATAGGAATGTATTAATGGTAGGAAAAACTTGTGACCATTTAAATTATATAAGCTTATTCAATTTGAAATGCAAACTTGTAAAACTGTAACTATATAACCTGCTCATTTAAAACAAATGTTGGTCAGAAAGTTGTTATACCAATACTGCCAAAATAAAAAAATGTAGACCACATAAAATACGTCTACTGAGGGATACGTCTGAGCTATAAACATCTTGCATTAATTACATGGAGCAGAGGTAACTAAGCAACTTGTGAACTCTTCCTGCTATGTATGAACAGAATGGAGAAGAGCAGATTGGGGGTGCATTTCCTTTAAAAGGAGTCCAGATAAGGAGTAGAAGTTCATTTCCTGTTAGACAATTCTTGATAGATCAGAGAAAATGGCCCTGTACATATTTGTCAAAATGTTGAATTAAAGCACATAAGTAGTAATAATACTACTAAATAATAGAGATCTTTGACTTACTGACCCTTTATAGCAGTGGAGCTTCAATCTCTGGCCAGAACTTTTCTGTCTCAGGGTGATTCCAATTTAACCAACAAGTGATTTCAAAATACCACAGTTTTGCTAACAGACACGTTTGAAGATTCCACATGACAGGTTGCTAGACCTGATTTCTGAAACCACTAAACCTTTGCCAAAGCATTTCCTTCTGCCAGTACTTGTGTTCTTTGTGAGCCTAAGGCTAGACTTCTGCAACATGAGATGCAAAAGCAGCAGAAAGACAAACAGTATCAAACTAGGCGACACCTTAGAATTCCACCTCAGAATTCACTATGATGATTCTCAAATCACAATTTTGATGATAATTAAGCAGAGCCCCATTCACTGCAAGTGACTCCCTGGGGTTATGTGGATGATTCCAAGCCTTGGGAGACCCTATGACTCCCAATTCCTTTGCTTATACTATAAACTATAGTTTATAGTTTGCTTATACTATAAAGCAGTTTCATTGTTTAAATACAATTGCTACCACGTGGAAGCAAAGCCTACAGGACTCAGAGATCCTCAGCCTGAGTCATTAACTCTGAAAACTTTTTTCTGTTCATCGACCCCCACAAAAGACAAAACTCCTTTTGTTTTCCAATATATTTGCCTTCATAAGTTTGCTAAAAATTGACACAGTTCTTTTTAATAGGCAAGACGTTTTCCTTAGACGAGAGGTGGTAAAATTTTTGTCAGAGCCTTTGGCAACTTTACCCAAGAATATGTAACAGTTTTCCACAAAAACGTAAGGAGTGTTGAAATGAAAGATCTGTTTCAATCCATTTGCCCGCAGTCGTTTCTCTGCCGAGCATTTGAGGGAGAAGAGCAATGAAATTTACAATGAAAAATTTTCATCTAAACTCAAACTTAAAATTTCAGATGGACCACTTTTCTCCCCTGGAGTAGAGGAGAACCAGTTACTGTAAAGTTGTCGAAGAGAGCCTCAAAAGAGTGAGCCTCGGAGGGAGGAGTATTTTGCAGAGTCCACGTTGAACAGTTGTTCATGGTCACGTGGACCTGATTGTCCAGCAAAGCCAGGAAGCTCCCATGATTCTAGGGGGGTGGACAAGACTTCCAGGACATCACTAGTGGGACCAAATTTAATGCAGAGTCCCAGGTATCAGCTGCTCTGCTTTCCAGTTTCCTCTGAGCGGAAAACACCCGTGTGGCTTCGGTTTTACAAGCAAACTCTCAGATGACTGCTAAGGGGGCACAACTCAGCCTGATGCAGGACTTGAATATCTATATTGGCCCATTGAATATACCAAGCACTCTTTGGCTTCTGTGAATCTCAGATATTATGAAAGGTCTCCATATAATTTTCTTGCTACTCAGCAGATTAAGTAAAATCAACAGCCAGTTAAATAGAATCTCCTGAATAAAATTACATGGGCATAAAATTCCTTCAAAGATATTGTAACACATCTCATTTAAAGTGAAGCTAAGGGGATCCTTGGGTGGCTCAGGTTTAGTGCCTGCCTTCAGCTCAGGGTGTGATCCTGGAGACCCCGGATCGAGTCCCATGTCAGGCTCACTGCATGGAGCCTGCTTCTCCCTCTGCCTGTGTCTCTGCCTCTCTCTCTCTCTGTTTCTCTCATGAATAAATAAATAAAATCTTTTTTAAAAAGTGAAGCTAAGATACTGTATCATTCCACAAATCAGAAATAGCAGACTTGCAGAGCGATGACTCCACACAGAGAAAATGGAATTTAGACTCCAACGTGGGACTTGCAGGTCCACTTCTCAGAGCTTAATTCACTGCAGGAGAAGAGGTAATCTGTGCTATTCAGCTGGGTAGAAATTTAATGGGTCAATGAGATAACAAATGGAAAAAGGCCAGAGTTTATAACATAAGAGAGGAGAGGAAAGACTTGCAGGAGATGAGATGGGAAATGTTAGGTCCAGATCATGTAGGACTGTCACAGCGAGGTCTTTATGGTGCAGGTAATGGAGAATGATGCCGAGTAAGCTGTGACATAATTAATTTAGGGGTGGGAAAATTCATCTAGTAGTGGCATCCTGACTAAGTATAAAAGGAGAGAAATAATATCTCAGTAACTAAACCGTGGGTAGGAAAGGAGTGCACCCGGAAGCAGGGACACCAGCTCTGTCAATTGCTCTCCACCTCTCATCCCTCCCTTTTAACCCAACAGCCTTATTTTCTCTTACCATAGACTGGCAGGTGTGGGGCATAGGGCACCGGGACATGCCTGTAGAATCTTCTGGCCTCATGTTTCCACAACTTTACAATCAAAAGGAAAGGAATCTTCTTCCTGTAGCTTCCTTGTGAACCTCTGTGGGGAAAGACTCCAATTTCTTCATTGTGGGAGGTGGCCGTTCTTCAATGTGTCACTCCAGTCAGAGTCAGCGCTTGCCTGAAGAGTTGAAACAGCACAGGGCAGTTCTGCTACTGGAATAATGAGGGAAGAGACAATAATAATTAACCCCTGTAGCCACCATCTGAACCTGTAAGGTGAAAGAGATGGAGAAACTGAAAATGCCTCATGTTTAGGTAGGTCTTGGGGGGTGCAGAAGCTGGACTTGCCTACAGAGAAAGTGCACGGAAGAAGAAAGGAAAAAAGAAAGATCGAGCAACATGATAAATTGACCTCGAAACATGTCGAATGTGAATGCTGAAGTGGACAGAAAGGAAAGAGCAGTGAGGATCTGGAATTCAGAGGCTGGTGGAGTTAGAGACTTGGAGGCAAGAGAGAGAGAGTCTTAGCTGTGAAAGTAGATGGAATCCCCTCAGCAGAAGGGGTGTGAAGTGGGGTTACACCAAGGGACACATTGAAGAAGAGGGTATCCTGGGTACAGGGGCATCCCAAACAGCAGGGGGAAAGTGTAAATAGTTTGGAGTCTGAGGAGAAGACCCGCTCAACACAATGAAATTCAGTAGCTGCTGAATTAGGACTAATATGAGGCTGAACTCAGACTCATGGACTAAAAAGAACTGCTGTTGGAGTCCCACAGCATGATTTTAGTGGGAGAGTTTTCACGTGGAAGGTGATGGCTCTTGTTTGAGGAAACAGGTGAAGGACTCAGTGGAGATGACCTGGAGGCGGTTGCATCGGGGGCAACATCTGGCTGTGCTTGTGTTCTCCTGACCCAGCCTCCCTCTGTTTCTTAGCTGAGTTGCCAACACGTCAATAAATTCGTGAGTTACCTGATATCTTGTCAATGATCCCAATGACTCCAGTTAGGCAGAGTTGGTTTCTGTCGTTTATAACTAAGAAACTTGCCAGGTACATAGACTTTATCCTATTTTGCATCTTTGAGGTTCATCCTGTGTTCTAATGGAAGATGATAATTGAATGGGAGAGGGTCAGCATACTCTTGAAGTGGCTTTTTAGTGTTAAATAGCTATTTTAATGAATATCTTCTCACTGTGGTAGAACTAATGTGGTTTTCCTTCTTACTAAATATAAGATAAACTACCTCCTGTCTAGTACAGGAGTCCATTGTTATGATTAAGAAATATGTATCACATAATTTAATTCCAATTGATCTCAATTCCATTTAAAGGTATCGAATCACTATAACTTATTTTCCTTCTTTCTTTTTGTTAGAATTCAGGAATATTTTCAATCATTTTGCTTAAAAATATTTATCTTCTGGGGCACCTTGTGCCTCAGTGTTTGAGCACCTGCCTTTGGCTTAGGGAGTGACCCCAGAGTCCTGGAATGAGTCCTGCTTGGGACTCCTCCCAGAGAGCCTGCTTTTCCCTCTGCCTGTGTCTCTGCCTCTCTTCTTTGTATCTCTCATGAATATATAAATAAAATCTTTAAAAACAAACAAAACAAAATTTATCTTTTAATCGATTATTAATTTAAATCCCAGATTTTTTTTAAAGATTTTATTTATTTATTCATGAAACACACACACACAGAGGCAGATACCCAGGCAGAAGGAGAAGCAGGTTCCATGCAGGGAGCCCAACGCAGGACTCGATCACGGGTCTCCAGATTCACGTCCCGGGTTGAAGGCTGCGCTAAACCACTGAGCCACCCGGGCTGCCCTAAATCCCAGATCTTAGGTTAAAATATATACACTCTTGCCAAATAGCAATTGTTTTAAGTTTAAGTTTCTCCATATCCTAGAAAAAATATTAATACATAAAAAGTGAACAAGTGAAATTTCCATAGTATTTCAAAATAATGTTTTGTTTCTTTAATTCATTTGCTATTTTATTTTTATAGATAAGTTTATGATGTATTGAGTATTGTAGAATATATTGGAGTTTATAAAATGCATTTGAAATTGTAATGCAGTTATTTAAAATTGATGACGTTTAAGACATCTTTTACTCCAATATAGAAAATTCACTGTTACACAACTTTGCTATATTATTCCTTGCTGAGATGGATAAGAGAAGGAAAAGCATCTTATTAAGTCTTTTTTATTGTTATACTTTATATATGAAGTAAGGAATTTATAAAAGGCAACACTGAATATCTCATTTCTTGTCAATTCTGTGATAGAAATCCGTTGAATTTATAGATTCAAAGCCAAGCTTGAAAAAAATATCTCAGAAGCTAAGGGGCTAATGACCCTATAAACTGTAAAATGTGTTAACAGCAATAAATTCCTCTTCCTCGGTTCAAAGGGCATTTGATTATATTCTGTACTGTCAGGGTCACACACATCGGAGCTCATCTTGGAATGATAAACAAGGCAGGCCTGTAATGTACACCAGAGAGTGACAAGACACACCTGTCACTACAAGTTTTGAGACAAAACAGTAGGCACATGCAGACAGCTGTGTCATCCCTGAGCGAGCTCACTTGCAGGCTCAGCAACAGGCAGGAAGAAACTCCCCAGTCAGCTCAGACTTCAACATCACAGTGTATGCAATGTCACATCTTTGATTTTTATGAGATCATTTCCAATTGAAAATTGTCAGCTAAAGTCTATGTTCATAAACTTTTTATACTATAAAGAGCTATTGATCCCAAGTGGTTTTCATTTGCGTATGCTCACATGAATACATCTTAATTACTGTTACATAAGTGTTAATAAATATTCAGTTGGCAGAAAAACATGAATTATGATACAACATTTCAATAACTTGTCCAAGGCTTTCCTATTAGTATGATTTAAAAATATCCTAGGAATTTGATTTATATATCTTTAAGAGGGGAAAATTTTTGCCTTATTTGAAACTTTTCTAGCCTAGAACGTTTTCCTTTTGTCATTGAGGTCTAATCACGCATACCTCTTATAGAGAACCACTACAATGCGCCCTCTAAAATTTTTTTCAAGGTAACTAATTGAAATGTATTTCTTTTTTATCTTAGATGCTTATTTTTAACAGGTGGTACTTGTGCTGGTTTGTTATTCAAGGAATACTTACTGAGCATTTGGTACTATGTACTATTTGGAACGTATGTAGAAAATGGTTTCTTCTTTCTTCTTATTTGTATTCTAAAGAAAGCCTGTGCAACCTTCTTTTAAAAATATGGCGTTTTGTTGGTTTGTTAATATCCATCTTAATCTAAAAAAAATCTGAAGCAGATCCGACATTCTTGAAGAATTTATTTCACTTTTTTTGGTCTGATTCTTCATGATTTGGAATCACAATCTAAAAAACAATTTCCTATTCTGGTCTAAAAAAAAGTTATCTCGACAAAATTGTTCTTTTAATTTAAAAGTTTCAACTTCCTGTCTTTGTTATATTTTGACCAAAATCATTAAACTAATTTTTAAACTAAATTTTCATTGAAAATATTCCTTTTGAAATGGCTATTTAGTGAAAGAAAAAAACCCACACATTTTACTAAATCATTATTCTGTCTGTTACAGGCTTAATGATCCAATAATTGTTTTCCATATTTTGTAGTACATTAAGATGGATCTTAAATATTTTTGGTATACTAATTTATGAAAAAAATAATTTCAAGTTATGAGATAGATGCAATAGATTGTTGCATTGAGAAATTCTATGACCAATTTAATGAAGAGTTTTAAAATTTTCAAGTAAAATGAAAGAAAATGAGTATGACACATTTCATATCAAATGCTGTCCAATGTTCAAATAAGATAGAACAAACATGGTGGCCCAGCGGTTTAGTGCCGCCTTCAGCCTGGGGTGTGATCCTGGAGACCCAGGATTGAGTCCCACATCCAGCTCCCTGCAAGGAGCCTGCTTCTCCCTCTACTTCTCTGTCTCTCTCTGTCATAAATAAATAATAAAATCTTTTTAAAAAGATAGAAGAAACATGAACATTATGAGAATTAGTATTCTTTACATATTTATGTTGACAAAGGTAAATAATTATTTATTGTTGCAATCTTGATTAAAATTATCATTGACTCTGACTAAGGGAAATGTCAAATATATTTTACTCTAAATCTTCTATTTCACATAGGAATACAATAGCAAACTGACAGTCACATGCCTATACCATAAATTAAAGAATGAAATCTTGTTATAGTGAATATTTATTCAGTGAACACAACATTGCTGCAGTGTGACAATAATTTCATGGACATTGATTTATTTTTATTGTAATATACTTAGGCATTGTGGATAATGGTATTCTTGATATGTGAAAAGATGGAGGTGTCTGCAATTTCTGAAAGTTAGGCATTGATTTTACCCTATATTTTATGATAATACTTATCAATAGTAACCAGTCATGTTCTTTTTTAAAGTGAAGAGTTTTCAAATCTATTCCTTTCTCATGCATTAATGGCCCAAGAAAAGTAGAGCATAAGTTTCTTTCAATTTTCTGGAATTTATTTGTGATTTCTCAGTGTTTTCCAAGTGTTACTAGAAAGCTCCTATTTGCTGTTAGTACTGAATTTTTAAATATGTTTTTGTTCCTTGTCAGCAACTTTTCAAAAGTCAGGCCATTATGTCCCTTTGGTAGACTTTAAGGGAGGGCAGTTGTCATCCATGGCAAATCACCAGACAATATTAACTATACCAGGTGAGAATAATTACAAACGTGTGTGCAAATACACTTAGGAAATATGGAATCAGTGCATGCATGGATCACATTCCTGTCCTCTCACAGAGATCCATCTTCTCCATGTCATGTAAATGGTACATTCACTAGATCTTGCTTCTGCCACATACAATACTTGCCATGTTTCTAACATTCAATGGATACTGAAATAATAATAAAAGAGTAGATTTTCTTTTTCTTTTTGAATGTAGTGGCTCTGCACAAATTTTCACTCTCTCATAATATATTAAAACAAGTTGCTTTTGGATAGCTCTTAAAATGGCCATTTTGAATCTTAAATAATTTTTTAAATTTTTGAAAAATTTGAAAACGAAGATTTCTGCCTCCCTCCAAAATAAACAATTCTCTTCTGCTTGATCCTGGCAATGTAACAATCACCTCCTTGCCACAAGGGTTTATAATGCTTGCAATACACAGCTGTGGTCTACAGATGAATTTCTCATCAGTTCAGTCATAATAGGTGTAAAAAACCTAATTTGGAGCAATTTGTCACTGGAGAAAGTGAAAATAGTTTACATTAATAAAAGAAACTATGAGATACATCCCACGTGTTCTACAGACTGTGGAGCTGTATGAAACTCTTGTAAAAGCAACATGAGTGTATCCAGATATAGTTCGATGGGGCAATAAGACCACAGCCATCAATTATTTCAAGAAAGCCTGTCTGGAGACAATCATGCCCGGCACCTGAATTCACTTTAATGGTGGAAGTGGACACATATGCTTAGGGAGTTCAAATCCTTTATGAGTAACACTCACTTATGATATATAGACAGAATGCAAAACTGGATTTTTTTTCCTTTTAGCAAAGTGGATGTTCTAAAGTACATGCTTTATACATCTTTTTGAATGTAGTAAAATTGTGACTGTTATTTAAAAATGCTTAGAATCTGCTTTGGTATTGTTCAGTATTGAACATAAGAATTGATGCTTTCACAGAATCCGGCAAGTATGGATATTCCACTTGCTTTGTGATGGGAGAGATTTAAAAATTAGCAATATTAATTGATTGATACTGAATATTGAAATAGTGTTGCTCTTGACAAACTTGTTTGGAAGACTTTTGCCATCTTAGGACAGAGTCCTTCCGGGAGCACCTGTATTTTCAGTATTATACCTCATTTCAAAAGACAGCAGAGTGAATGATATTTGATGGTAGAGTAACATGATGTAAAGTTCATTACTAAATTCGGATCTGATGGACTTACTTGTTTTATAATGAAGGGATATGGAAATGTACTGAATACCCAATATTTTTATATTCAGAACATTTTTAGACTTAAAAATATTCATATTATGCTGGGCATACATTCCTTTGTTTCATTTTATAACGAGCATTTAAACATGAATTGAAATACCCAGATTACTGTGAAGGGGACCACATAGCAGCTGATGGATAAAGATCATCATTCGTATCTGAAACACATATACTTTTTCAGAAAATAGTTGGTGATTAAATTACACCTTTTATTCTGACTTTGCTAAATTATGGTAGTTTCCCATATACACATCTATGTTATAAAACATGTATATATTATATATACACATTTATTTCAAGTGTTAAATATACTCATAATGTATTCAAAATAAGACATAAATGTTTAATCTCAAACTATGTTTAAAAATAAAGAAATTATTAAACTATGTTCACTTGTTCTAGAAATTACAATTTGCTAAGACTCTTCTCTAGTATCATATGGCCATCATCATCTTAAAAGACTGGTAAATTAATTTAATGCTCTTTGTTCTCTCCAAATAATATTTTCTAAGTGGATAATTTTGATTTTTGTTTTGTTTTGCTTCCTTCTTGTTTTCAATTACCTTTATTCTGGCAATGAAACCACTCAGCAGAAAACTGGGAAATACGAAAATCAGACTCATGAGATTTGTGGAATCTAATAGAGTCTCACTGCAGGAGATCAGCGTGTAAATCCTCAATGCAGCAAAGAGGTGACAAATCCCTAAAGGTTAATACATACATGGTTTTCAATTTAAAAAATACCAGTCCCTCCTCCCCAATCTATAAATATCTAGACGGCACCATAGTCTATGCATGGTGAAAAATAAAGTGAAAGTAAAAGAACAAAACATACAGGAAGTGCACACAACTTGGATAATCATGGATAAGTTTCTTTCTTAATTTCCTTGAGTATTTTACAAAATTGTAGTTGAAAGTTTCCCCTCTTATCTAATCCTCCAAATCACCCCCGGAAAAACAGATCCTTGGATTTGAAACTTGTAATCATGGTGGTAGCTCTATGAGGCAGTTCTGGACCACTCGGCTCAATACATGCCATGGCCAACCTAATACCTTCCTTGGGGAGCCACTCTGTAACATTTCCATGTCACTGGGAGTCACTAGTATTTATTTTCTTCTCATTTTGTTCTTTGCTTCTCAAATCTTAAAACACCTGAGAAAATCTTGAAATATGTGAGTAAAGAAAAAAAATTAAATTATGGCTAAATATTAGCTAAGAGGAAGGAATAAAAGAGTGTGCAAATATGTGATTTTAGTGTAAAAAAGTTAAACAAATATGTAGTCCAACTGAATATCAAACACAATAAATTATGCCCTGTCGAAACACCAAAGTCTAAAATTACTCCAATTGGAAATGATAGAATACTATTACTAGAATCATTGAAAATCAGAAAAAATTCTAGGTAGTGTGTGGGTGAGAAAGCTGGCCAAATGCTTGATATTTAGCTTCTATAAAACATATGATGCCACGAACTACAGTTAAAAAAAAACAGAAATACTGTGAAAAGTGTTCAAATTACTAGTCTTTTAAAATACTGGAGTAGAGATACCTTTTTAATGTTAGGTAATTCTCTCTTACCTTATTGTTATTTTAGGTAATTACCTAAATAGTATAAGCTAAATTTAAGGAAAGAGATTGATAATTTTCACCCTCTCTTCCCTCACCTCTCTTGTGTTATCTTCACTTTGAATTTGAAGCTAAGTCCATAAATCAGTTTAATGTCTATATTTATAGCTGGCAATACACATGCCATGTGGGACAGGTCAGGGGGCCCAAGCCTCAGTGTTTAACTCTCACAGTGATTCATGAAGGAATGTTTCATCTTTTGTACAATTTAGGGATTTAGGGATAAGGGGAGCCTCTACAGGAAGGGTTCCAAGCAGATCAATGTTGCACCAAGGTTATGATGCTAAAGATTAGAATTGTAGCAGGAAAAGTTTAGACTTGAAAACTATGGGGGAAGTTAAAGGAAATGAAAGAACACTAGGCTCAGATGTACAAAGGCTATGATAGAGTGTCCCTGCTCATACTAAGTGGGAAGGGAAGAGCTAATAATCCTTGAGTTGTGCGATTTACTTATGTGGAAGATTATAGAGACATCTGATTCAGTGCTTCTGTATGAAACCTAGAGGCCCTTAAAACTGGAGCAATTTGGAGGTGTTATCAGATGATACAGCCACTTTGGAGAACAGTTTGGCAGTTCCTCATGAGGTGATGCATTGTGTTACTGTTTAACACAGGGATTCCACTCCCAGGTATATTCTCCCAAGAGTACTGAAAATACTTAGACACAAAAACTTATATACACATGTTCACAGAAGCAGTATTCAAAAGGGCTAACAAGTAGAAAGACCTCAAATATCCATCAACTGAAGAATGGATAAACAAAATATGATATATCCATAGAGTGGAATATTATTCAGCTATATAAAGGAATGACACATGCTATAGTATCAGTTAACCTTGAAAACATGCTAAGTAAAGGAAGTCAATTACAAAAAGCCATATATTGTATGATTCCACTTATATGAAATATCCAGACCAGGTAACTTAATAGAGATGAAAATTAGATTAGTAATTACCAGGGGCTGTAGAGGCAGGAAATAGGGAGTGACTGCTAATAAATATTGAGCTTCCTTTTTGGAATGATGAAAATCTTCTGAAAACAGATAGTGATGATGGTTATAAAACTCTGTTAATTCATTAAATATAACTGAATTGTACACTTGAAAATTACAATGAATACACTTGTCAATGGGCAAAGGTCTTGTAACATTACAGTGGACAGTTGTAGCAGAGCTTTGCATTTAGTTCCTTATTTTTAAAAACAGAGGCTTTCAATTAAATTGTAAACATGGGACACCTGGGTGGCTCAGTGGATGAGCATCTGCCTTCGGCCCAGGACGTGACCCCGGAGTCCCGGGATCAAGTCCCACATCAGGCTCCCTGCATGAAGCCTGCTTCTCCCTCTGCCTATGTCTCTGCCTCTATGTGTGTGTGTGTGTGTGTGTGTGTGTGTGTGTGTGTGTGTCTCATGAATAAATAAATAAAATCTTTTTTTAAAATTAGAAAGAATAAATTGTAAACATACTTCTACTTCCAACATCCCATAATGTTGTGTTATGATTGGAGATATTTTTAAAAATATATTTATTTTAGTTATTTTGAGAGAGAGAGAGAGAGAGAGAGAACAGAGGGAAAGAATCCCAAGCTGACTCCCTGCTGAGCATGCAGTGACTGAGGGCTCAGTCTCACCACTCACTCATTCAGTCGTGAGATCATGACTTGAGCTGAAATCAAGAGCCAGTCTCTCGACTGAGCCAAGCAGGTGCCCCTGATTGGCAATATTTCTAAGTGAAGTATGCTATAATTAACGTGGGTAAATGGAAAAAATATTTCCTGTGAGGGGAAATATAAAAGAAAATGCCATAAGAACACAATTCACCAAGTACAAGAATTACTACTAATTCTTTGTGTGAATATTCCTAGTTTAAATTATACAAATGTTGTAATAGTTAACGTACCAGGAAGCATGTGATCAGGCCAATGAGTTTAAGCTGAAAACTGCTTCAGGAAAGTGAAAAAATATATTATTTAATGATCATTATGGAACTCAATAATCCAAAAAGTGATTAATGAAGGAGAGATTTGGGGTAAAATAATCACTTTTTAGAACAAGCATATTTTTTTTAACATTAAAAGAAAGGGAAGCATACATGTATGTTTTATTCTAGATCGGGACCAGGAAGTGATGATGCAGGAGTCAACTGTGGGTGAAATACTAGGAATCTTTGAATTACGGTACAATAGCTGTACATTTTACTAATGCAAGGAGGAATCCAATGGAATTCAGTTTGTGATTATGCTATTTTAGAAATGAGAATTAACAAAAAATGTGGGCATTCGTTGGAGAAAAAAAGTGAGGTTGAGAAATGAAATGACAGAGAGTCCAAAAACAAATATCCAAGATGTTTCAGAGGCAGTCTAAGGATAATGATAAATAAGCCTAAGACCCGAAGATTGACCTATCATATACTCACCTGGTAGAACCAGAAAGACCAACATGATGAGAAGGGCAGTTTTTATAAAATGTGGAAAGACAAGAAAGTCAAGGTAAACCAGAATGCCTACCAAAAGTGGCATATAGGATACAGAGTTGGAAACAGGTGAGGCCAAAACAACAAAAACATTGGATAACCACTGTTGAAGAAAACTTAAAAATTAATTAAAAAATATGTTCATAAGGGAGATCTTGGACATCTTTGGGATCACTGAATTATCAGAACACAAAAGCTTGCACTTTGGTAAAAGGATTTCCAGAAGATAACTTTTTGAGATTTTAGCCAATGTTTATAGACATTATAATCTACATATATACACATAAAATTTTTAAAAAGACAATCTAATGCTCTCTAGTTTTTCCATTGGCTTACTTGTTTATTCCTATGCCAATAAAAGTCTTTAACATAGTTTTATTATATTTTTATAGCTAATGCAAATTTTCCTGCCTGATTCTTCCATCACCTCAGAAAGTTTTTTCATGGATAATTCAAGTCAATTTTCTATATATATATATATATATATATATATATATATATATATATATTTTAATTTATGACAATCACACACACAGAGAGAGAGAGAGAGAGAGAGAGGCAGAGACACAGGCAGAGGGAGAAGCAGGCTCCATGCACCGGGAGCCTGACGTGGGATTCGATCCCGGATCTCCAGGATCGTGCCCTGGGCCAAAGGCAGGCGCCAAACCGCTGCGCCACCCAGGGATCCCTCAAGTCAATTTTCAACCTCTGTTTTGATTTTTGTCACCATGGGTGAATCCCATCTCTCCTTTAACTTCATACAAATGGGATCACACAGTAAGTACAACTTTACATCCATCCTCCTTCCCTTAACATAAGTTTTTAAAGGATTCATGCATATTGCCAAGTCAGTTTTTTCATTTGTTGTGCTTTGTTTCGCTTTTGCTAATCAATGTTCAATTGTATTCATCTAACACAATTTATCCATTCTTTTAATGACATTGGGGCAGCTTTTAGATTGGAATCTTTCTGAAAATAACCTCTATAACTATTTTGTGTAAGTTATTTTTTATAGATGTATGTTTTAATTTTCCTTGGACAAATATCTAGGAGCCTAATTATTCTTTAAAGGAAAGGTGTCTATTTAACTTCATAAAAACTGTCAAATGTTTTTCTGAAGTGGCTTGTCATTTCAGCCTCTGGTCAGAAATGTATTAGACTTCCAGTTGTTCTACATGTTCCATCCACTAAACCATATTTAGTTTTGTCAGTCTTTATAATTGTAGCCATTTTTGTGGGTAAAGCAGTAAATTATCATACTTCTAATTTATGTCTTTGATAACTAATAAGACTAAGCAACTTTTCAAATGCTTATTGGATATTTGTGTATCTCCTTTGAAAAAGTGTCTGTTCAAGCATTTGCCCATATTTTTATGGGTATTGCTTTTATATTACAGATTTATAAAGGTCTTTTAGAGTTTTAGGTATAGAAAATAATATTTATATATAATTCTATTTATAAATATTTTATAAAATGTGTATGCTGAAAGAATTATCTCCCATTTCATTTTTTTATCAGTAGCTTTGCTGAGCAGCACTTTGGTGAAGATTAATTTATCAAGTTTTGCTTTTATGGTTATTGCTTCCTGAGAGCTGTGTAAAAAATCTTTGCCGACTCCAAATTCGTGAAGATAGTCTCCTACATTTTCTCCTACAGGTGTTATAATTTTAGCTGTTACATTTGATCTATGACTATTTCAAATTAATTTTTTATTCAAAGCTGAAGTAGAGGTCCAGGTTCACTTTTTAGATATGTTCATTCATTTTTTCCAGCATCATTTCCTGCAAAGACTTTTCTTTCTCTTTGAAAGAGCCTTGTTCATTTTGTTGAATTGATTGCTGATTGATTTATGTCTAGGGCCTCTCTTCTGTCCCATTGTTTTCTATGACTATCCTTATGTTAATACTACATTGTCTTAATTATTGTAGCTTTATGATAGATTTTGAAATAAAGTACTATAAACCCTTCAACTTTGTTTTCCTTTTTCGGGAATGTTTTGACTATACTAGGTCTCTTGCATTCTTAAATAAATTTTAGTATCAGCTTGTCCTTTTATAAAAAAAAATACTTTGGAATTTTTATTGGAATTGGAGTCAACAATATTAATCTTTCAATCTATGAACATGGTATTCCATTAGTTATTTGTATCTTACTTAGTTTTTCTCAGAGATGTGTTATAAATTTAAGTGGAAGGTTTTAGGATGCCTTCTATTACATTTATTCCTAAGAGTTATGATAGAAAGTGAAAGTTTAAGGGATTGTTCAGTTTTTTTTTAAAAGAGAAGAATATTTCATTGACAGCAATGTGTTTTTTCCACCAAAACAAAAATGATTTCCAGTTCTCTTTCTTTTTGTGATATTAGCATCTGTGTTGCATTGCCTCTTGTCAACTTGGAAGCATAACTGCACTTTTGAAAGCTGGAAACCTTATTTTCCAGAACACCATTCCCTGAATGATTCCTCATAAGGTTTGCAAATGAGAAAAACTCCTGCATGATTTGGAAGATGAAGGTAAAACAAAAGTCATCCTTGGCAATTTTGGCAGCCTGACACGGAGGTTCCCATAATGATCTTAGTAATCATAGTATCCAGACATTGCACCATCACGGATCTCTCCTGAGCTTGTACCTCATGCAGCAATTTCTTGGACGTCTTCATAAGCTCCCACTTCCCCTACTACATCAGTGCTTTTAGGCTGATGTAATTTATAATTGTTTCTCCGATTCCCTGGATACAACCTTCTAGAGCTTTATTCTCCTTGCTTATGTTTACATTAATATAAGCAGTAATTCCTATATTAAGCCTCCTATTTCTACCATGCTGAACTAATTCGGTTTCCTGGCTGAGTTCAGACTGATAATAGCACCCAATATAATAACTTCTTAGATTCATTCTTTAATTGGAGATTGATATATCAAGCTATTCTATTATTATTTTTGTATTAAATTTATGTATTAAATAGAAAACTTCTATAAAGAGAAACTTCACTTTATTACTTTTTTGGTTACCCTGAGGTACTATTGTAGAAAAAAGGCATGATAAATCTTCAATTCTTTTTATTTACCATTTTATTTTCATCAGTTACTATTTTATATACCAGTTTGCTTAAGTAATGAATTGGTGTCCTATCATCCATCAAAATTGACCTTAAAGAATTGACTTTGGGAGGTGATATCTGTTTCTCCCCAGGCTAGTGAAATGTTCATATCAGGTATTATGTTTTTAAGTTCTAAATTTTATTTTTAGTTTTTAATCTCTGCTGAGATCCCACATCTGTTGACTCTTATGATAATATTTTTTTAAGTCCTTGAACTATATAAAAGTGGCGCTAAAATTCTTTTTGTTCTAATTCTAACATCTGGACCATGTTGTTGTCCTTTCTATTGACTAAATGTTTCAGTACCACCATAAATGCATGTATGTAAAGATATCAGGTGTGCTTCTCTTCATTGTAGTCATCAGCATTATTAATGCCTAAATTATTTTATGTTTGGATAGTGGATGCCTCTTCAAGCTGCTTCCTGGATCTCATGGATGTGACTCTTGTGGGATATGAAAGCTTCTTTGCTTTCTAGTATAACAAGATGCTCTTCACTGATGATGTATATTATCTACCCACAACTTGAAAGCCCATTTCTCCAAGAAGTTCTTGTTGCTTTTAGTGAGCGATGGCATTTAGAAACCAAATTTATAACTCCAGTGGTGCTATCTGCTATTATTTTGTTTAATATTTCTAGTGCTAATCAGTAGATAGATCTAGAAGATAAGTGGACTTCTTTAGGTGATAAAAATGCATCATGAGTTTAATATTTTTCCAGTTCACTTTCAAGATTATAAGATTTCAATTAATCTTATAGATCTTAAGTATACATATTCTGCTCTCACATTGGAAAAGTATGAGTTTTCAATGTCATAAACGTAATTACTCACTTTATTTATCCTATAATAAAAGACAAAAACAATGTCAGAGTAAATATATTAGCCCTGTTATTAAAAATATACTTACTAAAGCTATGTAAAATTATTCTTATGTCTCATTTTGTTCTTAAGTTATATTTTACCAGGGCCATACAAATTACTTTTTTAAAAAGTCATTCAATTTAATTCTGGTTCAAAGCTGAAATGAATATATTAGTTAGAAAATGTTAAGGTCATTTGCAAATATTCCAAGACAGTGTTCTGACATGATGAACTTTAATTTTCAAAGGTAAAATCTATGCTTTTAAAAGATTTTAACTCAATGTACTGGAATATATCACAATTTCCATTTGCTTAAGACAAAAAGTTCCCCTAATATGTTATTATAGA
Organism: Canis aureus; assembly: GCF_053574225.1. Lineage (NCBI taxonomy): Eukaryota > Metazoa > Chordata > Mammalia > Carnivora > Canidae > Canis > Canis aureus. The sequence continues at coordinate 777,588 of NW_027554438.1, read as the reverse complement.
AATGTTTAAGCTCAGAAAAAAAGTTGAAAGAATTGTATATGAACCTCCTCATAATAACTGCATAAATTCTGCAATTAACATTTTCTTATATATGCTTTATTACACATCTGTCACTTTAGCTATCCTTCTGTTCTCTCTCTCTTTTTTTTATTTTAAAGATTTTATTTATTTATTCATAGAGACACAGAGAGAGAGAGGCAGAGACACAGGCAGAGGGAGAAGCAGGCTCCATGCAGAGAGACCGACGTGGGACTTGACCCAGGGTCTCCAGGATCACGCCCTGGGCCCAAGGCAAGGTGCTAAACCACTGAGCCATCCAGGGATCCCCCAAAACACACAGATATTTAGGCAATTTATGATAATATTAATCCACAAATTAATTGTAGATTATACCTTCTGGATATTTATTTTATGAACTTAGATCAGGGAATCCCCATAGGCATCATACAAGAAACTGTTTTCTGAAATGCTGGTGCTTCTGCATGTGAACATTCATCCATATCCTGGTAAAAGTTGAAGATGCACAGGTGTTTTCATTTGTAAAGACTCAGAAGATAATACACTGTAGATTTGAGAATTACATTACATGCAAGTTTTACTTTAAAAAAAAAAGGCTCTAAGAAGATACTGAATGATAGATAATGATATGTATGTTGAAGTATTTAGGAAAAAAGTGTATTTTGAAATAAGTAAAGAAGATGAACTGAGTAGAGAACAGAAGGATAGGGCAGCCCTGGTGGCGCAGTGGTTTAGGAACTCCTGGGGGTGTTCTGCAAATATTACACCTTATAAGAGATTGCAGCAAGTGTGAAAAGGGAAAAAGTGTGTTTTGATTTCATCTTTTAGCCAAAGGATAGAGGTTACGACTAAAAAAATAAAGTTTAGAATAGTAACTGGATATTTATTCTTATTAATATTGTTTTCAAACAAGCATTTTAAAAAACAAAATATAAGAGATAGAATTGCATAAGCTCTTTGAAAGCAGAGCTATATCTCTGTTTTTGTTTGTTTGTTTTTAAATAGGAATACCTTACATCCTCTTATGGTGCTGGGCAGCTGGTGGGTAATTATACATTAGAAACTTGTGTCATAAAAAAAAAAAAGAAACTTGTGTCATTATGAGCACGAGGACAAGATATATGTAATGGAAACATATTCACTTCTCTATCTAATTTATTTGATGATTATAAGATGCTACACAACCTTTAAAAAGGGCAGTTGGTTTCCCTTTACCCTGACAGTCAACTTCTACTATGGGAGAGCTTTATAGTAGACCAAAGACCATTTCATAAAAATAGAGTTATATTGTATATGTAAAGGGAAATCTTATTAAAGAAAATCACAGCACAAATCTTTTAGTATACATACTATAGTAGAATGAAATCTATTTTTTCAGGAATATTGGAAAACTTACCAATTTATTTATCCAGTAACTGCTCAGAAACTAAACAGAAGGAACACATTTCTTCATTTGGCTTTTTCTGAAGCAGAGCCTAAGAATTTGGGTGCATGTCACTCATTAAGGGAATGTTCTCAGGACACAAGGAACAAGGGAAGTAGCATTGGCTAGGGGTCCTGAAACAAATGCTACACTGTATGTTAAATAACTGGAACTTAAATAAAAACCCAAAAAAGAACTGGCTAGAGGAAGAAGCAAAGTAAAGACATGGTTGGTCTCTGGGAGCATTGGAAGATGAATTACACTACAGAGATTATTCAGCCTTAGGGAAAAAGGGAAGCAACTTTTGTAATCCCAAATCAGTAAATTATTAGCTGGCTGCAGGCTGCATCAGCATACATGGAAATATAACATCCTCGGTGAGGTGGCTTCTGTTCAACCAAGGGAAATTCTACCAAGAAGGGGTGGTTATGAGCAATAAACAGCCAACACTCAGAGTGATGGAACCTGCTTTTAACCAGCTGGTAATGGCATGCAGGCAGGCCAGCAGCAAAATTCATTAGAGCACGTAAACAAAAGCATTATCATAAAAGGATTATTTTTGCATTCTCCTATTTCTAAAGTCACCTCTTGGTAATTATTGAGAGCAATTTGCTATAGATCTTGGTCCTTGGTGATTGATTGATTTCTTGGGTTTCAAACAGTTCATCTGTATGTTAAGGTAGAGTTGATAATGAATGAATCCATACACAGAAGTCTCTGTGGCAAGTTGTGAATTGTGGTTGCTCTTATTTCTCTACTTGCTGTTGGTAGGTCATGACTGAAAAAATATAAATTTAACTGGAATATTTTCCATCCCACCAATTAAAATGGTAATGGAATATAAAAACCTAAAGAAATGGACGTATGAAGTCATCTCTCTATCATTATAAATACATAGATTTAGTTGATATTTAAATTTTGGAATGATATTTCATTCAAAAAGATATTCCAGGTCAAAGATGATCTACTGCCCTTCTTTTATAAATTTATAGTTGAGAAGGTAATATATTCATTTTTTCTAAAGGTTTTATTCACTTATTTGAGAGACAATGATACAGAGAGAGGGAGCACAAGCAGGGGGAGGGGCAGAGGGAGAAGGAGAAGCATACTCTCCTCCAGCAGGGAACCTGACATGGGGTTCCATCCAAAGACCCTGGGATCATGACCTGAACAGAAGGCAGACCACCTAACTGACTGAGCCATCCAGGCACCCTAAAAAGGTAATATATTCAGACAAAAGATTATATTATATGAAATATGTATGGAGAGAGATAGGGAGAATTGAAAGATATTTTCATTGGATAGATGGCATTTGAGCTGAGATTTGAAGGATGACATTCCACAGAGATGAAAGAGCATGTGCAAAGATAGCATGTGGGATCTCTTGTAGGAGCTGGAAGTTATTTAGTTGAATGGTGGTTAAGATATGAGGGGGATGAAGATAGGCATGTAGCTAGAAAATAGAACATAAGGGCCCCATGTTTCCATAACAGAGTTTAAATATTATTTTAAAGGCTATAGGAAACAATTGAAGGATTTTAAACTGGAGAGTGATACCATCATATCTGTGTGTTAGGTTGGGATGCATTTGCTTTGTTTGTATGACCTCCGACATAATATCTTGGACACCAGGTAAAAAGATTACAGCCAAGTCTCTTATTTTACCTTTTAAAAATATTTAAAATTATTTTCTAAAGACTCCATACACTTCACTCCTTATTCATTTTCTTCTGACAAGAAGAAAAAGCATCATTACTAGGAAAGAATATTATCAAATGTCCTTTCTTTAAAAAAAATATGTATTTATTTGACACAGAGAAAGAAAACACAGACAGGGGGAAATGGCAGAGGGAGAAGAAGAAGCAGGCTCCCCCACTGAGCAGAGAGCCCAGAGCCCTATTCCAGAACCCTGGGATCATGGTCTGAGCCAAAGGCAGACACTTAACAGACTGAGCCACTCAGGCACCCCTCAAAAGTCCTTTTCAAAGTAGATGCAAAGCCCTCTGAATTTCACATGAGCAGTATTTCAAGTTATGGCCATAAAATCATAAAGTTGATTTAAGTTAGGCTTGACAAACATCTCTTAATGAGATATAATAGAATGTAATGTTATCAGGAAGCATAATCTAAGTAAGGCTAAGTATTGCAGTTTAAAACTTGCTTCAGTTAATAGAAAGTCTATATGTGTGTGCAAGTGTATGTGTGTGTGCAAGTGCAAGTGACTATATAGCATCAAACATAAATTGTATTTTATGCTATGGATCGTGACAAGAGAATTTGGAAGTCCCTGGTCAGGGAAGTGACAGTAAGTACACAGCAAGTAGCTCTGTATGTAGCACAGAGTTATGTCTTACCAATTCTCATTTTTCTCCTTTTAAGTTTAATCTCCTTGGGGATCTGATATAGCATTATTTCATTAAAAGAAGAGTAAGGCATTTTTAGTGCCTTTCCTCAAGCAAATTTTTTGTAGTAGGGCTGAAGGCAATCCCTGCCATTCTAAGGATTTAGTTTTTTATCTTGGATGAATTTGTTAATCTTCTCATTCCTGAAATGGGGATAATAAAATGAGACCATAAAGTACCAGTAGTTTTTTAAATAAGATAAGGTATCTAGCACAGTACTTGGCACATGCTGAGTGCCAGTAAGTATTAGCTAAAATTATGATTTTGTTATTTTACATGAAATGGTTAAATGACTTCCACATTAAAATGAAATAGTAGTTTATGTGGTTTCCCTTGATGAATCAGAAAAAACAAACAAACAAACTTGCAGGTTGAAATAAAAATCCTTGAAACTTCTGCAAACTGTCCAATAAGACAGTTGGTGAATATGCTGTTTAGGACTTTTCTATACTTTCATCATTGCATGTTGCAATTTTTCAAAGAATTATCTAAAATTATAGTTAATATCAGTAGGTAAAGGTTGAAATCTAGGATATGTCAGTTAGTCCTTTTTACTCTTTGCCAGTATTAAAACTAATAGTAAATCATGAGAGTTGTATCGTACTGTCTCTCAAGGCATCTAATTGTGTTAATCATTTAATTATTTGTGGAACAATAATGATATTAATAATAATTCATGAGTAGTATCCACATATTGTTTACCTCATCTATGCACATAACTTTTCCTTATTTCCAGGAAATCATTTCTCATCACATGGATCATTTCTCATAACAAATGCTTTACTTATTTACTTACCTTTTGTTTTAAAAATATTTCATTACTAAAAAATGTTAGCCATGATCTGAGCTTTCAGTGAATTGTAATCACTGATCACAGATCACTGTAACAAATCAAATAATAATTGAAAAAAATAAAATATTGTAAGAATTACCAAAATGTGGCACAGAGACATGAAGTGAGTAAATACTATTAGATAAATGGCAGCAATAGATTTTTTTGCCATAGGGTTGCCACATACCTTCAGTTTGAAAAAACACAGTATCTGCGAAGGGCAATAATGTGGCGTGAAATAAAACAAGGTATGGTTGTACCTAAGAATAGAATTACCGGGTCATGTAGTTCTTTGCTTAACATTTTGAGGAACTACCAAACTGTTTTCAAAAGATACTGTACCATTTTATACTCTCATCAACAAGGTATGAGAATTCTCATTTCTCCACATTCTCACTACTGCTATGTTTATTTTTATCAGTAATATTATCTTTACCGTCTATCTATAGATATTCTTGGCATTGCCATTGTATGAAGAGTTAATAAAATAAATCTCTGGTTTTGTACCAGGAGACCAATATCTTTGGTGAGGTTATCAACCCTTGGTCTACCTTTTCCATGTGCCATGATCAAAACAAGATGGCTCACTTCAAAATAATGTTTTATAAACTAAATGATGAACTTTTGTGTATGAAGCAAAAGGGAAAGAAAAACAGGGCGTGAATTGTAAAAGTTGATCTGCACAATAAATTTTTTAGCACCAGATGCTTAAAAAACAGTTTTGGCCATTTCATTTTGCACATTTCTTCTGACTTTACTATTCCAATTTTTATTTGAATTTGAAGTGCAGTGGATGGGAGAGGACTCTGTAAGGCACCTCACACACATCACCAACTCTGATGACCTACTGCTAACGCCTGGAAGAAAAGCTGAACTAATAACCAAAGCACAGGCAAGAAGGATGCTTGTGGCCCATCTAAAAAAAGAAAAGGTGCTTAGTTTCTTTTCCCCCCACCCCTTTTGTTTTCTACAACAGATCACATTGTACACCTACTTAAAAAGAAAAAGAAATCACCATCCAAAAAAAAAAAAAAAAAAAAAAAGCATGTGCACCTGCTAGCATTTTCCATCCAGTGGTGCCCTTGGAGATGCACTCTGTGAGAGAACAGAAGCTAGATGCACTGTCCTGGCTGGAAATGTAAAGGAAGGCATTTTCTGCTCAAGTAGTTTTTAAAAACATCAATACATAAGACTTTACAATGAAAGATATGAACTGGGCTTCATTTGTGAAAGAACACAGCTTCTTCTTAGGAAGTAAATGGTCGTATATACACTAGGGACGAGATTATGTATACTTAATAAGGCATAACAAAGGAGAAAACGCATGTGCGGACTCTATACTGAGAAAATAAAACTTATAGAAAGATTGTCATCAAGCTATGCAATGATGGGTTGCTCAAAACTCAGTAACTTGCTGGCTTAAGTGATACCCAGAAAGAGAAGGTTGGGAAGTTAAGATCTGTGGCAGAGAGAGAGAAAAAATATGTAAATTTGTTCTAACTTTAAGCTTACTTTTAATTACGTATGATTCTTTTGGTGCTTAATTGAAAATGTCTCTATTTTAAAAATCATGAAAATAAACAGAATTTCCAATGGAAATAGCTAATTTAGAAAGTTCCATGACAAGCCATTATGTTTAACAACTGAGGAATGAAAGAAAAAGCTTGTGGGAAGCACAGATTTCGACATCCATCTTCTGGGATTGAAAGGAGATGCTCCTTCTATTGTGTGTGTATTCATGAGGTCTCAACTGGCATAACTCGATGGGGCTGCTAGGACCATGCCACTCACAGAATCTGCATCTTTCCCAACTAGAAAGGACTCCCAAGGGACACCCTTGGAACATAGGGGGGATTTCTCAGTAACTAATGAAGAGACATATTGAGCCACAAAGAGTCTGGGACCTTAAAATGTTTATTCTTTTAACAGTTTTCAGGAAAACCATGCCTAATTTTCCCCTGAGATCTTTTTCCCTTATTGAATGAAAAAAGTTGCTGAAATTAAAGGATCTGGGGGTCTCTAGGAGATATTTGGAAGAAAAAAAAAAAAGATGATGAATGCTCTCCCTTGTGGATACAGAGGGAGTTCACAGAATAGGAAATTAGGTTTCAGAATGTAAGGAGACTGCTCCTTGTACTACCCAAAGAAGAGGCGTTGGGATCAACTTAGTTCTGATTATGTGATAGAATGTACTGTCATGAGAGTAAGACAGTTTAAAACTGTCGAATCAAGAGTTTGATTCACAGACAAAACCTTTTCATTACATTTTAATTCATCTTCCCTTTTTCCATGGCAGTTGCCCTCAGATGGGCCTCAGGAATGACAAATTGAAGTGATTGCCCTAGGTCTTGCTCTTTGCCTCTCATTCTCCAACTCCTTAAAAGAATCAGGCATCTGGAGTGAAAATGGAATGACTGAATTGGTTGAGGGAGGAAGGGAGGAAGAAAGAATGTTGTTCAGCCAACACTGAAAAATTACCTAAGGTATACACAGCCTTCAAACAACTGACCTGAAGCTGGCTACTGTGGAACTGTGTCCACCACCCTGTTTCTACCAATATCCCAATAACTCTTGCGTGATTCTTTTGTGATTCTTTCATTTTTTGTTCAACATTACCATCTTTTACAAGATTTCACTTGTGTGAAAAAATAGAGGTAATTCCCCTCAAGCTCCACATTTTCTCACAGTTGATATAGTCAAATCAATCATCCTCACAGATTCTAGAGTAACCAGAAATATCACTACAGGTGGCCTGTTTGATATAGATTTGTAGAAGTCTATTAAGTCACCTTAAGTAGTTACACTTAGTTAACCCAACAATTATTACTCGTGTTTACTATATACCAAGTTCTTTGCTTGGGATAGACAAAGTCAAATAAGATGCATATTTTGTCTTCAACCAGGGGGGCAGTTTGGTGGAGAGATTTATTAGTTTATCTAAGAAGCACTTTAGCACCGTAACTATCATGATAGATGCATAAAATATAGAAAAGCGAAAGCTAAAAATTATGAATATAAAAGAATTTAAGAGCAATAATATTTAGAGTAGCAACTGAGTTTTACTTTTTTTTAAGATTCTATTTATTTATTCATGAGAGACACAGAGAGAGAGAGAGAGAGAGGCAGAGACAGAGGCAGAAGGAGAAGACGTTTCCCTGCAGGTAGCCTGATGCAGAACTTGATCCCAGGACCCTGGGATCACAACCTGAGCCAAAAGCATATGCTCAACCACTGAGCCACCCAGGCACCCCAACAACTGAGTTTTAAAGTAAAGAAACGTAACAAATCCCTTGTTTCTTTAGTGTGTGAAAGTTATGCCATCAATAATGATATCTTTAAATATAAAAGTTACTTTTGTATGTGAATTTGACTGAATACCTGGACATGTCCCAAATCTATGCCTGTATCATGGAAAACTTACAAAAAGTTTCATTGGAAGTACAGGAAATTATGCCAGAAAAAAAGTAGAAACAGAGAAGAAAATATATAATGGATAAAATGGATATTTGTTTTTGGTCTGAACAAAATTTCCTAAGACTCTTCCTCCTACCCAAGATACAACAGTGAAAATGTATATCCCTCTTAAAACATAGAATAAAAAATTGGGAGAAAACGACTGGCTTTGGATAACCTATACAATATTAAAAAGTAAAATAGCACTTACCTAATACTCTTTAGAGTATTAGATTTTTTAGATTTTTTCAAGTTTTTAGAGTGTATATTTAAGGCCATTTTTTCCCCTCAGAAATTAACTCAAGCAACAATTTGTTAATAGTTAATTACAAAAATCTGTCAGTCTGAATTCTTTTAAATAGTTTTATGTGAGGAGACCCTAGTAATTCATGTTTCCTGTGTAGATAGATGGGAAATGATTGTCCTGTTTACACCTACCATACCATATGACCTAAGTTTCTTCACAAAGATCTCTATTACTTATAGGGACTAATAAGATATTTTCTGTTCCAAAATCTTTTGCATCAGAGATGGCCAACCACAGCTATTAATTCAGGAAGGAATTGAAAATTAGGTATAGATTTGGCTTTATGAAGATAAAAGTATAGGATGTCATTATGGATGCCCTTAACTTCACTTTGTAATGATCTAGATCACGTTTCCAGACAATGAACATCACTCATTTCTTTACTCAAAAATTAAAATATTTACTCAAAATATTTTAATGCATTTATAGTTTGTTGACATTCATTCAAAGTTGGATTTTAGATATGTGTTATTGATTGTGATGCTCAAAGCACTTAACAAGGGAGAATTGATATTTGCTGCCAAGCTATCTTGCTACCATCATTTTCATTCTGTTCTGCTTTTCTGTTTATCAAGTTGTTATTGTGTATTCAAAAACAAGAAGTCAAACCTTATTTAAAATAATGTGAATTTCTAAAGTTAAATCTAATAATTTGATCTCTAGATCAGTTATTGATTGGGGGCAAATTGTTCTGAATGATTGCAAAATTATTCTTATCATCAAAAATATCTGAGTTTTTAGTGGGAGGATAAAATTAAGATAAAATATGTTAAAACAATTTTAATGATCTCTATGAATTATATTTTATGCATATAAGTATGTTAAAAGGAATGTAGGAACTATAAGATAATATTATACTGTTGAAGGATATTAAAAATATGTATACTAAATAAACACAAAATTTTCCATTTACTGTAAAGAACAATTTTGTTTTTGCAATATCTACTTATATAACCCATCATTTCTACTACCTATCTTATTTTTTTTAAGATTTTATTTATTTATTTGAGAGAGAGTGAGTGAGAGAGAGAGCATGAGCAAAGCAGAAGCAGAGGGAGAGGGAGAAGCAGACTCTCCACTGAGAGGAAGGCTGACATGGGGTTCATTCCCAGGACCCTGAGATCATGACCTGAGCTGAAGGCAGACACCCAACTGACTGAGCCATTCAGGTGCCCCATACTGTCTATTTTAGCTATGAATTTTTTTTCAGTATAGACCACAGGCTTAATTATATATAAATACTAGTTTGCAAGAATTTCCCCTGGGGAAATGCCTAATATACAAAGATTTTCAAGGTTTTGGAAGTAATACATTCTTAGAATCAAAAACTGTGATTGTGTATTAAATTCTCTGGAAACAAAGAATGCACCACTCCAATTTCAACATCTTTCACATATAAAAAAAATAATCAATGCAGCATCTAGCACCGGAACTCAGCAATCATCATGAGAGTCTCTGGATGGAAGGCCAATTTCATTGAACCAAGGCAACATTTTGAAAGAGACAGAGGTGATAAGCAAATATTGTCATCACACCAGAAATTGTCTTTATTCAACAATTCCCAGATGGCTATTAATTTATTTTTTATGGACCTTTATTGAGAACATGTTTGTGGGTTGGGTTTTACTGGCATACTGCTTTGTAACAAGAGTTTATGAATTCCATGCAGAACCCTGACTAGAGTGCTCTAGGTTATGACATAGGGATAAAGGTCTTTTTCATAAATTTGGAAATTATAGGACATTCATAAGTAAACATGTATATAATTAAATAATGTTAATGTATATATTAGAGAGTAATAGCTACTGTGAGCCAAATTTAAACAATTGCACTTGTATTGCTGCACTTCAGGGTAGGTGAATTAGACTAAACTCATAAGAAAGGGTTTTATCTTATGGTGAATCCTATAATCATAGGACTCGAGTTATCCCACACCAAAATGTAAATAAGTGTATCACTTTTTGATCCTAATATTTTTTTTTGCTTTACTTCAGGATAAACAATGCCCTAAAATGTCACATCTAGTGGGAAAATAAATGTGAATATTCTAATCACTAGCCTCCTGACTTAATTTTAATGTTATTTCCTTATGTAAGACATAGAAAAAGGCCAGGTTTGAAAATATGGGAAGCACAATGGTTTGGTGCAAAGAACATTGGAATAAGATCACAGAGACCTCTGTTCTGGTTCCAGAAGCTTGGACAAGTGATTCAGCCTTTCTGGGTCTCAGTTCTCTCATCTGGAAAATGTAAGGGTTCATCTCTATGGGTCCTCGTGGCTCTAATTGTCCCTGGCTTTCTGAAGTACAGCCAGGAAGGAGCAACCTGGCTGAGCTCATGCAGGTCCTCGGGCTTGCCTTTTGCTGTGCTCCTTACCCTTGGGTTATCCTGAATGTTACTTCTCATTCATCTAGCAAGGTAGTGTTATCTGACAAAGGGGAATATGTTTCCGATTTTGGTCACATCTGAAAGAGATTTTTCCTGGAAGAAAGATTATGTCGATACCCTGCAAAGCATTATGCTTCTCTCTGTATTCCAGATCTCATATTATTTTATTTATATGTGAAAAGTCAGAATTTTGTCTTATGACATGAGAAAAGCCCTTGAGGTCATGAGGAAAAAAATTCCTGAACCACCAAATGTCAGCCAAATAAGAATAAAAAGTCATATGTCCAAAAAAGTAAAGTGGACATAGAAATCACACTGAAATCTGACTGCAACAGAGTTTCTATTTCTAAGACTTATATTTAGCTAACAGCCATTCTAAGTAAGATAGTAAAATCTTAATATTCAAAGTTGTAAGTGCTTAGAAGCAAAAAGCAGAGCAAACCATGATTGTGGTATAATATTTCAGATGTTCAATTTTATTCCAGCATATGTACAATCTCACATTTTGAAAAATATGCGTTGATTGCACTTTTCCCTCCAGTTTAGGATTATACTCAAAACTGAGACACAATTTAGGTGAAAGAAGGTAACACTGAAGGGAAGTTTCGTACAATTGGTGCAGATACGTTTTCTCAGAATACAGTAACGTTTTCCATGCTGCTCCGACCGATACTTGCGAGGTTAAATGGTTTTAGTGTATTTATAATGCCACTGACCCACATGATTCACAGTGTACTATAGAATATAATTAAATTGGTACTAATTTCTCTACCTATATTTTTGTCTAGAAAATGGAATGTATGTAATATGCATATGAAATGAACCATTAAAATGTATCAAGAGATATAAAATGTATTGATTCTACTTATTCTTAATTTTTTCATTCTTATTGTTTTATTCCACTGCATCCAACAATTTCAGACCAATAATTATATTATCACAAACAATATGATGACTAAGTACAAAGATGATTGCTTTTCAGGTATTTATGCCATTAGGTTATATTCCACTAAACTATATTTAAAATGCTAGGTTACGACTTTCAGCCATGCTGTAGGTGCATTTTCTGACATGTCTTTGCTGTGGGAATGTTTTTCTGTCTCATTACTTTCAAGATTAGAATCTTGTTCTTGATTTCTGGGGTCCTTGTCTGTCAGAGTCTTCTATTATCACTTTGTCTCTTTCTTATTTTCCATTTTTATCTTTATGCCATGTAGATATTGTTGCCTAAATCCTTGGACCTGAATCAGGTATCAGAATATACTTTAGGTCTATTGACCCAAGTAGTAGCACAACTAAGGCTGCTCATCAAAGGTGGGGGCTCATATATTTAAGTTTTCAGCATGTGACACAACAACATAAGGATGAACTTTCTTTTATTTGCAGAATATTTTTAATGTTTCAATGTCACTCTCAGAGTGATAAAAGAACTAGAAGGGAGAACATACATATTTTTAAATGCATCTGTATATTGATTTATAATTATATAAATGAGGTTCTTAAAAGACAAACTGTGTCAACATTATTACCAAAAGAAACCTAAGCACAGAGCGTGAGGCTTCATTATACACCCATTCATGTTTTAGGATTATGTACGGGAGTCTATTCTTATGCAGGTTTCCTTCCAAAGAGAAGCTACTAGAGAAGAGAAGGCTCTAACTCTGAAATAGTGCATTTAAAAGTATGAGGCTCCAAAGATATTTAGCATTACAGATAAAACAGTTTCCCAACTCTAAGTGGTGGTAATATAATCTTCTGCTCCACAGGCCCCAGCCTTGACCTGGGTATATATACCCAGCTGTCATCACTGGTATGAAAAGGAAGTTGGTCCCTTTGCTGTCTCTAAAAGACTTCTTTTGCAAGGTGACATGGTGACAAATGCTGTGTGACTCACCGTGTGCTGCAGCTTATTTTACTTCCAAATGGATTTGGTTGAAGACTTCGAATGGTTCAGAAAAAACACCAAAGGAGAATATTTTATCCCTCTCAGGCCCCTCCTGGGGTGCTACTACCCAAATTCTGTCCAGTTCCAAACTATTCATCTCCTTTTCAGCAGTGTCTCACTAAAAATTTGCAGTATTCATTAATTTTTCATACATCACTAAAACTTCACTGAAAACAGAGGAGATGAACAAAGTATACTACCAAAATGTAAATGTTAATAAAAAGAACTTGAAGAAATAAAGTCAATCAACTGAAGATAAAACAAATTAGTTTATTATGATCTGACTCAGAAGTGTATCTTATTTGTGATTAGCCTGTTGACATGCATTTAATAACGGAAATCAAATTCAGTAATTGTAAAACATTGTCTCAATACAAATTTACTATTGGTGATCATTTTTCATAAATATTGAACTTTCATATTGCATACCATGAAACTAATATAATGTTATGTCAGTTACACCTCAATAAAAAATAGAGTTACTAAAAAAAAAAAAAAAAGGAGTCCTAAGACTCAGTAAAGAAATGAGAAGGATAGCACCCCCAAGGACTTTGGTTACTCCAGAATAAATGAGAGATGGAAATTAAGAAAATTTAATTGACACTCCCTACTTCTATAAGTTCATTGTTTTTTTCTCCTTTCTTGTCAAAGACCATGTTCTCATTTTGGAGTGTTTTTTGTTGTTGTTGTTGTTGTTGTTGTTGTTCCTTTTTGGTGCTAGTGTTTTAGATGGCAGATCAATGCTGACGTTAAGCATAATGATGGGTTATTTTGATTAAAGTTTGCAGCCATTGTGCTGAAGAAACAATAATAATCTCAGCTGTAGTAGACAGAATAATTACCCCCACTAAAATCTCAATATTTTGATCCCAGAGACTGTGAATACATTACCTTACATGGCAAAAGCACTTTGAGATAGGGACATGAAGGTTAGGACCTTCAGATGGGAAGTTTAACCTGGATTAGAATTAGAGACCCAAGTTAATCACATGAATCCTTAGATGCGGAGAGTATTTCCCAGCTGCAGAGAGCCAAAGCAGTATGAGAGGGACCCAAGAGCCATCGGTGGATTTGAAGGTAGTGGAATAGGGCCACTGATGAAGGAATGCAGCCAGCCCTTGGAAGCTAGAAAAGGCAAGAAAACAGGTTTCCCTTAAAGCCTCCAGAAAAGGGACACATTTTTGCCAACACCTTGGATACAGCTCGGTGAGACCTGTGTCAGACTTCTAACTGTAGAACTAAATAAATTTGTGTGTTTTTAAATAACTCAATTTGTGGTGATTTGACAGCAATAGAAACCTGCTACAGCGGCTAACATTGCTTGAGTACTTACCCTGTACCAGGATGATGTTTAGTCCTTTACACACCTTACTTATTTCACAAGGTCTAATTTTATGGATGACGAAATTGAGATTTAAAGAGGTGATGTAACTTTCCCAGGTTTAGGTAGAAAGAAGTCAGAGAGTGAGAATTTGAATCTATACTTTCTGATTTAGATTCTGAGCTCTTGATTGCTCTCCCACTCAGCCTTTCATGGCCTTGCATGGGAGTTCCATATGTAAATAGTGTTACCTGGAGCCATAAATTCTTAACCATTTCCTCTGGTACTAGTTCACAGAAATAACAGTACAATGTCGTTCTGATCTAGGCTTGCCATCATTAAGGGTAGATCTGAAAATATTTGATTAATTATTTTCTGAAGTAAGGAGAGACTTTGTTGAAAAGAATTATTGGAGTAAAGGCAGGGGGGGCTATTGTAATAGAAGGAATGCTCAGATCACAGACCACAAATATCTCCAAAAATATTTATTTCTCATGAAGTAAAAGATTATTGGAATATGTAATCAATTACTTAAAGATCAATAATACTTTTAAAGGAAACATGAGTCTGGAAGTTTGGAAGGTTGTTTTCCTGCAGAAAACAAACTGAAACAATGAGAAATGTTGAATAAAACTTTTTAAAACTCTTCTTAAAAGCATGAAAGAGCTAGTAAGACAATAAAGAACCACCTGATCAAAATCTAAAGGAAAGTGTAATCTAGGGCCCCTAGTTTTACTCCATCTCCCAGGGCCCCCTTTTTAGGATTAAGCTCCTTTATCTTCATTATGTTGGCCTGAAAACACACCCCTACTCCCTACACTTCCTGTCTCCCTATTAGTAGCCCTTTACTCCCAGATAATCTCCATGGATCTGGATGCTTAGCTCAATTCCAACCAAAACATCCAATTAACTCCAGCTGTACTGTTCTCTGTTTCTTGAACACTCCAGGCATGCTTCAGCCTCAAGGTTGTTGGGTTGGTTGTGCCTACTGACTCCTCTGAAGCGCTATTCCTCCATAAATACACAAGGCCATTTCATGTTCATCCTTCAGTCAGACCTTCACAGGACACCCTGTTATCCATTCATTCAGTTGTTTCAGTTCTACCTTTTTTCCTGAAATTTTTTTTCCATGAACACACATCATGATCTAGGTAACAAATTAACTTGAACACCTACTCGTGTGTGTGTGTGTGTGTGTGTGTGTGTGTGTGCTGGGGTGGGGGAGGTGTATGACGTACTTGTGTATGGACTCTTCTCTCACTAGAATATAAGCAACCCAAGCAAGGCAATTTATGTCTGCTTTGTTAACTGCTGTATCTCAATAAATTACCTATCACATAATAAGCACTAAATACATATTTATTAAATGCATGATAGAATCAAAACAACTAATATTCCTAGGATAATAAATAGCTCAAAGGAAAGACAGTCAAGCATAAAAACAACAAAAATACCATGAAAGAGAACCAGCAGAAACAAAAGATGCAGAAAGAGAGCTAATAAAGTTATTAATGCACATTATCACAGAGAGTATACTTGTTTACTCTTTAATTAAAAAATCTATGAGATGAGGGGTGCCTAGGTGGCTCAGTGGTTGAGCATCTGCCTTTGGCTCAGGCTGTGATCCCAGGGTCCTGGGATAGAGTTCCACATCAGGCTCTCTGCAAGGAGTCTGCTTCTGCCTCTGCTTATGTCTCTCTCTCTCTCTCTCTGTCTGTCTCTCATGAATAAAAAATAAAATCTTTAAAAAATATATATGAGATGAGAAATATCAGAAGCAGAAAACTAAAAAAGTAACTAAGCAGGTATGAAATAAATTTCTCCATATTAAAAATATAAAAGCTTAATGTGTTTATCAGCATGTTAGATCAGTTGAAGAGAAAATTAGCAAACTATAAGTCAATAGATTTTATCTAGAATCCAACACAAAAAGAAAGGTATCAAAAATATTTAGAGGATAAAAGACTCAAAAAGCAGAGTGAGAACTTTCAGCATACATTTAGCATAAACTTCAGAGTACAGGAAAGAGACAATTTAGAGTCCTGTGTAGGGAGGATGATGAAGTAACTGGTATCAGGCTTACTCTCATGCTGTTCATGAATATAAAACTGGACAAAATAAGAGAAGCACCTATTTTCTGATCCCCAAAGGAAGGGAAACACCCATGGTGAGCTTATGATCCCTCAGCTTTCTGTCTGGGAAGATAGTAGAATATCAGAGAGGAAGGAGCCACTCATTGAAGGGATCCTGAAAATTAGCATAGTGCCTCCTTTATGGCTTGGGCTAAATTTTGTCTTAGTTTGACTAAGTTTTGCACACCCAGAGTACAAGAGCCCTGGCTACAAGGAAGCTGATTCTGGTGGTTGCACAGTGCTGAGGTTGCATAATGCTGATTGAAGAGTTCTGAGTAGCTAGAGTGGAAAGATTTTGCTGAACCCCCCTCGTGTTTATTGGAAACCCCAGAAAGGCAATGGCCAGGGAGCTAATCTAAACCTGGATGGACTAACAAAGTTAAACTGGGCTGCCTAGGTGGCTCAGTCGTTAAACATCTGGTTTCAACTGAGGTCATGATCTCAGGGTCTTGGGATTGAACCCCCAGTGGAACCCTATATGGAGCCCCTTGCCCCCTCACAGAGCCCATCCAGGAGCCCCTTCTAATCCCCCCTTTAGGGTTCCCCACTTAGCGGGAGTCTGCTTGTCCCTTTCCCTCTAACCCTCCCTGACTCATGTGCACACCTGCATATGCACAAGCTCTCTCTCTCTCTAAAAATAAAATCTTTAAAAAAACAATAACAAAGTTTAAATGAAGTCTTGAAAGGTTCAAGTGATTCCCCAGCAAATTACCTATTTGGACAGAAAATAGTGCAATACTTTAGTGTTAAGATTCTTGAATCCTGGATCAATTATTTTATGAATTGGAACTTTAAATGTTTAGTGGAAGTTCTGTGTATATAGATGTTTATAGTTGTTTGTGTTTACCCATAGTGTGGTACTTTTATATAAGTTGGACCTATATGGTTTTCTTATTATCATTGTATTGCTATGTGTAAAATTTATCTCTTGTAAGATATTTAAAATACTGAAGAGATTCTGAATTATTTCATTTATAAATCTGGTTAGACATATAAAGATTACTGAAGTGCCTTGAAAGACTGTGCATATTAGGTTTGTAATGTTGCACTACCCAGGTTTTAAAGAATTACAGAAAATTGATATATGTTCCTAGTGCATTATGTGTATAATGTACTACTGTCTTTACCCAGCAAATTAATAAATAATCACATTTGTGATAATACCCAATATCAGCAAGGATGCAGTGAGATGAGCATTCTATTCTACATACTTCTGGTGAAAACATGAATTGATACAACCTTTCTATAATATGTTTGGTCATATATTTTTTAGATGTTTAACTATTCGTACCATTTGTTTTTGTTTTTTTAAATTATTATTATTATTTTATTATTTATTTATTTATTTTATTTATTTTATTTTATTTTTTTATTTGTACCATTTGACCCAATAATTCCAAGGAAGTAATCAGAAAACTACCTCTCTAAAATGTCAATTGTAATATTTTTGATAATGAAAATAGTGAGCAATCAAAATAGTTAACATGAAGTCAAATAAATTATAATATGAATTGAAGTCACATTTTATGTGATGGTTAGTATCTAATATCAACAGTTAAGAATTTTGGAATAGTTCATTTTTGCTTTTGTTTCTTTTGCCTTCGTGGATGTATCTTGCAAGAAGTTAGTATGGCCGAGTTCAAAAAGGGTGTTGCCTGTGTTCTTCTCTAGGATTTTGATGGAATCTTGTCTCACATTTAGATCTTTCATCCATTTTGAGTTTATCTTTGTGTCTGGTGAAAGAGAATGGTCTAGTTTCATTCTTCTGCATGTGGATGTCCAATTTTCCCAGCACCATTTATTGAAGAGACTGTCTTTCTTCCAATGGATAGTCTTTCCTCCTTTATCGAATATTAGTTGACCATAAAGTTCAGGGTCAACTTCTGGATTCTCTATTCTGTTCCACTGATCTATGTGTCTGTTTCTGTGCCAGTACCACACTGTCTTGATGACCACAGCTTTGTAGTACAACCTGAAATCTGGCATTGTGATGCCCCCAGATATGGTTTTCTTTTTTAAAATTCCCCTGGCTATTCGGGGTCTTTTCTGATTCCACACAAATCTTAAAATAATTTGTTCTAACTCTCTGAAGAAAGTCCATGGTATTTTGATAGGGATTGCATTAAACGTGTATATTGCCCTGGGTAACATTGACATTTTCACAATCTTAATTCTGCCAATCCATGAGCATGGAATATTTTTCCATCTCTTTGTGTCTTCCTCAATTTCTTTCAGAAGTGTTCTATAGTTTTGAGGGTATAGATCCTTTACCTCTTTGGTTAGGTTTATTCCTAGGTATCTTATTCTTTTGGGTGCAATTGTAAATGGGATTGACTCCTTAATTTCTCTTTCTTCAGTCTCATTGTTAGTGTATAGAAATGCCACTGACTTCTGGGCATTGATTTTGTATCCTGCCACGCTACCGAATTGCTGTATGAGTTCTAGCAATCTTGGGGTGGAGACTTTTGGATTTTCGATGTAGAGTATCATGTCATCGGCGAAGAGGGAGAGTTTGACTTCTTCTTTGCCAATTTGAATGCCTTTAATGTCTTTTTGTTGTCTGATTGCTGAGGCTAGGACTTCCAGTACTATGTTGAACAGCAGTGGTGAGAGTGGACATCCCTGTCTTGTTCCTGATCTTAGGGGAAAGGCTCCCAGTGCTTCCCCATTGAGAATGATATTTGCTGTGGGCTTTTCATAGATGGCTTTTAAGATGTCGAGGAATGTTCCCTCTATCCCTACACTCTGAAGAGTTTTGATCAGGAATGAACTATTGGGACTTCATCAAGATAAGAAGCTTTTGCACAGCAAAGGATACAGTCAACAAAACTCAAAGACAACCTACAGAATGGGAGAAGATATTTGCAAATGATATATCAGATAAAGGGCTAGTTTCCAAGATCTATAAAGAACTTATTAAACTCAACACCAAAGAAACAAACAATCCAATCATGAAATGGGCAAAAGACATGAACAGAAATCTCACAGAGGAAGACATAGACATGGCCAACATGCATATGAGAAAATGCTCTGCATCACTTGCCATCAGGGAAATACAAATCAAAACCACAATGAGATACCACCTCACACCAGTGAGAATGGGGAAAATTAACAAGGCAAGAAACAACAAATGTTGGAGAGGATGCGGAGAAAAGGGAACCCTCATACACTGTTGGTGGGAATGTGAACTGGTGCAGCCACTCTGGAAAACTGTGTGGAGGTTCCTCAAAGAGTTAAAAATAGACCTGCCCTACGACCCCGCAATTGCACTGTTGGGGATTTACCCCAAAGATACAAATGCAATGAAACGCCGGGACACCTGCACCCTGATGTTTATAGCAGCAATGGCCACGATAGCCAAACTGTGGAAGGAGCCTCGGTGTCCAACGAAAGATGAATGGATAAAGAAGATGTGGTTTATGTATACAATGGAATATTACTCAGCCATTAGAAACGACAAATACCCACCATTTGCTTCAACGTGGATGGAACTGGAGGGTATTATGCTGAGTGAAGTAAGTCAGTCGGAGAAGGACAAACATTATATGTTCTCATTCATTTGGGGAATATAAATAATAGTGAAAGGGAATATAAGGGAAGGGAGAAGAAATGTGTGGGAAATATCAGAAAGGGAGACAGAACGTAAAGACTGCTAACTCTGGGAAACGAACTAGGGGTGGTAGAAGGGGAGGAGGGCGGGGGTGGGAGTGAATGGGTGACGGGCACTGGGGGTTATTCTGTATGTTAGTAAATTGAACACCAATAAAAAATAAAAAATAAAAAGAATTTTGGAATATTCAGAATTACTTTGAAAAACTAAATTTGCTGTAGAATAGATTTGTGTACCATTGCTCATTAATTTCAACATGGCCTCTTTCTTTCTACAATTTATAACACATTGTTGCTTCTCAATTTTAGCTTTTTATTTTTTGTCCTTTTCACTCTAATGTCTTTATTTATTTTTGGCTCTCCACAATCATTTTGGCATTTAAATGTATTAAAAGGAGATGCAGAAAATTACATTTTAATATGTATAATTTGATTTTTTAGTCAATATACCTGACATGTATTATTGTATAAATTTAAGGTGTACAACATGTAAATTAGATACATTTACATATTATAATAGTATTGCCATTGTAAGGATATTTACCACCTCTATCACATTACATAATTATTCTTTCTGTAGTTGGAATAACTAAGTTCTAGACTTTCAGCAAGTCTGATGATTATAGTGCACTATCTATATGCATTACACTGTGCTTAGATCTCTATGACTTATTTACCACTCACTGGATGTTTGTAGTCCTAAACAAATTTATCTGATCCTCGCTTCCCCAACCCTTGGTTACCATCATTTTACTCTCTGTTTATAAGAGTTTAGCTTTTTTAGAATTCACGTATAAGAGATATCATACAGTACTTGTATTTCTCTGACTTACCTCACTTAACATTTTGTTCTTAAGTTCCATCCGTGTTATAAATGGCATGATGTCCTCCTTTCTCATGGTTGAATTACATTCTACTATGTATATTCCATTAATATAGCATTTCTTCTTTATCCATTCATCCATCAGTGGGCATTTTAGGTTGTTTCTATATCTTGGTTATTGTGAATAATGCTGCAGTTAACATGGATTTACAATTTGGGGAATATGATGGGAGAGATTTAAAAATTAGCAATATTAATTGATACTGAATACTGAAATAGTGTTGCTCTTGACAAACTTGTTTGGAAGACTTTTACCATCCTAGGACAGAGTCCTTCCCGGGAGCACCTGTATTTTCAGTATTATATCTCATTTCAAAAGACAGCAGAGTGAATGATATTTGATGGTAGAGTAACATGATGTAAAGTTCATTACTAAATTCAGATCTGATGGACTTACTCGTTTTATAATGAAGGGATATGGAAATGTACCGAATACCCAATATTTTTATATTCAGAACATTTTTAGACATAAAAATATTCATATTATACTGGGCACACATTCCTTTGTTTCATTTTATAACAAGCATTTTTTTTTATTTGACAGCAATGATGTACTGTTCGGTTTTATTACATACAAGGAATTATTGATCCAAGTCAGAAGCAGCACAACTACTGCCATGTTAGAAGGATTAATATGCACCAGCCCTGACTGTGACTTGACTGGAGGCACTTGCCTGGCCCACCCCAATCTTCATGCCTTCTGAGAGTCCTTGGGGAAGAGACCTACCACCAAGGTCATCCCTTCCAGCACCTAACTCTTCTGTCTGCTAAAAAATACCAACTAGATTATTCCTAAAATTCATGCTTATCTTCGCCACGTGTCGAAAAAGCCAACCTGGGTCCCAAAGTATGTCAGTCCCATGTTTCCCAGTTGGGAAGCAGAACACAAATCTCAGTAAAGACCTTCTCTCTTCGACTAGTCACCAGAGAAACTGAAAGTAATGAAAAATATGTATACCACCCTTTATGCCACAGGTTTGTAAACTCAAATGTCCACCAGGACCAGGCAGGTGGCATAGATGAGTGAAGTACAGTGGTGGGGTGGATTAGATGGGTGGGAGGAGCGTTCCAGGGCAGGAGGATTACAGCAAACCAGACTTAATGGCATGCCCCATCCTCCACCCAGAAAACCAGCTTTTTTAACATGCAATCTCTCAAGCTTCAAATATTGGCAACAAATACAAAAGGATTTTAAACACAGCAGAGACTGTGCCTTGTGACTTCTGCCTTATATAATTTCCTACCTTAATAAAAGCTCCCTTCCCCACCAAATAATAAGAATCCAACCCAATGATTACAAAGAAATTAACAGAGGAA
Organism: Canis aureus; assembly: GCF_053574225.1. Classification (NCBI taxonomy): domain Eukaryota; kingdom Metazoa; phylum Chordata; class Mammalia; order Carnivora; family Canidae; genus Canis; species Canis aureus. The sequence goes on along the minus strand of NW_027554438.1, from coordinate 755,559 downwards.
TAGAAAAATATAGCAGCTTCAAAAATACCAGTCTCCCCATTTTAAAACAAAATCAGTGGTAATTGTTTAAGTTCATTCATCGTAGGAGGTCAGCCAGGTCTACCTATTGGTAAGACAGCCTTGCATTATTAAAATGACACCTGCTACTAACCAACCCCAAATAAGATGTCACCCTGCCTGCCTTCACACTATCCCCACCAGGCAGAGAAAGGATAGAACCAGGCTGCATATTATGAAGAATAAATTGAAGCACGGAGCCAGTAGGGACCCTCCTTGATATCACACAGGCCCTCAGCCACAGGTTTCCAATTCCACATTTTGGTATCAGAGATGAAAGCCAACGTAACTACTGAAAGGTATGCAGCACCTTGTGGAATCCTGGGCATATAGTAGCCCAACTGCATGTCCACTGAGCAAATCATGCATGAATGAATGAATCTAGCTACTTCCTTTAGACAGTGCTTCCTACCAGGGAAAATCAAGAGCTGCTCTTGCCATTCCAAAGACAGCATTTCTCCAGGGGCAGGAGAGGAAGGCAAGGGAGGTAATGCAGAGTTCATTCTATGAGTGAACAGATGGCTTTTCTGGTTTTTCAGGGAATATCATCGACCCTGTCTGACTCATAAACAGAGAAAAAAAGGATTCAGGAACTTGGCACTTCTGGGTTGGGTCTGCTTTGACCTTGGACGAGGGCCTGAGATTAAGTCCTACATCCTTATTTTTTTAATAATAAATTTATTTTTATTGGTGTTCAATTTGCCAACATACAGAATAACACCCAGTGCTTGTCCCGTCAAGTGACCCCCTCAGTGCCCATCACCCATTCACCCCCACTCCCCACCCTCCTCCCCCTCCACCACCCCTAGTTCTTTCCCAGAGTTAGGGGTCTTTATGTTCTGTCTCCCTTTCTGATATTTCCTACCCATTTCTTCTCCCTTCCCTTCTATTCCCTTTCACTTTTATTTATATTCCCCAAATGAATGAGACCATATAATGTTTGTCCTTCTCCGACTGACTTACTTCACTCAGCATAATACCCTCCAGTTCCATCCACGTTGAAGCAAATGGTGGGTATTTGTCATTTCTAATGGCTGAGGAATATTCCATTGTATACATAAACCACATCTTCTTTATCCATTCATCTTTCGTTGGACACCGAGGCTCCTTCCACAGTTTGGCTATTGTGGACATTGCTGCTAGAAACATCGGGGTGCAGGTGTCCCGGCGTTTCATTGCATCTGTATTTGGGGTAAGTCCCCAGCAGTGCAATTGCTGGGTCATAGGGCAGGTCTATTTTTCACTCTTTGAGGAACCTCCACACAGTTTCCAGAGTGGCTGCACCAGTTCACATTCCCACCAACAGTGTAAGAGGGTTCCCTTTTCTCCGCATCCTCTCCAACATTTGTGGTCAGGCAGAGCATGTGGATGTCTTGGCTTTGACCCAATAGGTCCCCAGGGCAGCAGTGCAGTCTTTATTCCAGCTTCCTCTGGCAGCCAAGATCTCAGGAAGCCCAACCCTCTCTGCTGGGGTGGGGGAGGGGGACTTCCTAGAATTTCAGAGAGACTAGATGGGCTCATCCAGAGTTTCTCAAAGGTGCCTTGATGGGCAATTAGGGTGGAATAAGTCTTTGCTGTTGGAGTCTGTCCTGTACGTTGTGAGAAGCTCACTAAGTTCCAGGGGCACCTCACAGTCACAGTAACCCTCCTCCCAACACACACACACACACACACACACACTTACACTTTCAAACTCACACATGCATACACAAGCTTCCAGTGCTACCTGGAGCGGCAGTCTGGCCCTGGGTTGAGAGCCCCTGGGCTCATAGTCCCTGGAGTGTTTAAGAAACAGAAGCCCCAAAGGTTCAATGACAGGTCTAAGCTCCCCACCCATTCCTGATCTGATGACAGCTGATCCAGAGTTCTTTCCAGCTGCACTTGACATGATGGATGCTCATGCCAACACACCATGGGCTGCCACAGCACCACAAAGCCTCCAAGTAGACAGCCATCTGTCCCAATGCTGTAGAAAGACCGAGGTCCAGAAAGACCAAATAACCTCACTGTGATCAGAAAGTGAGCAAATATGAGGCGGGGGGCAGGTTCCAGGAAAACAAGTTTCCCCAGCTGTTCAGTGCAGCAGCCTCTGACAGGTGGGGCCTTTGTGTAGTGACCACCATTCCGAGGCCAACATAGAGGCAAGGGAGCTCGGTGAGCAAGAGCCAGTCCCCAGTGTGCAGGTTAGAGTGCGGGTGGCCCGGGAGCCCAGCCTTCATCTGGGGGCTCCAGCGGGCTCAGCAGGAGTATGGACAAGTCCATCACAGGCTCTCGACCCCTTCCCGGGGTCCCACAGTCTCCGCTGGGACATATGGCTGTCAGTGACAGCTCCTCCCCAGGACCCTGGAGGTGATCCTGAGCTGGGTCACTGGGGAAGGTGGCATCTGGATCCTTCCCCGAGCTCCAGGGACCCCAGGAAAAGCACGCCAGCAGTGCGGGGAGGCCTGGTCTCGCCCAGGGTCCCGCTGCTGGTCGCGCGGGCCGGCGGCTTGCAGCGCCCCGCAGGCGGCCCGGGGACGGCCAGGCTGGAGGCCGGGTGGCCGGGGCAGTGGGCGGCCGCCTGCACGGGGACCCGCCTGGCGGCCCAACACCGCGCGCAGCAGCGCCTCCAGGGGCCGCGAGCCGGGCGCCGCCGCGTCCTCCGCCGGCCTCGGCCCCCAGCGCCCCGACCAGCCCGCGCCCCCGGCGGCCGCGCACGTCCCGCAGCCTCTCCCGCAGGCGGCGCCGCGGCTCCCGGGCGGTCAGCGAGGACGCGCCGCACAGCAGGAGGACGAGCGGGAGCGGACGGCGCGCCCCCTGCGCCCCCTGCGCCCCCTGCGCCCCCGGCTTGCCGCGGCTTGCTCGGGCGGGAACAGGGCCCGGCGACGTCCCGCAGCAGCGGCGGCTCTGCTCGCGCTCCCCAGCCCGCCCTCCAGCAGCACCTGCCCGCGGCCGCCCGCCGCCTCCCGCAGCGCCTGGAAGGGCGGTTCGGCCGAGCGGCCGCGCCTCCAGCTCCCGGCTCCGCTGCCTGCTCGCCGCCTAGAGCAAGCATTTAATCACGAACTACCCAGGTTACTGAGAAGGGGACCGCATAGCAGCTGGTGGGGAAAGATATCACTCTGATCTGAAACACATATACCTTTTCAGAAAATAGACGGTGATGAGATTACACCTTTATTCTGATTCTGCTAAATTAATTATGGCACTTTCCCATATACACATCTATGTATAAAACATATATATATATATTACTTATATATTATATATACAAATTTATTTCAAGAGTTAAATATACTCATAATGCATTCAAAATAAGACATAAGTGTTTAATCTCAGACTATGTTGTAAAAATAAAGAAATTATTAAACTATGTTCACTTTTTCTAGAAATTACAGTTACAGTTCGCTAAGACTCTTCCCTAGTATCATACGGCCATCATCATCTTAAGAGACTGGCAAATTAATTAATGCTCTTTGTTCTCTCCAAATAATATTCCTAAGTGGATAATTTTGATTTTTGTTTTGTTTTGTTTCCTTCTTGTTTTCTACTACCTTTATTCTGGCATGAACCACTCAGCAGAAAACTGGGAAACACAGAAATCAGACTCATGAGATTTGTGGAATCTAATAGAGTCTCACTTCAGGAGATCAGCATGTAAATCCTCAGTGCAGCAAAGAGGTGACAGGTCCCTAAAGGTTAATACGTACATGGTTTTCAATTTAAAAAATACCAGTCCCTCCTCCCCAATCTATAAGTATCTGGACGGCACCATAGTCTATGCATGGTGAAAAATAAAGTGAAAGTAAAAGAGCAAAACATACAGGGAGTGAACACAACTTGGATACTCATGGATAATTTTCTTTCTTAATTTCCTTGAGTATTTTACAAAATTGTAGTTGAAAGTTTCCCCTCTTATCTAATCCTCCAAATCACCCCCAGAAAAACGGATCCTTGGATTTGAAACTAACCTGTAAGCATGGTGGTAGCTCTGTGAGGCAGGTCTGGACCACTGGGCTCAGTACATGCCATGGCTGACCTTCCTTGGGGAGCCACTCTGTAACATTTCCATGTCACTGGGAGTCAAAAGTATTTATTTTCTTCTCATTTTGTTCTTTGAACCTCAAATCTTTTTTTTTTATTTTTGTTTATTTATAATAGTCACACACACACACACAGAGAGAGAGGCAGAGACACAGGCAGAGGGAGAAGTAGGCTCCATGCACTGGGAGCCCAACGTGGGATTCGATCCCGGGTCTCCGGGATTGCACCCTGGACCAAAGGCAGGCGCCAAATCGCTGCGCCACCCAGGGATCTCTGCTCCTCAAATCTTAAAACACCTGAGAAAATCTTGAAATATGTGAGTAAAGAAAAAAAAATTAAATCATGGCTAAATATTCCCTAAGAGGAAGGAATAAAACAGGTACAAATATGTGATTTTAGTGTAAAATTTAAACAAATATCCAACTGAATATCAAACACAATAAATTATGCCCTCTCGAAACACCAAAGTCTAAAATTACTCCCAATTGGAAATGATAGAATACTATTACTTGAATCATTGAAAATCAGAAAAAAATTCTAGGTAGTGTGTGGGTGAGAAAGCTGGCCAAAGGCTTGATATATTTAGCTTCTATAAAACTTATGATGCCATGAACTACAGTTAAAAAAAAAGAACAGAAATACTGTGAAAAAGTGTTCAAATTACTAGTCTTTTAAAATACTGGGGTAGAGATACCTTTTCAATGTTAGGTAATTCTCTCTTACCTTATTGTTATTTTAAGTAATTACCTAAATAGTATAAACTAAATTTAAGGAAAGAGATTGATAATTTTCACCCTCTCTTCCCTCACCTCTCATGTTATTTTCACTTTGAATTTGAAGCTAAGTCCATAAATCAGTTTAACGTCTATATTTATGGCTGGCAATACACATGCCATTTGGGACAGCTCAGGGGGCTCAAGCCTCAGTGTTTAACTCTCACAGAGATTCATGAAGGAATGTTTCATCTTTGGTACAACTTAGGGATATAGGGATAAGGGGAGCCTCTACAGGAAGGGCTCCAAGCCAATCAATGTTGCACCAAGGTTATGATGCTAAAGATTAGAATCATAGTAGGAAAAGTTTAGAATTGAAAACTATGGGGGAAGTTAAAGGAAATGAAAGAACACTAGGCTCAGATATACAAAGACTATGATAGAGTGTCCCTGCTCTTACTAAGTGGGAAGGGAAGAGGTAATAATCCTTGAGTTGTGCGATTTACTTACATGGAAGATTGTAAAGACATCTGATTCAGTGCTTCTGTCTGAAACCCAGAGGCCCTTAAAACTGGAATAATTTGGAGGTGTTATCAGGTGATACAGCCACTTTGGAGAACAGTTTGGCAGTTCCTCATGAGGTGATGCATTGTGTTACTGTTTAACACAGGGATTCCACTCCCAGGTATATTCTCCCAAGAGTACTGAAAATACTTAGACACAAAAACTTATATACACATGTTCACAGAAGCAGTATTCAAAAGGGCTAACAAGTAGAAAGACCTCAAATATCCATCAACTGAAGAATGGATAAACAAAATATGATATATCCATAGAGTGGAATATTATTCAGCTATATAAAGGAATGACACATGTTATAGTATGAGTTGACCTTAAAAACATTCGAAGTGAAGGAAGTCAATTACAAAAAGCCACATATTGTGGGATTCCACTTATATAAAATATCCAGACCAGGTAACTTAATAGAGATGAAAATTAGATTAGTAATTAACAGGGTCTGGAGAGACAGGAAATAGGGAGTAACCTGATAAATATTGAGCTTCCTTTTTGGAATGATGAAAATCTTCTGAAAACAGATAGTGATGATGGTTATAAAACTCTGTGAATTCATTAAATATAACTGAATTGTACACTTGAAAATTACAATGAATACAGTTGTCAATGGGCAAAGGTCTTGTAACATTACAGTAGAAAGACAGTTGTAGCAGAGCTTTGCATCTAGTTCTTTATTTTTAAAAACAGAGGCTTTCAATTAAATTGTAAACATGGGATGCCTGGTTGGCTCAGCGGTTGAGTATCTGCCTTCGGCCCAGGGTGTGATCCCAGAGTCCCAGGACCAAGTCCCACTTCAGGCTCCCTGCGTGGAGCCTGCTTCTCCCTCTGTCTATGTCTCTCCCTCTGTGTGTGTGTGTGTGTGTATGTGTCATGAATGAATAAATAAAATCTTTTTTAAAAATTAGAAAAAATAAATTGTAAACATACTTCTACTTCCAACATCCCATAATGTTGTGTTATGATTGGACATATTTTTTTTTATTTCTCTATGATAGTCACAGAGAGAGAGAGAGAGAGGCAGAGACACAGGCAGAGGGAGAAGCAGGCTCCATGCACCAGGAGTGCGACGTGGGATTCGATCCTGGGTCTCCAGGATCCTGCCCTGGGCCAAAGGCAGGCGCCAAACCACCGTGCCACCCAGGGATCCCTGATTGGAGATATTTTTAAAAATATTTATTTTAGTAATTTTGAGAGGGAGAGAGAGAGAGAGAGATAGAGAGAGAGAGAACAGAGGGAAAGAATCCCACTGCTGAGCATGCAGTGGCCGGGGGCTCAGTCTCACCACTCACTCACTCAGTCATGAGATCCTGACTTGAGCTGAAATCAAGAGCCAGTCGCTCAACTGACTAAGTCAACCAGGTGCCCCTGATTGGCAATATTTCTAAGTGAAGTATGCTATAATTAACGTGGGTAAATGGAAAAAAAATATTTCCTGTGAGGGGAAATATAAAAGAACCTGCCATAAGAACACAATTCACCAAGTACAAGAATTATTACCAATTCACTATATGAATATTCCTAGTTTAAATTACACAAATGCCATAACAGTTACGTACCAGGAAGCATGTGATCAGGCTAATGAGTTTAAGCTGAAAACTGCTTCAGGAAAGTGAAAAAATATATTATTTAATGATTATGATGGAATTCAATAATCCAAAAAGTGATTAGTGAAGGAGAGATTTGGAGTAAAATAATCACTTTTTAGAGCAAGCATTTTTTTCAACATTAAAAGAAAGGGAAGCATAGTGTGTTTTATTCTAGATTGGGACCAGGAAGTGATGATGCAGGAGTCAACTGTGGGTGAAATACTAGGAATCCTCGAATTAGGGAACAATAGCTGTCAACATTTTACTAATGCAAGGAGGAATCCAATGGAATTCAGTTTGTGATTTTGCTATTTTAGAAATGAGAATTAACAAAAAATGTGGGCATTGGTTGGAGGAAAAAAGTGAAATTGAGAAATGAAATGACAGAGAGTCCAAAAACAAATATCCAAAATGTTTCAGAGGCAGTCTAAGGATAATGATAAATAAGCCTAAGACACGAAGATTGACCTATCATATACTCACCTGGTAGAACCAGAAAGACCAACATGATGAGAAGGGCAGTTTTTATAAAATGTGGAAAGACGAGAAAGTCAAGGTAAACCAGAATGCCTACCAAAGGTGGCATATAGGATACAGAGTTGGAAACAGGTGAGGCCAAAACAACAAAAACATTGGATAACCACTGTTGAAGAAAACTTAAAAATTAATTAAAAAATATGTTCATAAGGGAGATCTTGGACATCTTTGGGATCACTGAATTATCAGAACACAAAAGCTTGCACTTTGGTAAAAGGATTTCCAGCAAGATAACTTTTTGAGATTTTAGCCAATGTTTATAGACATTATAATCTACATATATACACATAAAATTTTTAAAAAGACAATCTAATGCTCTCTAGTTTTTCCATTGGCTTACTTGTTTATTCCTATGCCAATAAAGTCTTTAACATAGTTTTATTATATTTTGATAGCTAATGCAAATTTTCCTGCCTGATTCTTCCATCACCTCAGAAAGTTTTTTCATGGATCACTCAATTTTCAACCTCTGTTTTGATTTTTGTCACCATTGGTGAATCTCATCTCTCCTTGAACTTCATACAGATGGGATCACACAGTAAGCACAACTTTACATCCATCCTCCTTCCCTTAACATAACTTTTTAAAGGATTCATGCATATTGCAGTTTTTCATTTGTTGTGCTTTGTTTTGCTTTTGCTAAGCAATGTTCAATGGTGTTCATATAACACAATTTATTTATCTATTCTTTTAAAGACATTGGAGTAGCTTTTAGATTGGAATCTTTCTGAAAATAACCTCTATAACTATGTTGTGTAAGTTATTTTTTATAGATGTGTGTTTTAATTTTTCTTGGGCAAATATCTAGGAGCCTAATTTATTCTTTAAAGGGAAGGTATCTATTTAACTTTATAAAAACTGTCAAATGTTTTTCTGAAGTGACTTGTCATTTCAGCCTCTGGTCAGAAATGTATTAGACTTCCAGTTGTTCTACATGTTCCATCCACTAAACCATATTTAGTTTTGTCAGTCTTTATAATTGTAGCCATTTGGGGGGGTATAAAGTGGTAAATTATCATACTTCTAATTTATGTCTTTGATAACTAATAAGACTAAGCAACTTTTCAAATGCTTATTGGATATTTGTGTATCTCTTTTGAAAAAGTGTCTGTTCAAGCATTTGCCCATATTTTTATGGGTATTGCTTTTATATTACAGATATATAAAGGTCTTTTAGAGTTTTAGGTATAGAAAATAATATTATACATAACTCTATTTATAAAGATTTTATAAAATGTGTATACTGAAAGAATTATCTCCCATTTCATTTTTTAGCAGTAGCTTTGCTTAGCAGCACTTTGGAGAAGACTAATTTATCAAGTTTTGCTTTTATGGTTATTGCTTCCTGAGAGCTGTGTAAAAAATCTTTGCCGACTCCAAATTCGTGAAGATAGTCTCCTACGTTTTCTCCTACAGGTGTTATAATTTTAGCTGTTACATTTGATCTGACTATTTCAAATTAAGTTTTGGTTCCAAGCTGAAGTAGAGGTCCAGGTTCGCTATTTAAATATGAATGATTCATTCATTTGTTCCAGCATCATTTCCTGCAAAGGCTTTTCTTTCTCCTTTGAACTGCTGTTTTCATTTTGTAGACTTGATTGCTGATTGATTTATGTCAGGGCCTCTCTTCTGTCCCATTGTTTTCTATGACTATCCTTATGTTAATACTACATTGTCTTAATTATTGTAGCTTTATGGTAAATTTTGAAATAAAGTAGTATAAACCCTCCAACTTTGTTTTCCTTTTTCAAGAATGTTTTGACTATACTAGGTCTTTTGCATTCTTAAATAAATTTTAGTATCAGCTTGTCCTTTTATAGTAAATACTTTGGAATTTTTATTGGAATTGGAGTCCAAACAATATTAATCTTCCAACCTATGAACATGGTATTCCATTAGTTATTTGTGTCTTACTTAGTTTTTCTCAGAGATGTTTTATAATTTTTTAAAATATTTAATTTATTTATTCATGAGAAACACACACACACACACACACAGAGGCAGAAACATAGAGGGAGAAGCAGGCTCCATGGAAGAAGCCTGATGTGGAACTTGATCCTGGGACTGTGGGATCACACCCTGTGCCAAAGTCAGATGCTTAACCGCTGAGCCACCCAGGTGTCCCTACACCAGAGTATTTTAACTGTGAATTTATCAAGAGCTTGTTTGAACATGTGGTATGGTCATTACTTAGGACTGAGGAATCTTTGATTACCCAAGTGTTACCCTTTGGGGGCGAACCATGTTCTTCCTTTAGTACCATATATACTGCTCTTGACCTTGACCATTGCAAAGACTTATCTTTATGTACATCAAATAATCCCACCATCCACAGGGCAAATAGCAGTGAACTTTGTGATGAGGTCCTGCCATATGACAACTACTTCACAGCAAAGTGTCCTGCTTTAATTCAGTAGGGAAAGATACAAGGTCCAGAACATTAGGCTCTACAATGAAGGTAGGTCATCAGGTGGTTCTACTACCAGTCCTAGAGGCAGAGACTTGATCTGCTTGCATTCTTCCAGAAATACCCCTACTCTTAGCAATATGTCATTTGATAGGATAGTTCTGTCACACACATCTTTCTAGAAGGACTTTTCTTTTTTTTAGATTTTATTTATTCATTCATGAGAGACACACACACAGAGAGAGAGAGAAAGGCATAGACACAGGCAGAGGGAGAAGCAGGTATCATGCAGGGAGCCTGATGCGGACTCGATCCCGGGACTCCAGGATCATGTCCAGGGCCGAAGGAGGGCGCTAAACTGCTGAGGCAGCCAGGGATCCCCCGCTGAGCCACCCGGGGATCCCCCTAGAATGACTTTTCAATGCCATCCAAGACCTAATAGTTTTTTGAGGCTTCCTTATAATCTGAGGTCCCTCATGCCAACAGTATGCATGCCTAAGAGGTCACATCCAGATGTTTTATAAATTTAAGTGGAAAGTTTTAGGATGCCTTCTATTACATTTATTCCTAGGAGTTATGATACAAAGTGAAAGTCTAAGGGATTGTTCGGTATTTTTTTTTAAAGAGAAGAATATTTCATTGACAGCAATGTGTTTTTTTTCAAACAAAACAAAAATGATTTCCAGTTCTCTTTCTTTTTGTGATATTAGCATCTGTCTTGCATTGCCTCTTGTTAACTTGGAAGCATAACTGCATTTTTGAAAGCTGGAAACCTTATTTTCCAGAACCCCATTCCCTGAATGATTCCTCATAAGGTTTGTAAATGAGAAAAACTCCTGCATGATTTGGAAGATGAAGGTAAAACAAAAGTCATTCATGGCAATTTTGGCAGCCGGACACGGAGATTTCCATAATGATCTTAGTAATCATAGTATCCAGACATTGCACCATCGCAGATCTCTCCTGAGCTTGTACTTCATGCAGCAATTTCTTGGACGTCTTCATAAGCTCCCACTTCCCCTACTACATCAGTGCTTTTAGGCTGATGTAATTTATAATAGTTTCTCCGATTCCCTGGATACAACCTTCTAGACCTTTATTCTTCTTGCTTATGTTTACATTAATATAAGCAGGAATTCCTATATTAAGCCTCTTATTTCTACAATGCTGAATTAACTCTGTTTCCTGGCTGAATCCAGACTGATAATAGCACCCAGGATAATAACTTCTGAGATTCATTCTTTAATTGGAGATTGATATATCAAGCTATTGTATTATTATTTTTGTATTAAATTTATGTATTAAAAAGAAAACTTCTATAAAGAGAAACTTCCCCTTATTACTTTTTTGGTTACCCCGAGGTACTATTGTAGAAAAAAAGGCATGATAAATCTTCAATTCTTTTTATTTACCATTTTATTTTCATCAGTTACTATTTTATATACCAGTTTGCTTAAGTAATGAATTGGTGTCCTATCATCCATCAAAACTGACCTTAAAGAATTGACTTTGGGAGGTAATATCTGTTTCTCCCCAAGCTAATAAAATTTTCATTTCAGGTATTATGTTTTTAAGTTCTAAATTTTATTTTTAAATTTTAATCTCTGCTGAGATCCCACATCTGTTGACTCTTATGATAATATTTTTCTTTAAGTCCTTGAACTATATAACAGTGGCACTAAAATTCTTTTTGTTCTAATCCATGTTGTTGTCTATTCTATTGACTAAATGTTTCAGTATCACCATAAATGCATGTATGTAAAGATATCAGGTGTGCTTCTCTTCATTGTAGTCATCAGCACTATTAATGCCTAAATAATTTTATGTTTGGATAGTGGATGTCTCCTCAAGCTGCTTCCTGGATCTCATGGATGTGACTCTCGTGGGATATGAAAGCTACTTTGCTTTATAGTATGACGAGATGCTCTTCACTAATGATGTATATTATCTACCCACAACTTGAAAGCCCATTTCTCCAAGACGTTCTTGTTGCTTTTAGTGAGTGATGGCATTTAGAAACCAAATTTATAACTCCAGTGGTGCTTCCTGCTATTATTTTGTTTAATATTTCTAGGACTAATCAGTAGATAGATCTAGAAGATAAGTGGACTTCTTTAGTTGATTAAAATGAAGCATTAGTTTAATATTTTTCCAGTTCACTTTCAGGATTATGAAATTTTAATTAATCTCATAGATCTTAAGTATACATATTCTGCTCTCACATTGGAAAAGTATGAGTCTTCAATGTCATAAGCGTAATTACTCACTTTATTTATCCTATAATAAAAGACAAAAACAATAATGTCAGAGTAAATATATCAGCCCTGTTATAAAAATATACTTGTTAAAGCTATGTAAAATTATTTTTATGTCTCATTTTGTTTTTAAGTTATATTTTACCAGGGCCATACAAATTACTCTTTTAAAAAGTCATTCAATTTAATTCTGGTTCAAAGCTGAAATGAATAGATTAGTTAGAAAATGTTGAAGTCATTTTCCAAATATTCCAAGACAGTGTTCTGACATGATTAACTTTAATTTTCAGAGGTAAAATCTGTGCTTTTAAAAGAAGATTTTAACTCAATGTACTGGAACATAACACAATTTCCATTTGCTTAAGACAAAAAGTTCCCCTAATATGTTATTATAAAAATGTTTAAGCACAGAAAAAAAGTTGAGAGAATTGTATATGAACCTCCTCATAATAACTGCATAAATTCTGCAATTAACATTTTCTTATATATGCTTTGTTACACATCTATCACCCTAGCCATCCTTCTGTTCTCTACTCAGTTCATCTTCTTTACTTATTTCAAAATACACCTTTTTACTAAATATTTCAACATATATATCATTATCTATCATTCAGTATCTTCTTAGAGCCTTTTTAAAAGTAAAACTTGCATGTAATGTAATTCAGAAATCTACAGTGTATTATCTTCTGAGTCTTTACAAATGAAAACACCTGTGCAACTTCAACTTTTACCAGGATATGGATGAATGTTCACATGCAGAAGCACCAGTATTTCAGAAAACAGTTTCTTGTATGATGCCTATGGGGATTCCCTGATCTAAGTTCATAAAATAAATATCCAGAAGGTATAATCTACAATTAATTTGTGGATTAATATTATCATAAATTGCCTAAATATCTGTGTTAATTTAAAACAGTTTTGGGCAGCTCGGGTGGCTCAACGCTTTGGTGCCTGCCTTTGGCCCAGGGCATGATCCTGGAGACCGGGATCAAGTCCTACGTCAGGCTCCCTGCATGGGGCCTGCTTCTCCCTCTGCCTGTGCCTCTGCCTCTCTCTCTCTCTCTGTGTGTGTGTGTGTCTCATGAATAAATAAATAAAAATATTTTAAAAATAAATAAAACAGTTTTATATTTTGGAGCATCTGGGTGGCTCAGTCATTTCAGTGGTTAACTTAAATGACTAGTTACTGGGTGAGACACCAGTAGGGCTCCTCATTCACCAGAAAGCCTACTTGAGGAGTTTCTCTCTTCCCCTACCCCTCCCTCTGCTCACACCCACTCTCTCTAATATAAATAAATAAATCTTAAAAAAAGTTCTATGTTTTATAGTTGTCTTTTAGCAACATTGTGCCATTTTCAGTATAGAAGGCTCTTGGAGACTAAAGAGATCATTAATACACCATAATTTGGCTGTGTGATGGGTATGCCTAACTTTGTCCCTTAAACTGAAGAGCCAATTTTGCTACTAGAATTTAAGCAGCCTGCACCAGTGTTCTGTTCACACTAAACTCCTGGGGGTGTTCTGCAAATATTACACCTTATAAGAGTAGTATATTGCAGCAAGTGTGAAAAAGGAAAAAGTGTGCTCTGATTTCATCTTTTAGCCAAAGGACAGAGGTTACGACTAAAAGAAATAAAGTTTAGAATAGTAACTGGATATTTATTCTTATTAATATTGTTTTCAAAAAAGCATTTTAAAAAACAAAATATAAGAAAAAAAACAAAATATAAGACATAGAATTGCATAAGCTCTTTGAAAGCAGAGATATATCTCTGTCTTTGTTTGTTTGTTTGTTTGTTTGTTTTTAAATAGGAACACCTTACATCCTTTTATGGTGCTGGGCAGTTGGTGGGTAATTATACTTTAGGAACTTGTGTCATTATGAGCATGAGGACAAAGATATATGTAATGGAAACATATTCACTTCGCTATCTAATTTATTTGATGATTATAAGATGTTACACGGCCTTTAGAAAGGGCAGTTGGTTTCCCTTTACCCTGACAACTAACTTATACTATGGGGGAGCTTTATAGTAGACCAAAGACCATTTCATAAAAATAGAGTTATATTGTACATGTAAAGGGAAATCTTATTAAAGAAAATCACAACACAAATCTTTTAGTATACATACTATAGTAGAATGAAATCTATTTTTTCAGGAATATTGGAAAACATACCAATTTATTTATCCAGTAACTGCTCAGAAACATTTCTTCATTTGGGTTTCTCTGAAGTAGAGCCTAAGAATTTGGGTGCATGTCACTCATTAAGAGAATGTTCTCAGGACACAAGCAACAAGGGAAGTAGCACTGGATAGGGGTCCTGAAACAAATGCTACACTGTATGTTAACTAACTGGAATGTAAATAAAAACCTGAAAAAAGAACTGGCTAGAGGAAGAAGCAAAGTAAAGACATGGTCGGTCTCTGGGAGCATTGGAGGATGAATTACACCACAGAGATTATTCAGCCTTAGGGAAAAGGGAAGCAACTTTTGTAATCTCAAATCAGTAAATTATTAGCTGGCTGCAGGCTGCATCAGCATACATGGAAATATAACATCCTCGGTGAGGTGGCTTCTGTTCAACCAAGGGAAATTCTACCAAGAAGGGGTGGTTATGAGCAATAAACAGCCAACACTCAGAGTGATGGAACCTGCTTTTAACCAGCTGGTAATGGCATGCAGGCAGGCCAGCAGCAAAATTCATTATAGCACGTAAACAAAAGCATTATCATAAAAGGATTATTTTTGCATGCTCCTATTTCTAAAGTCACCTCTTGGTAATTATTGAGAGGCAATTTGCTCAATAGATCCTGGTCCTTGGTGATTGATTGATCTCTTGAGTTTCAAACAGTCCATCTGTATGTTAAGGTAGAGTTGATAATGAATGAATCCATACACAGAAGTCTCTGTGGCAAGTTGTGAATTGTGGTTGCTCTTATTTCTCTACTTGCTGTTGGTAGGCCATGACTGAAAAGATATAAATTGAACTGGAATATTTTCCATCCCACCAATTAAAATGGTAATGAAATATAAAAACCTAAAGAAATGGACGTACGAAGTCCTCACTCTATCATTATAAATACATAGATTTAGTTGATATTTAAATTTTGGAATTATATTTCCTTCAAAAAGATATTCCAGGTCAAAGATGATCTACTGCCCTTCTTTTATAAATTTAAAGCTGAGAAGGTAATATATTCATTTTTTTTCTGAAGGTTTTATTCACTTATTTGAGAGACAATGATATATAGAGAGGGAGCACAAGCAGGGGGAGGGGCAGAGGGAGAAGGAGAAGCATACTCTCCTCCAGCAGGGAACCTGACATGGGGTTCCATCCCAAGACCCTGGGATCATGACCTGAACAGAAGGCAGACCACCTAACTGACTGAGCCATCCAGGCACCCTAAAAAGGTAATATTTCAGACAAATGATTATATCATATGAAATATGTATGGAGAGAGAGATTGGGAGAATTTAAAGATATTTTCATTGGATAGATGGCATTTGAACTGAGTTTTGAAGGATAACATTCCACAGAGATGAAAGAGCATGTGAAAAGATAGCATGTGGGATCTCTTGTAGGAGCTGGTAGTTATTTAGTTGAATGGTGGTTAAGGTATAAGGGGGATGAAGATAGGCATGTAGCTAGAAAATAGAACATAAGGGCCCCATGTTTCCATAACAGAGTTTAAATATTATTTTAAAGGCTATAGGGGAAAAAAAATTGAAGGATTTTAAACTGGAGAGTGATACCATCATATCTGTGTGTTAGGTTGGGATGCATTTGCTTTGTTTGTATGACCTCTGACATAATATCTTGGACACCAGGCAAAAAGATTACAGCCAAGTCTCTTATTTTACCTTTTAAAAATATTTAAAAATATTTTCTAAAGACTCCATACACTTCACTCTTTATTAATTTACTTCTGACAAGAAGAAAAAGCATCATTAATAGGAAAGAATATTACCAAATGTCCTTTCTTTTTAAAAAAGAATTATGTATTTATTTGACACAGAGAAAGAAAGCACAGACAGGGGGAGTGGCAGAGGGAGAAGTAGAATCAGGCTCCCCACTGAGCAGAGAGTCCGGAACCCTATTCCAGGACCCTGGGATCATGGTCTGAGCCAAAGGCAGACACTTAACAGACTGAGCCACTCAGGCACCCCTCAAATGTCCTTTTCAAAGTAGATGCAAAGCCCTCTGAATTTCACATGAGCAGTTTTTCAAGTTATGGCCATAAAATCATGAAGTTGATTTAAGTTAGGCTTGACAAACATTTCTTAATGAGATATAATAGAATGTAATGTTATCAGGAAGCATAATCTAAGTAAGGCTAAGTATTGCAGTTTAAAACTTGCTTCAGTTAATAGAAAGTATATGTGTGTGTGAGCAAGTGTATGACTATATAGCATCAAACATAATTTGTATTTTATGCTATGGATCTTGACAAGAGAATTTGGAAGTCCCTGGTCAGGGAAGTGACAGTAAGTACACAGCAAGTAGCTCTGTATGTAGCACAGAGTTATGTCTTACCAACTCTCATTTTTCTCCTTTTAAGTTTAATCTCCTTGGGGATCTGATATAGCATTATTTCATTAAAAGAAGAGTAAGGCATTTTTAGTGCCTTTCCTCAAGCAAATTTTTTGTAGTAGGGCTGAAGGCAATCCCTGCCATTCTATGGATTTAGTTTTTCATCTTGGATGAATTTGTTAATCTTCTCATCCCTGAAATGGGGATAATAAAATGAGACCATAAAGTACCAGTAGTTTTTTAAAAATAAGATAAGGTATCTAGCACAGTACCTGGCACATGCTGAGTGCCAATAAGTATTAGCTAAAATTAATTATGATTTTGTTATTTTACATGAAATGGTTAAATGACTTCCACATTAAAATGAAATAGTAGTCTATGTGGTTTCCCTTGATGAATCATAAAAAAAAAAATCCTTGTGGGTTGAAATATAAATCCTTGAAACTTCTGCAAACTGTCCAATAAGACAGCTGGTGAATATGCTGTTTAGGACTTTTCTATAATTTCATCATTTCATGTTGCAATTTTTCAAAGATTTTACTAAAATTATAGTTAATATCAGTAGGTAAATGTTGAAATCTTGGATATGTCAGTTAGTCCTTTTTATTTTTTACCAGTATTAAAACTAATAGTAAATCATGAGAGATGTACTGTACTGTCTCTCAAGGCATCTAATTGTGTTAATCAATTAATTATTTGTGGAAATAATAATAATAATAATAATAATTAATAATAATTCATGAATAGACTCCACATATTGTTTACCACTTCTATGCATATAGCTTTTCCTTATTTCTGGGAAATCATTTCTCATAACATGGATCATTTATCATAACAAACACTTTTTATACTAAATTTTTGATTTAAAAATATATCATTACTAAAAAATGTTAGCCATGATCTGAGCTTTCAGTGAATTGTAATCACTGATCACAGATCACTGTAACAAATATAATAATAATTGAAAAAATTAAAATATTGTATGAATTACCAAAATGTGGCACAGAGACATGAAGTGAGTAAATACTATTAGAAAAATGGCAGCAATAGATTTTTTTGCCATAGGGTTGCCACATACCTTCAGTTTGAAAAAACACAGTATCTGCGAAGGGCAATAATGTGGCGTGAAATAAGACAAGGTATGGTTGTACCTAAGAATAGAATTACAAGGTCATGTAGCTCTTTGCTTAGCATTTTGAAGAACTACCAAACCGTTTTCAAAAGATAGTGTGCCATTTTATACTCCCATCAACAAGGTAAGAAAATTCTAATTTTTCCACATTCTCACTACTGCTATGTTTGTTTTTAATCAGTAGCATTAGAGACATATCTTTAACATCTATCTATAAGTATTTTTGGCATTGGCATTGTATGAAAAGTTAATAAAATAAATCCTTGGTTTTGTACCAGGATACCAATATCTTTGGTGAGGTTATCAATCCTTGGTCTACCTTTTCCATGTGCCATGATCAAAATAAGATGGCTCACCTCAAAATAATGTTTTTTTAAAATAATGCTTTATAAACTAAATGATGAACTTTTGTGTATGAAGCAAAAGGGAAAGAAAAACAGGGGGTGAATTGTAAAAGTTGATCTGCACAATAAATTTTTTAGCACCAGATGCTTAAAAAACAGTTTTGGCCATTTCATTTTGCACATTTCTTCTGGCTTTACTATTCCAATTTTTATTTGAGTTTGAAGTGCAGTGGATGGGGGGGGGGACTCTGTAAGGCATCTCACACACATCACCAACTCTGATGACCTACTGCTAACGCCTGGAAGAAAAGCTGAACTAGTAACCAAAAGCACAGGCAAGAAGGATGCTTGTGGCCCATCTAAAAAAAAGAAAAGATGCTTAGTTTCTTTCCCCCCACCCCTTTTGTTTTCTACAACAGATCACATTGTACACCTACTTAAAAAGAAAAAGAAACCACCATCCAAAAAAAAAAAAAAAAAAAAGCATGTGCACCTGCTAGCATTTTCTATCCAGTGGTGCCCTTGGAGATGCACTCTGTGAGAGGAACAGAAGCTAGATGCACTGTCCTGGCTGGAAATGTAAAGGAAGGCATTTTCTGCTCAAATAGTTTTTAAAAACATCAATACATAAAACTTTACAATGAAAGATATGAACTGGGCTTCATTTGTGAAAGAACACAGCTTCTTCTTAGGAAGTAAATGGTCGTATATACACTAGGGACGAGATTATGTATACTTAATAAGGCATAACAAAGGATAAAATGCATGTGCAGACTCTATACTGAGAAAATAAAACTTATAGAAAGATTGTCATCAAGCTATGCAATGATGGGTTGCTCAAAACTCAGTAACTTGCTGGCTTAAGTGGTACGCAGAAAGACAAGGTTGGGAAGTTAAGATCTGTGGCAGAGAGAGAAAAAATATGTAAACTTGTTCTAACTTTAAGCTTACTTTTAATTACCTATGATTTTTTTCTCGCTTAACTGAAAATTTCTCTATTTTAAAAATCATGAAAATAAACAGAATTTCCAATGGAAATAGTTAATTTAGAAAGTTCCATGACAAGCCATTATGTTTAACAACTGAGGAATGAAAGAAAACTCAGCTTGTGGGAAGCACAGATTTTGACATCCATCTTCTGGGATTGAAAGGAGATGCTCCTTCTATTGTGTGTGTATTCATGAGGTCTCTGAGTGGCATAACTTGATGGGGCTGCTAGGACCATGCCACTCACAGAATCTGCATCTTTCCCAACTAGGAAAAAAAAGATGATGAATGCTCTCCCTTGTGGACACAAAGGGAGTTCACAGAATAGGAAATTAGGTTTCAGAATGTAAGGAGACTGCTCCTTGTCCTACCCAAACAAGAGGGGTTGGGATCAACTTAGTTCTGATTATGTGATAGAATGTACTGTCATGAGACTAAGACAGTTTAATACTCTGTTGAATCAAGAGTTTGATTCACAGACAAAACCTTTTCACTACATTTTAATTCATCCTCCCTTTTTCCATTGGCAGTTGCCCTCAGATGGGCCTCAGGAATGACAAATTGAAGTGATTGCCCTAGCTCTTGCTCTTTGCCTCTCATTCTCCAACTCCTTAAAGGAATCAGGCATCTGGGGTGAAAATGGAATGACTGAACTTGTTGAGGGAGGAAGGGAGGAAGAAAGAATGTTGTTCAGCCAACACTGAAAAATTACCTAAGGTATACACAGCCTTCAAACAACTGACCTGAAGCTGGCTACTGTGGAACTGTGTCCACCACCCTGTTTCTACCAATATCCCAATAACTCTTGTGTGATTCTTTTGTGATTCTTTCATTTTTTGTTCAACATTACCATCTTTTACAAGATTTCACTTGTGTGAAAAAATAGAGGTAATTCCCCCCAAGCTCCACACTTTCTCACAATTGATATAGTCAACTCAATCATCCTCACAGATTCTAGAGTAACCAGAAATATCACTGCAGGTGGCCTGTTTGATGTAAATTTGTAGAAGTCTATTAAGTCACCTTAAGTAGTTACACTTAGTTAACCCAACAATTATTACTCGTGTTTACTATATACCAAGTTTTTTGCTTGGGATAGACAAAGTCAAATAAGAGGCATATTTTGTCCTCAACCAAGAGTAGTTTGGTAGAGAGATTTATTAGTTTATCTGGGAAGCACTTTAGCACCATAACTATCTTGATAGATGTATAAAAATACAGAAAAGCGAAAGCTAAAAACTATGAATATAAAATAATTTAAAAGCAATAATATGTAGAGTAACAACTGAGATTTATTATTTAAAGATTCTATTTATTTATTCATGAGAAACACACACACACAGAGGCATAGACAGAGGCAGAGGGAGAAGTTTCCCTGCAGTAGCCTGATGCAGAACTTGATCCCAGGACCCTCGGATCACAACCTGAGCCAAAAGCATATGCTCAACAACTGAGCCACCCAGGCACCCCAACAACTGAGTTTTAAAGTAAATAAAAGAAGATGTGGTTTATGTATACAATGGAATATTACTCAGCCATTAGAAATGACAAATACCCACCATTTGCTTCAACGTGGATGGAACTGGAGGGTATTATGCTGAGTGAAGTAAGTCAGTCGGAGAAGGACAAACATTATATGTTCTCATTCATTTGGGGAATATAAATAATAGTGAAAGGGAATAGAAGGGAAGGGAGAAGAAATGTGTGGAAAATATCAGAAAGGGAGACAGAACGTAAAGACTGCTAACTCTGGGAAATGAACTAGGGGTGGTAGAAGGGGAGGAGGGCGGGGGGTGGGAGTGAATGGGTGATGGGCACTGGGGGTTATTCTGTATGTTAGTAAATTGAACACCAATAAAAAAATAAAGTAAATAAATGTAACAAATCCCTTGTTTCTTTAGTGTGTGAAAGTTATACCATCAATAGTGATATCTTTAAATATAAAAGTTACTTTTGTATGTGAATTTGACTGAATACCTGGACATGTCCCAAATGTATGCCTATATCTGGAAAACTTACAAAACGTTTCACTGTAAGTACAGTAAATTATGCCAGTCCTCCCTCCAAAAAAAAGTAGAAACAGAAAAGAAAATATATAGTGGATGAAATGGATATTTGTTTTTGGTCTGAACAAAATTTCCTAAGACTCTTCCTCCTACCCAAGATACAACAGTGAAAATGTATATCCCTCCTAAAACTTAGAATAAAAAATTGGGAGAAAACGACTGGATTTGGATCACCTATACAATATTAAAAAGTAAAATAGCACTTACCTAATACTCTTTAGAGTATTAGATATTTTCAAGTTTTTAGAGTGTATATTTAAGGCCATTTTTTCCCTCAGAAATTATTTTAACTCAAGCAACAATTTGTTAATAGTTAATTACAAAAATGTGTCAGTCTGAATTCTTTTAAACAGTTTTATGTGAGGAGACCCTAGTAATTCATGTTTCCTGTGTAGATAGATGAGAAATGATTGTCCTGTTTACACCTACTATACCATATGACCTAAGTTTCTTCACAAAGATCTCTATTACTTATAGGGACTAATAACATATTTTCTGTTCCAAAATCTTTTGCATCAGAGATGGCCAACCACAGCTATTAATTTAGGAAGGAATTGAAAATTAGGTATAGATTTGGCTTTATGAAGATAAAAGTATGGAATGTCATTATGGATGCCCTTAACCTAACTTTGTAATGATCTAGATCACATTTCCAGACCATGTACATCACTCATTTCTTTACTCAAAACTTAAAATATTTACTCAAAATATTTTAGTAAATATTTTAATGCATTTATAGTCTGTTGACGTTCATTCAAAGTTAGATTTTAGGTATGTGTTATTGGTTGTGATGCTCAAAGGACTTAACAAGGGAGAATTGATATTTGCTGCCAAGCTATCTTGCTACCACCATTTTCATTCTGTTCTGCTTTTCTGTTTATCAAGTTGTTATTGTGTATTCAAAAACAAGAAGTCAAACCTTATTTAAAATAATGTGAATTTCTAAAGTTAAATCTAATAATTTGATCTCTAGATCAGTTATTGATTGGGGGCAAATTGTTCTGAATGATTGCAAAACTATTCTTATCATCAAAAATATTTGAGTTTTTAGTGGGAAGATAAAATTAAGATAAAATATGTTAAAACAATTTTTATGGTCTGTATGAATTATATTTTCTGCATATAAGTATGCTAAAAGGAATGTAGGAATAGGAACCATAAGAAAGATAAGATTATACTGTTGAAGGATATTAAAAATATGTATACAAATAAACACAAATTTTTCCACTTACTGTAAAGAACAACTTTGTTTTTGCAATATCTACTTATATAACCCATCATTTCTACCACCTATCTTATTTTTTATGGTTAAATTAAATATTTATTTATTTATTTATTTATTTTTTAATAATAAATTTATTTTTTATTGGTGTTCAATTTGCCAACATGCAGAATAACACCCAGTGCTCATCCCGTCAAGTGCCCCCCTCAGTGCCCATCACCCATTCACCCCCACCCCCCGCCCTCCTCCCCTTCCACCACCCCTCGTTCGTTTCCCAGAGTTAGTAGTCTTTATGTTCTGTCTCCCTTTCTGATATTTCCTACCCATTTCTTCTCCCTTCCCTTCTATTCCCTTTCACTATTATTTATATATATCTTATTTAATTTGAGAGAGAGTGAATGAGAGAGCATGAGCAGAAGCAGAAGTAGAGGGAGAGGGAGAAGCAGACTCTCCACTGAGAGGAATCCTGACATGGGGTTCAATCCCAGGACCCTGAGATCAAGACCTGAGCTGAAGGCAGACGCCCAACTGACTGAGCCACTCAGGTGCCCCATACTGCCTATTTTAGCTATGAGTTTTTTTCAGTATAGACCACAGGCTTAATTACATATAAATACTAGTTTGCAAGAATTTCCCATGGGGGAATGCTTAATATACAAAGATTTTCAAGGTTTTGGAAGTAATACATTCTTAGAATAAAAAGCTGTGATTGTGTATTAAATTCTCTGGAAACAAAGAATGCGCCACTCCAATTTCAACATGTTTTGCAACTGAAAAAAATAATCAATGCAGCATCTAGCACCGGAACTCAGCAATCATCATGAGAGTCTCTGGGTGGAAGGCCAATTTCATTGAACCAAGGCAACATTTTGAAAGACAGAGGTGATAAGCAAATATTGTCATCACACCAGAAATTGTCTTTATTCAAAAATTCCCAGATGGCTATTAATCTATTTTTTATGGACCTTTATTGAGAACATGTTTGTGGGTTGGGTTTTAGTGGCATACTGCTTTGTAACAAGAGTTTGTGAATTCTATGCAGAACCCTGACTAGAGTGCTCTAGGTTATGACATAGGGATAAGGGTCTTTTTCATAAATTTGGAAATTATAGGACATTCATAAGTAAACATGTATATATTTAAATAATGTTAATGTATGTATTAGAGAGTAATAGCTACTGTGAGCCAAATTTAAGCAATTGCACTTGTATTGCTGCACTTCAGGGTAGGTGAATTAGACTAAACTCATAAGGAAGGGTTTTATCTTATGGTGAATCCTATAATCATAGGACTCAATTTATCCCACACCAAAATGTAAATAAATGTATCACTTTTTGATCCTAATATTTTTTTTTTGCTTTACTTCGGCATAAACAATGCCCTAAAATGTCACATGTAGTGGGCAAATAAATGTGAATATTCTAATCACTAGCCTCCTGACTCAATTTTAATGTTATTTCCTTATGTAAGACATAGAAAAAAGCCAAGTTTGGAAATATGGAAAGCACAATGGTTTGGTGCAAGGAACACTGGAATAAGATCAGAGACCTCTGTTCTCATTCCAGAAGCTTGGACAAGTGATTCAGCCTTTCTGGGTCTAGGTTCTCTCATCTGGAAAATGTAAGGGTTCATCTCTATGGGTCCTCATGGCTCTAATTGTCCCTGGCTTTCTGAAGTACAGCCAGGAAGGAGCAACCTGGCTGAGCTCATGCAGGTCCTCGGGCTTGCCTTTTGCTGTCCTTACCCTTGGGTTAACCTGAATGTTACTTCTCATTCATCTAACAAAGTAGTGTTATCTGACAAAGGGGAATATGTTTCCGATTTTGGTCACATCTGAAAGAGATTTTTCCTGGAAGAAAGATTATGTCGATACCCTGCAGAGCATTATGCTTCTCTCTGTATTCCAGATCTCATACTATTTTATTTATATGTATAAAGTCAGAATTTTGTCTTATGACATGAGAAAAACCCTTGAGGCCATGAGGGGAAAAAACCCCTAAACCTCCAAATGTCAGCCAAATAAGAATAAAAAGTCATATGCCCAAGAAAGTAAAGTGGACATAGAAATCACACTGAAATCTGACTGCAACAGAGTTTCTATTTCTAAGACTTATATTTAGCTAACAGCCATTCTAAGTAAGATAGTAAAATCTTAATATTCAAAGTTGTAAGTGCTTAGAAGCAAAAAGCAGAGCAAACCATGATTGTGGTATAATATTTCAGATGTTCAATTTTATTCCAGCATATTTACAATCTCACATTTTGAAAAATATGTGTTGATTGCACTTTTCCCTCCAGTTTAGGATTATACTCAAAACTGAGACATAATTTAGGTGAAAGAAGGTAACACTGAAGGGAAGTTTCATACAATTGGTGCAGATATGTTTTCTCAGAATACAGTAACTTTTTCCATGCTGCTCCGACCGATACTTGTGAGGTTAAATGGTTTTAGTGTATTTATAATGCCACTGACCCACATGATTCACAGTGTACTATAGAATATAATTAAATTGGTACTAATTTCTCTACCTATATTTTTGTCTAGAAAAATGGAATGTATGTAATATGCATATGAAATGAACCATTAAAAATGTATCAAGAGATATAAAATGTACTAATTCTACTTATTCTTATTTTTTTCATTCTTATTGTTTTATTCTCCTGCGTCCAACAATTTCAGACCAATAATTATATTATCACAAACAATATGATGACTAAGTACAAAGATGATTGCTTTTCAGGTATTTATGCCATTAGGTTATATTCCACTAAACTATATTTAAAATGCTAGGTTACAACTTTCAGCCATGCTGTAGGTGCATTTTCTGACATGTCTTTGCTGTGGGAATGTTTTTCTGTCTCATTACTTTCAAGATTAGAATCTTGTTCTTGATTTCTGGGGTCCTTGCCTCTCAGAGCCTTCTATTATCACTTTGTTCCTTATTTTCCATTTTTATCTTTACACCATGTAGATATTGTTGCCTAGACCCTTGGACCTGAATCAGGTATCAGAATATACTTTAGGTCTATTGATCCAAGTAGTAGCAACTAAGGCTGCTCAGCAAAGGTGGGGGCTCATATACTTAAGTTTTCAGCATGTGACACAACAACATAAGGATGAACTTTCTTTTATTTGCAGAATATTTTAAATGTTTCAATGTCACTCTCAGAGTGAGAAAAGAACTAGAAGAGAGAACATACATATTTTTAAATGCAACTGTATATTGATTTATAATTATATAAATAGGGTGCTTAAAGGACAAACTGTGTCAACATTATTACCAAAAGAAAACCTAAGCACAGAGTGTGAGGCTTCATTATACACCCATTCATGTTTTAGGATTATGTAAGGGAGTTTATTCTTATGCAGGTTTCCTTCCAAAGAGAAGCTACTAGAGAAGAGAAGGCTCTAACTCTAAAATAGTGCATTTAAAAGTATGAGGCTCCAAAGATATTCAGCATTATAGATGTAACAGTGCCCCCCCCCACAAGTGGTGGTAATATAATCTTCTGCTCCACAGGCCCCAGCCTTGACCTGGGTATATATACCCAGCTGTCATCATTGGTATGAAAAGGAAGTTGGTCTCTTTGCTGTCTCTAAAAGACTTCTTTTGCAAGGTGACATGGTGACAAGTGCTGTGTGACTCACCATTTGCTGCAGCTTATTTTAATTCCAAATGGATTTGGTTGAAGACTTCGAATGGTTCAGAAAAAACACCAAAGGAGAATATTTTATTCCTCTCAGGCCCCTCCTGGGGTGCTACTACCCAAATTCTGTCCAGTTCCAAGTTATTCAGCTCCTGTTCAGCAGTGTCTCACCAAAAATTTGCAGTATTCATTAATTTTTCATACACCACTAAAATCACTGAAAACAGAAGAGATGAACAAAGTATACTACCAAAATGTAAATGTTAATAAAAAAGAACTTGAAGAAATAAAGTCAATCAACTGATGATAAAACAAATTAGTTCATTGTGATCTGACTCAGAAGTGTACCTTATTTGTGATTAGCCTGTTGACATGCATTTAATAACGGAAATCAAATTCAGTAATTATTGTAAAACATTGTCTCAATACAAATTTACTATTGGTGATCATTTCTCAAAGTATACAAATATTGAATCATCATATTGTATACCATGAAGCTAATATGATGTTATGTCAGTTACACCTCAATAAAAAATAGTTACTAAAAAAAAAAAAAAAAAAAAAAGGAGTCCTAAGACTGAGTAACGAAATGAGAAGGATATCACCCCCAAGGACTTTGGTTACTTCAGAATAAATGAGGGATGGAAATTAAGAAAATTTAATTGACACTCCTTACTCCTATAAGTTCATTCTTTCTTTCTTCTTTCTTGTCAAAGACCACGTTCTCATTTTGGAGTGTTTTGTTGTTGTTGTTGTTGTTGTTGTTGTTGTTCCTTTTTGGTGCTAGTGTTTTAGATGGCAGATCAATGCTGACGTTAAGCATAATGATGGGTTATTTTGATTAAAGTTTGCAGCCATTGTGCTGAAGAAACAATAATAATCTCAGCTGTAGTAGACAGAATAATTACCCCCACAAAATCTCAATATTTTGATCCCAGAGACTGTGAATACATTACCTTACATGGCAAAAGCACTTTGAGATAGGGACATGAAGGTTAGGACCTTCAGATGGGAAGTTCAACCTGGATTAGAATTAGAGACCCAAGTTAATCACATGAATCCTTAGATGCGGAGAGTATTTCTCAGCTGCAGAGAGCCAAAGCAGTATGAGAGGGACCCAAGAGCCATCGGTGGATTTGAAGGTAGTGGAATAGGGCCACTGATGAAGGAATGCAGCCAGCCCTTGGAAGCTAGAAAAGGCAAGGAAACAGGTTTCCCTTAAAGCCCCCAGAAAAGGGACACATTTTTGCCAACACCTTGGATACAGCTCGGTGAGACCTGTGTCAGACTTCTAACTGTAGAACTAAGTAAATTTGTGTCTTTTTAAATAACTCAATTTGTGGTGATTTGACAGCAATAGAAACCTGCTACAGTGGCTAACATTGCTTGAGTACTTGCCCTGTACCAGGATGATGTTTAGTCCTTTACACACCTTACTTATTTCACATGGTCTAATTTTATGGATGACGAAATTGAGATTTAAAGAGGTGATGTAACTTTCCCAGGTTTAGGTAGAAAGAAGTCAGAGAGTGAGAATTTGAATCTATACTTTTTGATTTAGATTCTGAGCTCTTGATTGCTCTCCCACTCAGCCTTTCATGGCCTTGCATGGGAGTTCCATATGTAAATAGTGTTACCTGGAGCCATATATTCTTAACCATTTCCTCTGGTACTAGTTCACAGAAATAACAGTACAATGTCGTTCTGATCTACGCTTGCCATCATTAAGGGTAGATCTGAAAATATTTGATTAATTATTTTCTGAAGTAAGGAGAGACTTTGTTGAAAAGGATTATTGGAGTAAATTCGGGGGGGGCTATTGTAATAGAAGGAATGCTCAGATCACAGACCACAAATATCTCCAAAAATATTTATTTCTCATGAAGGGGAAGAGAAACACCCATGGTGAGCTTATGATCCCTCAGCTTTCTATCTGGGAAGATAGTAGAGTATCGGAGAGGAAGGAGCTGCTCATTGAAGGGATCTTGAAAGTTAATATGTTTAGTGTTTCCTTTATGGCTTTGGCTAAATTTTGTCTTAGTTTGACTAAGTTTTGCACACCCAGAGTACAAGAGCCCTGGCTACAAGGAGGCTGATTCTGGTGGTTGCACAGTGCTGAGGTTGCATAATGCTGATTGAAGAGTTCTGAGTAGCTAGAGTGGAAAGATTTTGCTGAACCCCCCCTCGTGTTTATCGGAAACCCCAGAAAGGCAATGGCCAGGTTAAGCTAATCTAAACCTGGATGGACTAACAAAATTTAAACTGGGGTGCCTAGGTGGCTCAGTCAGTTAAACATCTGGTTTCAGCTGAGGTCATGATCTCAGGGTCTTGGGATTGAACCCCCAGTGAAACCCCATATGGAGCCCCTTGCCCCCTCACAGAGCCCATCCAGGAGCCCCTTCTAACCTCCCCTTTAGGGTTCCCCACTTAGCTGGAGTCTGCTTGTCCCTTTCCCTCTAACCCTCCCTGACTCTTGTGCACACCTGTGCATGCACAGGCTCTCTCTCTCTCTCTCTAATAAATAAAATCTTAAAAATAAACAATAGCAAAGTTTAAATGAAGCCTTGAAGGGTTCAAGCTGATTCCCCAGCAAATTACCTATTTGGACAGAAAATAGTGCAATACTTTAGTGTTAAGATTCTTGAATCTTGGATCAATTCTTTTATGAATTAGAACTTTAAATGTTTAGTAGAAGTTCTGTGTATATAGATTTTATAGTTGTTTGTGTTTACCCATTGTGTGGTACTTTTATATAAGTTGAACCTATACGGTTTTCTTATTATCATTGTGTTGCTAGGCGTAAAATTTATCTCTTGTAAGATTTAAAATATGGATGAGATTCTGAATTATTTCATTTATAAATCTGATTAGTTAGACATATAAAGATTACTGAAGTGCCTTGAAAGACTGTGCATATTAGGTTTGTAATGTTGCACTACCCAGGTTTTAAAGAATTACAGAAAATTGATATATGTTCCTAGTGCATTATGTGTATAATATAATACTGTCTTTACCCAGCAAATTAATAAATAATCAAATTTGTGATAATACCCAATGTCAGCGAGGATGCAGTGAGATGAGCATACTTCTGGTGAAAACATGAATTGATACAACCTTTCTATAAATATGTTTGGTCATATAATTTTTAGATGTTTAATAATTTGTACCATTTGACCCAATAATTCCAAGGAAGTAATCAGAAAACTACCTCTCTAAAATGTTAATTGTAATATTTTTGATAATATTGAAAATAGCAATCAAAATAGTTAACATGAAGTTAAAACAATTATATGAATTGAAGTCACATTTTATGTGATGGTTATTACCTAATATCAACAGTTAAGAATTTTGGAATATTCAGAATTACTTTGAAAAACTAAATTTGCTGTAGAATAGATTTGTGTTCATTAATTTCAACGTGGACTCTCTTTCTACAATGGGATAACACATTGTTGCTTCACAATTTTAGCTTTTTATTTTTTGTCCCTTTCACTCTAACGTCTATTTATTTTTGGCTCTCCGCAATTATTTTGGCATTTTAATGTATTATAGGGAGATACAGAAAATTACATTTTAATATGTATAATTTGATTTTTTAGTCAATATACCTGACATGTAATAATGCATAAATTTAAGGTGTACACATGTAAATTAGATACATTTACATATTATAATATCATTGCCATTGTAAGGATATTTAGCACCTCTATCACATTACATAATTATCCTTTCAGGGAGTTGGAATAACTAAGTTCTAGACTTTCAGCAAGTTTGATGAATATAGTGCACTATCTATAAGCATTACACTGTGCTTAGATCTCTATGACTTATTTACCACTCACTGGGTGTTTGTAGTCCTAAACAACATTTATCTGATCCTCCCTTCCCCCACCCTTGGTAACCACCATTTTACTCTCTGTTTATGAGTTTAGCTCTTTTAGATTCCGCATATAAGAGACATCATACAGTACTTGTCTTTCTCTGACTTACCTCACTTAACATTTTGTCGGGAGGCGGGGCAAGATGGCGAAGAGTAGGGTCCCCAAGTCACCTGTCCTCACCAAATTACCTAGATAACTTTCAAATCATCCTGAAAACCTACGAATTCGGCTTGAGATTTAAAGAGGGAACACCTGGAATGCTAGAGTGAGAAGAGTTCACGCTTCTGTCAAGGTAGGAAGACGGGAAAAAAGAAATAAAGAAACAAAAGGCATCCAAGGGGAGCAGCCCCGCCAGGAGCCAGGCTAAGGCCGGGGCGAGAGTCCCCAGGACAGGAGAGCCCCGCCTCGAGAAGCAGGAGCTGCACCAATCTTCCTGGGAGGAAAGACCCTCGCCAGGAGTTGGAGCAGGACCCCAGGAGGAGCGAGGATGCCCTGGGGCTCCCTGAGGCACTAGCAAACGCCTGCGGCCTGGGGAGAGCGCGCCACAGCCGGCGGCCGAGCTCCCTATAGGGCTGCAGTGCGCCCGGCGGGACCGGAGCAGCTCGGAGGGGCTCGGGCGGCGGCTCCGCGGAGGGGGCTGCGCGGCAGGAGCGCGAAAACAACAGCGCAGGCCCCGGAGCACAGGGCATTGGGGACACAGCCCAGGATCCGGCAATCCCCCCGGGGACAGGCAGAGGCCGGGAGAGCCCAGGACAGCGAGGACACTCCTGCCGACAGGTGGCCCCGAGCTGAGCAGATCAGCATCCTCGCTCCCGGAGCCTCCAGGCCCTGCAGACGGAGAGCTCCAGAGTTACTGCGGGAGCTGACTCCAGGGCTCCAGAGCTGGCTGCCACCACTGTGGTTGTTCCTCCTGGGGCCTCACGGGGTAAACAGCCCCCACTGAGCCCTGCACCAGGCAGGGGGGTTAGCTCCCCCAAATGCTAACACCTGAAAAACAGCACAACAGGCCCCTCCCCATGAAGACCAGCTAGATGGAGAGGGGAAAAACAAATTTTTGAACAAGCAGCACTGGAAAGTTCCAGGGGAAGTCAAGGGACTTCCAGTATACAGAATCAGAGGATACTCCCCCTTGTTTTTTGATTCCAGTTTGCTCCTCCCTTTTTTCTTTTTTCTTTTTTTCCTTTTTTTCCTCTTTTTTTCTTTTTCTTTTCTTCTTTCTCTTCTCTCTTTTTTCTCCTTTTCCCAATACAACTTGTTTTTGGCCACTCTGCACTGAGCAAAATGACTAGAGGGAAAACCTCACCTCAAAAGAAAGAATCAGAAACAGTCCTCTCTCCCACAGAGTTACAAAATTTGGATTACGATTCAATGTCAGAAAGCCAATTCAGAAGCACAATTATAAAGCTACTGGTGGCTCTGGAAAAAAGCATAAAGGACTCAAGAGACTTCATGACTG
Organism: Canis aureus; assembly: GCF_053574225.1. Classification (NCBI taxonomy): domain Eukaryota; kingdom Metazoa; phylum Chordata; class Mammalia; order Carnivora; family Canidae; genus Canis; species Canis aureus. The sequence continues at coordinate 724,138 of NW_027554438.1, read as the reverse complement.
CAGAATTTAGATCTAATCAAGCAGAAAGTAAAAATCAATTAAATGAGATGCAATCCAAACTAGAGGTCCTAACGACGACGAGGGTTAACGAGGTGGAATAATGAGTGAGTGACATAGAAGACAAGTTGATGGCAAAGAGGGAAACTGAGGAAAAAGAGAAAAACTATTAAATTTATGTTCTATTCAATCTAACTTTTTTCTCTTTATTGTAAATTTTAATATTTTACTTAGTATTTAAACTCTTACTCTTATTTGATTAATATTTTAATTATAGCATTAAACTAAATTTTATTTTCTTTTATTACTTGTTTCTATTTAATAACTTAAATATATAAACTTTATATGAACTTACAATTTCCCTTTCCTACTCTTCTACATCCTTTGTTTTGATGACTTGTTCTTAGAACTGCCAACAGGCAGGGGTTGTGATAATTGGAGGCCCACACCATCAGCCGATGGTTTGGATATTCTTTTCTAAGCAAATGTCCTTGCTCTCAGGATCCTATTAATGGTTACCCCAGGGATATTAAAAACTTATTTTCCAAAATGGTTCCATTCTTGTTAATCTTCAGAGGTGGAGCTGAAGTATCACTTGCAGGTCTTAAGTCTTTTAACTGACAAGGCTGTCTCCGAGATTTAGAATTAATAATTAATTTATTTAATTTATAAAATCTCTTTCAGTATAATTATTCCCAAGCACAAAAGTGATTTGTGTGTGTCACAAAAGACTGACAGGAGCCTTGTCTTTACTAGTCTATGATGTTACAGTTTTCATTAAATTTGCTAAATTTACCGTGACCTTCTAAATTGGCTCACAAATATCTTCATATGAGTTATCAACACTTTTATGACTTGAAACACGTTCCCAGTTGTGCACTAATTAAACTTCCTGTATGTGAATCAGAAAGTGACAGCGTTCCTCTGTTTTGTCTAATAATAGCTCCAGAATAAGCTAGAACAGTTGCTCATAAATGGACATCACTTTCCATCAAGTAGTTAGAAGCATTCATTGTTGTGAAGTACCCCTTGTTATTGCCTCAGTCGGATCTGCTTCTCTAATGAGGTGGTTTAGGGTTGCAGGGTAACCAATCAGGAAAATTCGAGGACCCTGTGAAAGACAGGAGAAAAGACATGAGGAATAGTTTCCTTTTCAAATTTCTCATTACAAGTAGGAATGACTTTCTCATTGAAAGTGTTGTCATGTTAAGTTTGCCACATTAAGAACACACAACTTTGATTTAGAATACAAATAGCTAGCTGTAAAATTGAGGGGGAGTTGGTGTCATTTCTATAGAAAGTGGTAACACTTGGACTACATAAACTTAGACTCTTAGACTGAATCTTAACACTCACCATCACTTGACTGCACAGTGATGGCAATATTTCCCAAATCAATTTGAAATTCACCTATGGAGCCTCAATTATATTGCTGAGGTATTAGTTTTTTTTAATTTATTTTTTATTGGTGTTCAATTTACTAACATACAGAATAACCCCCAGTGCCCGTCACCCATTCACTCCCACCCCCCGCACTCCTCCCCTTCTACCACCCCTAGTTCATTTCCCAGAGTTAGCAGTCTTTACGTTCTGTCTCCCTTTCTGATATTTCCCACACATTTCTTCTCCCTTCCCTTCTATTCCCTTTCACTATTATTTATATTCCCCAAATGAATGAGAACATATAATGTTTGTCCTTCTCCGACTGACTTACTTCACTCAGCATAATACCCTCCAGTTCCATCCACGTTGAAGCAAATGGTGGGTATTTGTCATTTCTAATAGCCGAGTAATATTCCATTGTATACATAAACCACATCTTCTTTATCCATTCATCTTTCGTTGGACACCAAGGCTCCTTCCACAGTTTGGCTATCGTGGCCATTGCTGCTATAAACATCGGGGTGCAGGTGTCCCGGCGTTTCATTGCATTTGTATCTTTGGGGTAAATCCCCAACAGTGCAATTGCTGGGTCGTAGGGCAGGTCTATTTTTAACTGTTTGAGGAACCTCCACACAGTTTTCCAGAGTGGCTGCACCAGTTCACATTCCCACCAACAGTGTATGAGGGTTCCCTTTTCTCCGCATCCTCTCCAACATTTGTTGTTTCCTGCCTTGTTAATTTTCCCCATTCTCACTGGCGTGAGGTGGTATCTCATTGTGGTTTTGATCTGTATTTCCCTGATGGCAAGTGATGCAGAGCATTTTCTCATGTGCATGTTGGCCATGTCTATGTCTTCCTCTGTGAGATTTCTGTTCATGTCTTTTGCCCATTTCATGATTGGATTGTTTGTTTCTTTGGTGTTGAGTTTAAGAAGTTCTTTATAGATCTTGGAAACTAGCCCTTTCTCTGATACGTCATTTGCAAATATCTTCTCCCATTCTGTAGGTTGTCTTTGAGTTTTGTTGACTGTATCCTTTGCTGTGCAAAAGCTTCTTATCTTGATGAAGTCCCAATAGGTCATTTTTGCTTTTGTTTCTTTTGCCTTCGTGGATGTATCTTGCAAGAAGTTACTATGGCCGAGTTCAAAAAGGGTGTTGCCTGTGTTCTCCTCTAGGATTTTGATGGAATCTTGTCTCACATTTAGATCTTTCATCCATTTTGAGTTTATCTTTGTGTATGGTTAAAGAGAGTGGTCTAGTTTCATTCTTCTGCATGTGGATGTCCAATTTTCCCAGCACCATTTATTGAAGAGACTGTCTTTCTTCCAATGGATAGTCTTTCCTCCTTTATCGAATATTAGTTGCCCATAAAGTTCAGGGTCCACTTCTGGATTCTCTATACTGTTCCTTTGATCTATGTGTCTGTTTTTGTGCCAGTACCACACTGTCTTGATGACCACAGCTTTGTAGTACAACCTGAAATCTGGCATTGTGATGCCCCCAGATATGGTTTTCTTTTTTAAAATTCCCCTGGCTATTCGGGGTCTTTTCTGATTCCACACAAATCTTAAAATAATTTGTTCTAACTCTCTGAAGAAAGTCCATGGTATTTTGATAGGGATTGCATTAAACGTGTATATTGCCCTGGGTAACATTGACATTTTCACAATCTTAATTCTGCCAATCCATGAGCATGGAATATTTTTCCATCTCTTTGTGTCTTCCTCAATTTCTTTCAGAAGTGTTCTATAGTTTTGAGGGTATAGATCCTTTAGATCTTTGGTTAGGTTTATTCCTAGGTATCTTATGCTTTTGGGTGCAATTGTAAATGGGATGGACTCCTTAATTTCTCTTTCTTCAGTCTCATTGTTAGTGTATAGAAATGCCACTGACTTCTGGGAATTGATTTTGTATCCTGCCACGCTACCGAATTGCTGTATGAGTTCTAGCAATCTTGGGGTGGAGACTTTTGGGTTTTCGATGTAGAGTATCATGTCATCGGCGAAGAGGGAGAGTTTGACTTCTTCTTTGCCAATTTGAATGCCTTTAATGTTTTTTGTTGTCTGATTGCTGAGGCTAGGACTTCCAGTACTATGTTGAATAGCAGTGGTGAGAGTGGACATCCCTGTCTTGTTCCTGATCTTAGGGGAAAGGCTCCCAGTGCTTCCCCATTGAGAATGATATTTGCTGTGGGCTTTTCATAGATGGCTTTTAAGATGTCGAGGAAAGTTCCCTCTATCCCTACACTCTGAAGAGTTTTGATCAGGAATGGATGCTGTATTTTGTCAAATGCTTTCTCTGCATCCAATGAGAGGATCCTATGGTTCTTGGTTTTTCTCTTGCTGATATGATGAATCACATTGATTGTTTTACGGGTGTTGAACCAGCCTTGTGTCCCAGGGATAAATCCTACTTGGTCATGGGAATAATTTTCTTAATGTACTGTTGGATCCTATTGGCCAGTATCTTGTTGAGAATTTTTGCATCCATGTTCATCAGGGATATTGGTCTGTAATTCTTTTTGGTGGGGTCTTTGTCTGGTTTTGGAATTAAGGTGATGCTGGCCTCATAGAACGAATTTGGAAGTACTCCATCTCTTTCTATCTTTCCAAACAGCTTTAGGAGAATAGGTATGGTTTCTTCTTTAAACGTTTCATAGAATTCCCCTGGGAAGCCATCTGGCCCTGGACTCTTGTGTCTTGGGAGGTTTTTGATGACTGCTTCAATTTCCTCCCTGGTTATTGGCCTGTTCAGGTTTTCTATTTCTTCCTGTTCCAGTTTTGGTAGTTTGTGGCTTTCCAGGAATGCGTCCATTTCTTCTAGATTGCCTAATTTATTGGCGTATAGCTGTTGATAATATGTTTTTAAAATCGTTTGTATTTCCTTGGTGTTGGTAGTGATCTCTCCTTTCTCATTCATGATTTTATTAATTTGAGTCTTCTCTCTCTTCTTTTTAATAAGGCTGGCTAATGGTTTATCTATCTTATTAATTCTTTCAAAGAACCAACTCCTGGTTCTGTTGATCTGTTCTACAGTTCTTCTGGTCTCGATTTCGTTGAGTTCTGCTCGAATCTTTATTAACTCCCTTCTTCTCTTGGGTGTAGGATCTATTTGCTGTTTTTTCTCTAGCTCCTTTATGTGTAAGGTTAGCTTTTGTATTTGAGTTCTTTCCAGTTTTTGAATGGATGCTTGTATTGAGATGTATTTCCCACTTAGGACTGCTTTTGCTGCATCCCAAAGATTTTGAATGGTTGTACCTTCATTATCATTAGTTTCCATGAATCTTTTTAATTCTTCCTTAATTTCCTGGTTGACCCTTTTATCTTTTAGCAGGATGGTCCTTAACCTCCATGTGTTTGAGGTCCTTCCAAACTTCTTGTTGTGATTTAGTTCTAATTTCAAGGCATTATGGTCTGAGAATATGCAGGGGACAATCCCAATCTTTTGGTATCGGTTCAGACCCGATTTGTGACCCAATATGTGGTCTATTCTGGAGAAAGTTCCATATGTGCTTGAGGAGAATGTGTATTCAGTTGAGTTTGGATGTAAAGTTCTGTAGATATCTGTGAAATCCATCTGGTCCAGTGTATCATTTAAAGCTCTCGTTTCTTTGGAGATGTTGTGCTTAGAAGACCTATCGAGTATAGAAAGAGCTAGATTGAAGTCACCTAGTATAAGTGTATTATTATCTAAGTATTTCTTCACTTTGGTTAATAATTGATTTATATATTTGGCAGCTCCCACATTCGGGGCATATATATTGAGGATTGTTAAGTCCTCTTGTTGGATAGATCCTTTCAGTATGATATAGTGTCCCTCTTCATCTCTCACTACAGTCTTTGGGGTAAATTTTAGTTTATCTGATATAAGGATGGCTACCCCTGCTTTCTTTTGAGGACCATTCGAATGGTAAATGGTTCTCCAACCTTTTATTTTCAGGCTGTAGGTGTCCTTCTGTCTAAAATGAGTCTCTTGTAGACAGCAAATAGATGGGTCCTGCTTTTTTATCCAGTCTGAAACCCTGCGCCTTTTGATGGGGTCATTAAGCCCGTTCATGTTCAGAGTTACTATTGAGAGATATGAGTTTAGTGTCATCATGATATCTATTCAGTCCTTGTTTTTGTGGACTGTTCCACTGAACTTCTTCTTAAAGGGGAATTTTAAGAGTTCCCCTTAAAATTTCTTGCAGAGCTGGTTTGGAGGTCACATATTCTTTTAGTTGCTGCCTGTCTTGGAAGCTCTTTATCTCTCCTTCCATTTTGAATGAGAGCCTTGCTGGATAAAGTATTCTTGGTTGCATGGTCTTCTCATTTAGGACCCTGAATATATCCTGCCAGCCCTTTCTGGACTGCCAGGTCTCTGTGGAGAGGTCTGCTGTTACCCTAATACTCCTCCCCATAAAAGTCAGGGTTTTCTTGTCTCTTGCTGCTTTAAGGATCTTCTCTTTATCTTTGGAATTTGCAAGGTTCACTCTTAAATGTCGAGGTGTTGAACGGTTTTTATTGATTTTAGGGGGGGGATCTCTCTATTTCCTGGATCTGAATGCCTGTTTCCCTTCCCAGATTAGGAAAGTTTTCAGCTAGAATTTGTTCAAATACATATTCCTACCCTCTGTCCCTTTCGGCGCCCTCGGGAACCCCAATTAAACGTAGGTTTTTCTTCCTCAGGCTGTCGTTGATTTCCCTTAATCTATCTTCATGGTCTTTTAATTGTCTCTTTTTTCCTCAGTTTCCCTCTTTGCTATCAACTTGTCTTCTATGTCACTCACTCGTTCTTCCACCTCGTTAACCCTCGTCGTTAGGACTTCTAGTTTGGATTGCATCTCATTCAATTGATTTTTAATTTCTGCCTGATTAGCTCTAAATTCTGCAGTCATGAAGTCTCTTGAGTCCTTTATACTTTTTTCTAGAGCCACCAGTAGCTGTATAATAGTGCTTCTGAATTGGCTTTCTGACATTGAATTGTAATCCAGATTTTGTAACTCTGTGGGAGAGAGAACTGTTTCTGATTCTTTCTTTTGAGGTGAGGTTTTCCTTCTAGTCATTTTGCTCAGTGCAGAGGGCCAAAAGCAAGTTGTATTGGGAAAAAGAGAGAAAGAGAGGAGAGAAAGAAGGAAAGAAAAGAGAAAGAGAAAAAAAAGGGGGAAGAAAAAAAAGAAGAAATAGAGAAAGAAAAAGAAAGGAGAAAAAAAGGGGGTGGGGGAAGGAAACAAATCAAAAAGCAAAAAAAAAAAAAAAAAAAAACCAAAAAAAAGAAAAAAAGAACCACGGGGGAGTATCTTCTGATTCTGTGTCCTTAAGTCCCTTGGCTTCTCCTGGAATTTGTCAGTCTAGCTGGTGTTCTGGGGGAGGGGCCTGTTGTGCTGATTTTCAGGTGTTAGCAGTTGGGGGAGCTGCTGTGCCCCTGCCTGGTGCAGGGCTCAGTGGGGGTTGTTTACCCCGTGAGGCCGCAGGAGGAACAGCCCCAGTGGCGGGGCAGCTCTGGAAACCTGGATTCAGCTCCGGCAGGAACTCCGTCTGCAGGGCCTGGAGGCTCCAGGGGCGGGGCCGCTGATCTGCTCAGCTCGGGGCAGGAGCGTCCTCGCTGTCCTGGGCCCTCCCGGCCAATGCCTGTCCCGGGGGGAGACCAGATCTTGGGCTGTGTCCCGGCGCCCTGTGCTCCGGAGCCTGCGCTGGTGGATTCGCGCTCCCGGGCCGCGCAACCCCCTCCGCGGAGCCGCCCCCCAGCCCCCCCTAGCTGCTCCTGGAACCGCGCAGCCCCCTCCGCACGGAGCCTCTTCCTCTGCCCGAGCCCCTCCGAGCTGCTCCGGGTCCCGCCGGGTCCCGCCGTGCGGGCTGCAGCCCTTAGGGAGCTCGGCGCACTCTCCTGGGTGCGCAGTTGCTCTGTTACTGTCCCCGGGAGCCCGAGGGCATCCCCGCCCTCCTGGGTCCTGCTCCACCTCCCCGCGAGCCCCTTTCCACCCGGGAAGGTCGGTGCAGCTCCTGCGTCTCCGGGACGGGGCTCTCCTGTCCTGGGGACACTCGCCCCGGCCTCAGCCCGGCTCCTCGCGGGGCCCCTCCCCCTTGGAGGCCTTTTGTTTCTTTATTTCTTTTTCCCCGTCTTCCTACCTGGATAGAAGCGCGAACTCTTCTCACTGTAGCATTCCAGCTGGTCTCTCTTTAAATCTCATGCCGAATTGATAGATTTTAAGGATAATTTGAAGGTTTTCTAGGTAATTTGGTGGAGACAGGTGATTTGGGGACCCTACTCTTCCGCCATCTTGCTCCTCCCCTCTGAGGTATTAGTTTTAATTCTTAATTTCCCTGAGAATGCAATGTTCCTCATACTTAAAAAAATTAACTCACGATATTACAAAAATAGAGATAAAACAGAATCAACCCTTGCTGTGTCTTTTTTTTTTCCACTTCATTTGGAATTGCTATAAGACTGTTTTTGTTGAAATAACTTCCTGGTCATCTAAATATGTGGGTCAATGTGTGAATACCAGAGGAAAAGATATGAAGAATTAACGTTGCACCAGTCCTGGTGTCACGCCTGAGCAGAATTCTCACCGGCCCTTATGGAATGAATGGAGAAGACCAGCTTTCTTTGATATCCTGTTGTCCCTCCTGAGTGCTGAGTTTTGGTAGCATAAAAGGAAGGAAGGGAAGAGGTAACACTGCTTCAGAAGTGTTTCTCCTTCCACTCCTACCCCCTTACACTCCTTTTTTTCCTTTTGGACTTTTGGTGTCAGATGCCAAGAATATAAATTTCATAACCACTGCAAACACAAACCTTGCTCTGTAGTTCAGTCAAATTTAATGGAAGAAAATAAATGAAAGTTGTACTTTCTTACTCAAAAATTTTTAACTTGAAGGTGACTGAGACACTAGAATGTGTGGAAAACAGGAAAGGAAAAGGAGTGATGGAATGTAGACCTAGTATATAATGGTTAAGAAGAAACAAAACAAAACTGGAAAATCTTAGGTGTTTTTATATTCTTTTTGTTTGTTTGTTTTTATATTCTTTATGCAGTTCTTTCATTTTCTTTACTTTGTAAATTACACTATAGGGTTTTGTTTGTTTGTTTCCCAAAGACTCAAGCCGAGAAAAACATTTTTGAAAATAATAGAAGTGGGAGTGTCTGCATGGTGCAGTTGGTTTAGCGTCCAACTCTTGTTTATGGCCTAGGTTGTAATCTCAGGGTCATGAGGTCCAGCCATGGAACTCCAACGTGGAGTTCTGCACTTAGCACAGAGTTGGCTTGAGATTTTCTCTCCCTCTCCCTCTGCCCCTCCCGCTCATGCTCTCTTTTCCTCTCTGAAATAAATAAATCAATCGTTAAAAAAGAAAGAAAATGATAGAAATTGATGTTCAGCCACAACAAGATCTTTCTTTTTCTTTCAAATAAGGGGGGAAGGGAGAAGAAATGGGTAGGAAATATCAGAAAGGCAGACAGAACATGGAAGACTCCTAACTCTGGGAAACTAACTAGGGGTGGTGGAAGGGGAGGAGGGCAGGGGGTGGGGGTGACTGGGTGGCAGGCACTGAGGGGGGAACTTGACGGGATGAGCATTGGGTGTTATTCTGTATGTTGGCAAATTGAACATCAATAAAAAATAAATTTATTATTAAAAATAAATAAAATAAAATTAGTTTTAGTCTTAGTCCTCAAATTAAAATTAGGCTACTTTTCTAAGTATAGAGCAATATCTGTCCAGGATATGTTTAATTTGAGAACTTTTATGACATCTGAAAGGCAGATAAAAAATTATTTATAGTCCTCATAGCTATACCAAGGTATAACTATTGCTAGTATTTTTTCATATATTTCTCCAGGTTTTTTTCGATGTGAATGTTTACTAAAAATATGATCATATTATAAATGCTTTTTTGCAGTCTTCTGTTTCCATGTAATAGTATATAATGGGAATCTTTTTATTCAAAAACCATGGAATTGTAGCAACATTTTTTAGGGCTACAAAATATTTTTTAATATGGATGCCCTATAAATTATTTGGAAAAAAATTATTTGGCAACCACTAAATTTTAGGCCTTTAAATTGTTTCTTAGTCTTTATTGTTAAAGTCTGTAGCCTCATTATATGTAAACCACCTGTCTATATAAACAGATATATCTGCAAACTCAGAATAGGTCAGTGAAAAGTCTGCATCATACTGACAACCACAAATGTTAATTACATGAAACCAGTAGTCCAGACAATTCATAGTCATTTAATAGCATCTTGCACTGTATTCAGTTATTCTTGTACTTGATAAGTATTGAATACAAGAACCTAGGCATGGCTCTAGGCATGGGGATACAGGAATGATGACGAAACAGTGACAGTTTGGTCTCAAGAGGCTTATGTTCCTTTAGGTGGGTGCAATCAATAAACATGTACATTAATAAGAAAGTTAGAGATTTTATAAGTGCTTTGAATAAAATGAACAGGGCCACCTGACAGATTAACTTCAGAGATCTACTTAGCTAAAATAGGCAGGCTTAAACTCTTTGATGACTTGACAATTGGTTGATGCTTGAATAGTGAAAAAGAACCAGTCACTCAGGGAACAGGAGGGAGGAAAGAGAACACAGCCATTACAAAAGCCCACAGCAGGAAAAAGGCTGTCTGGAACTAAGGATTTTTGCACAGCTGGAGTCTAGCAGGGAGGTGTGCCATGACAGGAGCCTGGAGAAGATGGCCTAGCTCACCTGAAAAGCCTCCTTGACTCTGCTACAATGTTGGATTTTCTTACAGGTGCTAAGAAAATTCTTGGAAGGATTTTTAAGCAGGGTGATTGATTTAACTTGAGTCAACTTTTCAATGGATTCAAGACGAGAGATAAGGAAAAGAAAGGAAAGAAGACTTATTCATATATGTTTTCCTTTCGTAGCTGGGTACTTGATGGAGTGATTTATTGAGAAGAGAGACTCTGGAGAGAGAAAATATTTTGAAGATACATTTAATTGGGACCCAACAGTCTGGATTACATGGGCAAGGTAAAATGGGCCTGGAGCTCGGGAGGTGTAAACTTAGATTGCATTTACCTTCAGAATGAATAAGATCTCCTCAGGAAAGAAGGTACAATGAGAAGAATCTCAGGAACCAACAATGGGGCATTCCAAAATTTAGAAATGAGATTGAGAAAGAGGAGACAGCCAAAGATATGGAAGAAGAGTAATAATTGAGGTACAAGAAACGCCATAGAGTGTGATGGCTTGCAAGTTAGGACTGGACAATGTTGGGACACCTGGGTGGCTCAGCAGTTAAAGTGCCGGTGTTCAGCCCAGGACGTGATCCTGGAGTCCCGGGATCAAGTCCCACGTTGAGCTCCCTGCATGGATCTTGCTTCTCCCTCTGCCTGTGTCTCTACCTCTCTCTCTCCCTCTCTCTCTTCTCTCATGAATAAATAAATAAAATATATTTTTTTAAAGATTGGAGAATGATAAGGTGGGAGTGAGTGGTCAACTACGATAGATGAGACCATGTTAGGATGCTCAGGTGGATTTGGTGAAGTCTCTTGAGTCCTTTATGCTTTTTGCTAGAGCCACCAGTAGCTTTATAGTAGTGCTTCTGAATTGGCTTTCTGACATTGAATCGTAATCCAAATTTTGTAACTCTGTGGGAGAGAGGACTGTTTCTGATTCTTTCTTTGGAGGTGAAGTTTTCCTTCTAGTCAATTTGCTCAGTCCAGAGTGACCAAAAACAAGTTGTATTGGGAAAAGGAGAAAAAGAGAGAAGAGAAAGAAGAAAAGAAAAAGGAAAAAAAGGGGAAAAAAGAAAGAAAAAGAAAAAAAGAGAGAAGAAAAGAAAAAAAGGGGGGGAAGCAAACAGAAATCAAAAAACAAGAGGGAATATCCTCTGATTCTGTATACTGTAAATCCCTCGACTTCCCCTGGAACTTTCCAGTGCTAACTGGTCAATAATTTGTTTTTCCCCTGTCCCTCTAGCTGGTCTTCTGGGGGAGGGGCCTGTTGTGCTGATTCTCAGGTGTCAGCACTTGGGGGAGCTGCTCAGCCCCCTGCCTCCTGCAGGGCTCAGTGAAAGATGTTTAAGCTGTTTATCAGGTGAGGCCACTGTGAGGCTCAGTGGGGGTTGTTTACCCCGTGAGGCCCCAGGAGGAACAGCAACAGTGGTGGCGGCCAGCTCTGGAGCCCTGGAGTCAGCTCCCGCAGTAACTCCGGAGCTCTCAGTCTCCAGGGGCCTGGATGCTCTGGGGGCGGGGCCGCTGATCTGCTCAGCTCCGGGCGCCAGGGGTAGGAATGTCCTTGCTGTCCTGGGCCCTCCTGGCTTCTGACTGTCCCGGGGGAGGCCGGATCCTGCGCTGTGTCCCCAGCGCCCTGTGCTCCGGGGCCTGCGCTGTTGGATTCGCGCTCCCGGCGGTGCAGCCCCCTCTGCGGAGCCGCCGCCCCAGCCCCTCCGAGCTGCTGCGGGTCCAGCCGGCGCGCTGCAGCCCTTTAGGGAGCTCGGCGGCGGGGTGTGGCGCTCTCCCCCAGGCGCAGGTGTCTGCTAGTGTCCCAGGGAGCCTGAGGGTACCCCCGCCCCTCCTGGGATCCTGCTCCAACTCCTGTGAGTGCCTTTCCGCCCTGGGAGATTGGTGAAGCTCCTGCTTCTGGGGAAGGGGCTCTCCTGCCCTGGGGGCACTCGTCAGGCCTTAGCGGGGCTCCTCGCAGGGCCCCTCCACCTTGGATGCCTTTTGTTTCTTTATTTCTTTGTTCCCCGTCCTCCTACCTTGATAGAAGCATGAACTCTTCTCACTGTAGCATTCCAGCTGTTCTCTCTTTAAATCTCAGGCCGAATTTGTAGGTTTTCAGGATGGTTTGAAGCTTATCTAGGTAATGTGGTGGGGACAGGTGACTTGGGGACCGTACTCTTCTGCCATCTTGCCCCACCTCCCTCTCAGGTGTATGGATTTGGTAATAACATCAAGTTCACAGTGGAAAAGTGAATGGTAAACTTTTTCTGGCAGTGGAGTGGAATAGATATAAAGTAAACAGGTTCTTGGCATAGCATATATGACAACAATGTATAATATATTTGTGTAATATTTTGAATAAAACCCAACACCCCTTTAATGCATTGCTGAAGGCAAGTGAGAGAATTTCTCAAAGGCCAGAAACTAGAAGCAGCTAGACCAGGGAGTCACTGTAGTGAAGTTGCCAGCCCTGAGAACTCACGTGTTCCAAATGGGCAATCTCATTCTTTTCTCCTCTATTCTTTTGTGGAATGTGACCTTTATATTTTTTTCGTTGATTCTATGGTGCGTCCTGAGCTCTGGTGATACCGCTCTCCACATCAGATTCCCAGCTCTTGTCAACCAAGATCAGATTTTGGGAAGCATGTTCTCCCTCTAATAGGTGTAGATTTTCTAAGTGGAAGATCATATGGGACTTTGGACAATTTGGAGAATATTAAGGAGAAAGAGAAGTAGTCTAGAAGTTAAAAATGAAAGTTTACTGCAGTCAGTGTGAAAAAAATATATATATCTAACTGATCAGAAACATAAGGACAGATCCAAAACTCTAAAATAATTAGCAAACCAAATCCAGAAATTTAAATAAGAGATAATGTTCTTATCACACAGCATTTATTTCAGGTATGCAAAATTTCTCTAGCTATCTATTAATACAATTCATTGCAGCAACACATTTAAAAATGTATTTGATAATCTCAGTGATGCAGAAAACATTTAAGTTAAAATTCAACTAAAAACTCCATTCCTTGAGTTTTAGTCAGGCACATTTAGGATCCCCCCTAGTGAGGAGTGGCCATCTAAGTTCTTGCCAACACAATGTGAGCAGAAGTGATGTGTTACCTCTCAGTCTTCCCTTGTAATGAACGAGGCTTCCCCTCCACTTCTCCTTTCTCAGCTTCTGTTCTGCCCAGACCTATCATACACACATTCTTAGTTCACTGTAAAATTAGAAGCACTCAGGGTGTATCTCTAAATTTTCTGTTTTATACTGTGATTGTGGGTATTCTTTATCTGTGCTAAATAAATTCTAAGCTTCCTGAAACAGAGAGTTTCACTTGTTCATCTTTATATTCTTTCAGAATCTTACATAAAATTTAGTGCACGGGAAGTATTTTTAAATAAATATTTAATTGCCCTCAACTTAATTTTCCTGTTCTTGCTGCTAGCCAAATGTGGTGCTATTTGATTGAGGCAAATTCTTACCAAGCTAAACATTTAAGGTACAATTTTGAAAATTTGAGGTTTACTATCATCATGTTACAATTAATTGCAGATGTTTAATAACCATTTGTCTCCCTGGGTAGAAGAGAAACAGCCTGAAGCCCTTGGAAGCCAGAGCTACAATGTCAGGAGCTGAGAGGTTTGTTGCTGAATTTTTCTGAACTCAACTCTTAATGTGTATAACATATAACAGGCAGATAATATAAATCTCTTATTTCTTGGCATTCCTGGGCTAAACTATAAAAAGATACATATAAATTATTTAGGATAGGTTTTCATAAATTTTTTGGAATTTGTCGATATAAAAAAAAAGACGAAGTGCTTTTCTATCTCTAGAATCATTAAGCAACAATTATTTATTGAATGATTACTAGCAGTGGTATGACCTAAATCATTGTTTAAAGCTACCTCTACCTGATTTTTTCATCTGAAAAAAGTTTTGAACTAGATGACTACTACCATTCTCCTAGTTATGAATGTCCATTTATTTTATTTGAAAAACTGCTTTGTCATGAGAAAATATTTGTAGAAATAGTATAATGGTTGGTCTCTTTAAATATAATTACTGTTGGGGTGCCTGGGTGGCCCAGTTGATTAAGCCTCTGCCTTTGACTCAGGTCACGATCTCAGGTCCTGGGATCAGAGCCTCTCATTGGACTTTCTGCTTTGGTGAGGGGGAGTCTGCTTCTCCCTCTCTCTCTGCCCCTTCCCCCTCATGCTTTTTTTTCTCCCTCTCTCCCTCCTTTCAAATAAATAAATGCATAAATAAAGTAAGGAAGTTATTGTTAGTGCCATCCAGGCTGGCTACTCATTCTTAACAGATCAAAGGTGTATGAGTGAACTTGAATTCGGATGGGCCTCCACCATACGGTAATGTGTTAGGTATACCAAGGGAGAAGCAGAGAATGAGCCAGGTGAAGAAAAGGATCAATCAAAACTCGACTGCATAAAACTTTAGAGTACTGAAAAAAGTGAAGTCATGAGAATAAACAATACATATCATGAATGATTCAACAGAAGCCAGAAGTATTTATTGGACACCTACAATATGTCACGTACTTGGGATTACATCAATGAAAAAACTAAGACCCCTGCTCTTGTGGAGCTACATGCAAGTAAAATGATGGTTTTTTGCCTTTTGGAAGACCTCTGTCAGATAAGACTCACAAGAAAGGTGAAAAAATTAACAGGTACCTGCAACGAGGAATTGGCAGTAGAACCCATTGCAGCAGGAGAGAGAGTGGTCATTGAAAGGCACAGGAATTTAGATAAAAGGCCACATGAAGTGGCATGTGAGTATATTGTCTGGGTGTGTAGGGTCTTGACAAGCATGCAAGCATTAATAACAGCCGTGAGCATAATCAGTGATATGTGATTTTAGGAAACTAGAGAGCTCATACTGTCGCATCTGATGACCATTGTTCCAGGTAGTGATGCCATTTTTTCTTTTGCCCTGCTAACCAGCAGCCTCCTTAAAGGCATCACCTCCGCTTCAGAAGCAGATGGGCAGGCCTCAGACACCTCATTTGCTGTATACCTGAGATGGCATGGAATATTTTAACATGGTACATGATTTGTACTGGAGCAATTTTATGAGAGAATTTATCAATATAGATCGGGTTCCTCAAATCTATTGTGTGCTTTGTCGCAATTTGCTTCCTAGATAGAAATGTGGACATATAGGCTCTGCATCCAGTAAACAAACATTAATAAAGTTACAAATAAAGGCAGGAATGTCTTTCATCCACACCCCAAACCAGTTCCCACCACACACACACAGCTGGATGAGGTTGAGCTTAGTTCCCTAGCAGGTTCCTCAGTATCTGGCAGTGCCACCACTAATTGGTTGAAAGTCACATCTTGCATTATTTGTTGTCTTCTGTTCCAGAGGAGGGTTCATTAGGTTATTTCCCACATGGGGCTACTCAGTATTATTAGCCAGATAGTGTTTCAATCCAAGGCATCAAGAGATGTATATGAGGAAACATACAGTCTAGGAATTCTGTAAACGAAACTTAAAAGAGTATTTCAAACTTACTTTTGGTATAAAGCAAACTGGCTGTTTAAATACATCTTAGCTCAAGCTCTCTTTAACTGTTTAATGTAATCTGTATATTAGAAAAAAAGGTATTTCTTAACATATTGCTAGAATAATCTTACATGGGCTAGTGTTCAGTCCCTTTTCTTTCTTGCATTATTCTTGTTAGGCTGCTCATGATCCCCAGAAAGAGTATTAATTATTAAATAATGCATTAATGATGAAAGAGTGTGGGGGGGGGCAGGGGAGGAGGAAAAGGTCCAAGTTTGTCTCAGGCAGTGAAGGATGCATTCCTGCTTCTTCTTTTATTTTTATTTTATTTTTATTTTTTTAAAATTTTTATTTATGATAGTTACACAGAGAGAGAGAGAGAGAGAGAGAGGCACAGAGACATAGGCAGAGGGAGAAGCAGGCTCCATGCACCGGGAGCCCGACGTGGGATTCGATCCTGGGTCTCCAGGATCGCGCCCTGAGCCAAAGGCAGGCGCCAAACCGCTGCGCCACCCAGGGATCCCCTGCTTCTTCTTTTAAATATTGTTCCCTTTCCAGCAAGTCCTGGCATAGAAACCCTGTGAGATTTCTCAATTCAGTTTAGTTTGGGGCCTTTCCTGCCCTAGAATTGCCAAATATTGTTGTCTGACACATCTTTGAACCTGAGCTGAGCCAGAAAATTAGGGCCCTGGAAGCATGTATAGGTTCCTGAGTGAAGGAACCAATTCAGTGCAATCTGGCCGGGAGTCCATGTGGCACAATTGCAGCAACCTCACACAGGCCAGGCTGGTGATTTTTGTCAGTGTATAAAATCCTCTTGAGGTGCAAGCTCAAAGCAACAGTTTTTAAGAAGGTATTTTGAATGGAAAAGGATCCAAATAATTTTATAAACAATGAATAACAACAAAAAATGTCTTACATTTACATAGTACTTGGCATCTATCAAGTGTACTTCTGTATACTTTCTGCTGCTAGAACAGTTATTCATCATGGATTTATGCCATGCAAGATTATCTCTGATTTTGGTTCATATAATCTATGTACACAGAACATTAGGAGCTTTCCTAGTGTTCCACTCGTTTTTATGCAAGAATCATTAGAAGTTAGACACAATTTGAATACATTCAGGAAAACAGACCATGCATACAATGAAGTGGAAATCAGTAGAATCAGAAGGCATGGGTTCTGATATGATTATCCTTATATTTATTAACTATTTTTATTTAGAAGCTGTGTCTCCTTCTCTCAATGTTGCACCTACCAGGACAGGCCAAGATTAGCCACAGGGAGTCACATAGTTGTTGTTTATTGTCCCTACGTGCTGTCTACGGAAGGCCTCCAGATACTGCTGGCAGTTTTTTGCAGTAATGCGGTTTGTATATGCATCAGCCCTAAAAGGAGTTAATCACATCTGCAAGCAGGCAGATCAGAGACATGAGGGGACTGTGGATTGGGCTTCGCTGAGCATGCTCAGCTTTTTCTTTCAAACTGATCAAAGAGATAAACCATTCTTCCTCTCTTGGTGAAAAATGAACAAGAAAGCAGGGAGAAGCTGAATAGATTCCTTTCACATGTTTTTCCTCCAAGAAAGAGATTGGAAAATTTCCTCTCTTTATGGAAACAGGAAGAGTGGGAAATACATCAGCTACACTGCTTTAGTAACTATTTTTTTGGTAACTATGTATATTTGTTTACTTGAGCTGAGCTCACTTTACTATATGATTAGTAGTTCCTATTAGTCAATTTCAACAGTTATGTTTGAACTTATGTTCAGCAAGTCATAGCAGGAATCCAGACTCAGTTACTAATTTTGTGAAGTATTTCAAGCCAGAGATGAGCTGCATGATCCAGCAGAGTAGATGGCCACTTAAAACAATATGATCCACAATTATATTTCCAGACATTTCAACAAGAAAATCTACTCTTTTTTTAAACATATACATAATGCAATCATTTTGCCAAGGAAATTTATTTTTCATATGC
Organism: Canis aureus; assembly: GCF_053574225.1. Taxonomy (NCBI): domain Eukaryota; kingdom Metazoa; phylum Chordata; class Mammalia; order Carnivora; family Canidae; genus Canis; species Canis aureus. Next base: position 706,568 of record NW_027554438.1, on the reverse strand, counting down.
TAATGAACTTTGTCAATCTTTGCAGTGGGCTTTAGTATGCAGTGTTTCCCAGTGTCTCAATTGTGCAAAATTACATAATTGGTGTTATATTTCAGTTAAGTGGGTTTTCTTCAAAAGAAGACAATGAGCCAAACCCTATCTTATAAGCTTTCTTTCACTCAATAGACATCAGGTAACACTTAATTCTTAGAAAATAAACTATGTATACACAATTGATTAAAACTCACTGTAACATCATTGTTGGGCATAAATGAACACTTTTAATGAATTTTCAAAATTGCAATAAGTGCTATGGTCTTATGTTATTTACAAACAACATGAAATAATTTTACATATATATGTATATGTACATGAAATTAACTAATTTTTTTAAAAAAACTGAGCCAAATTTTTGGTATAATCTTAGATTTTTTTCTTCCTCACTAAAATTAAGACTTCTTAAGTAAATATATGCAAACATCAATTAATATACCATCATGTAATGTCCATTCTTTTCCATAATCTGTGCAATGCATTTGTATTTTTAATGTGTTGATTTTATTGCTATTATGAAGAATCAAAATTTATTGAATGTTCTAGGCAAACTTCAAGTTTTTTCTTCTCAAAGTTTATTCACAGACTTTCTTCATTTAGAAAAGATTTTTTAAATCATTATACACTAGAAATATTCTTAAGAAATTATATTTGAAAAAAATTCCATTTGGCTAGCAGTTTCTGTTGACTTTTTCTGAGATGATGGATATAATAGGTATAGCTGAAAAAAACATTGGTCTCAGATATACCTACTGTGGCAGTAGGCTGAAGCCTGAAGGATATCCTCAGAGAAGTGGTGAGCATGGCTAACCTGAAGATTATAGCACTGATGCCAGAGGCATTTCAAAGAATTCAGAAAAGTAATTCTTATTGACTATAGACACAACTAAAACTTGTCTGCAGTTAAATAATAGCAACTACTATTTGTTGAGAAGGTACAGAATGCCATACATACTATTCTAACATTTTATGTGTGTTTAACCATTTGATCTGCAAAACAACACGTTAAGGTAGATACTAACTGACCTCATATTACAGATGGAGAAGTTGAGAGTCCAAGAGATAAAGGAACCTTACCACAAATTCTTAGTTGTGGTGAAGCCAGGATTCAAACACAAGTAGTGCAATTAAAAAAGATAGGAAGAAGGTCAGCCTGGGTGGCTCAGTGGTTTAGCGCCGCCTGCAGCCCAGGGCGTGATCCTGGAGACCAGGAATCCAGTCGCACGTCGGGCTCCCTGCATGGAGCCTGCTTCTCCCTCTGCCTGTGTCTCTGCCTCTCTCTGTCTCTGTCTCTGTCTCTCTCTCTCTCGTGAATAAATAAAATATTTTAAAATATAAAATAAAAATATAATAAAATCAGAAGGGTAAGAAAAGAACTTTAAAAAAATAGGAAGAAAAGAGGAAAATGATGAAAAGAAAGGAAAAAGAAAAAAGAAATTAAGGACAAGAGAGAAGAAAAACTTTATTTGCAGATAACTTGATCCTATTAGTGAAACTTTTGAGGAATTAACAAAAAAGAAATAGATATAGCAAGGCTCCAGGATGCATGATCAACATACAAAAATTATTTTATTTCTATATGCTAGAATGAAAAACCTTAAAATAAACTTAAGAAAATAATTCCATTTACAATACCATCTGCAAGAACTTAGGGATGGGTATAACAAAAGAAGTGTAGCACTTTTATACTCAAAACTACAAAACAACAACAAAAAAACTACAAAACATTGTGGAGATAAAGAATATCAAAATAGATAAAGAAATAATATTTATTCATGAATTGGAATACTCAATATTATAAAGATGGCAATTCTACCTGATTTTGTGTGTAAGTTTAATATAAACACTATCAAAATGTTAGCAGATTTTGTTGTCAAAATGGACATACTGATTCTAATATGTCTGGAAATATAAACGAAAAAAATAACAGAATTGGAGGACTTACACAACTCACTTTTATTTTTTAAGACTTTATATGAGATATAAAAGAGAGAGATAGTGAGTGAGATAGCACAAGCAGGGAAGAGATGGAGAAGCAGACTCCCCAATGAGCAGGGAGACCCACCCAGGGCTGGATCCCAGGACCCCAGGATCATGACCTGAGTTGAAGGCAGATGCTTAACCCACTGAGCCACCAGGTACTCCATATTTTTGAAAGATTTTATTTATTTATTCATGACAGACACACAGAGAGGCAGAGATACAGGCAGAGAGAGAAGCAGGATCCATGTAGGGAGCCTGACATGGGACTCGATCCTGGCTCTCCAGGATCACGCCTTGGGCTGAAGGCAGCCCTAAACTGCTGGGCCACCGGGGCTGCCCACCAGGTACCCTATATTATCCAATTTTAAAACTTACCATAAAGTCATAGTAATTACAGTATGGGAGTATAGTATGGCCATACAGATCAATGAAATGTAACTGAAAGTCCAAAACAAATTCTTACACATAATATCAATTGATTTGCAATGAAGGTACCAAGATAGCTCAATGAATAAGGAACTAAGCTCCTTTCTAAAAATAGTTGTTTTTATTTTGTGGATATCCAATTGTCTCAGTTCCATATTTGAAAAGATTATTCTTTTCTGCAAGTCTGTAATTATTTCAAAAATTAAAAAAAGAAAAAACAAACATTATTTAAGATTTTCAGACTTTGTTCCTCCTTCACTACTCACAGATGTCTGAGGCCAGGAACTGTGGGACATGTTCATGTCTCAGTATACCCTATGGCTCTGTATCTCATTTAACAATGCTATGCTAGGGAGTTGTCACAGTGACATTAAGCAGAGAACTATCACAATTTCTTTATATGCTGTTGGGAAAGGGAAAAGAGACTATTACTGCTGTGGGAGAGAGATGATTGCAGGAGCAGGCTTTGAGCATGTGAGGGAGATGGATCCAATGTATAAAGAAAGAATTGTTTTTAATTTTTAATTTTTTTATTTATTTATGATAGTCACACACAGAGAGAGGCAGAGACACAGGCAGAGGGAGAAACAGGCTCCATGCACCGGGAGCCCGACGTGGGATTCGATCCCGGGTCTCCAGGATAGCGCCCCGGGCCAAAGGCAGGTGCCAAACCGCTGCGCCACCCAGGGATCCCTAAAGAAAGAATTGTTACATGACAGGAGCACACACAGGTCCCTGTGCCACTCTGATGGAGGGGAAGACAGTGTGGAAAGCCAAAGATGGAGGAACATCAGAAGATATGGTGATGGGAAAGATGAAGTCATTGTGTTTTTGGTTTTGTTTTGTCTTGTTTTTGTTTTGTTTCTCTTTTTTTGCTGTCTTTTTGTTCAATGAAAGAAGAGGTAGAGTCACTAACTCTGTGTTGATGGCAATTTAAAAAATGCATGAATGTGTCTTCCTAGAGAATAGAACAAACAATTGGCTGTAGAAAGGTAGAAAGATTATGCAGCACTGGTGAATTACTTAAGGTTTGCTGTCTTAAATGTAAAGCACACCCCACCCAGCACAATATAATGCCTATGAAGCAGATGGGATTTGTGTAACTGAGTCTGTGGTTTTGCCACTCCAGCATGATGGAAGGAAAGGGGAGCAAAGAAATCAAGGGTGTGTGCAAGGAGTGGTCATCATTATGGGTTATGGAATCCAAGCTTAATAACAGAGGAAATAAGAAAGAGGTAAACATTAAAATGGTTTTGAAACAGGCAATATAACATTTATTGCATGAAAAAAATCATCCCATTAAAATCACTAAACATTCTGAAGGAGATAAAACATTTTTAAAATGCAAGACTGTGCTCACAATATGTAGAGTTAACCCACAGAAGCCAGAACTGAAAAGTGAACTGAACCAAAATGACACGATAGAATGAAGCCAGGATATACTACAGATACTTCACACCTCAAGTTTTAGTTTCAATGCCCATATTTGGGAAGGGGAGAAAAAATATGGTAGAGAATGAAACTTAGACTACCACATGAAATTTAGAAACTTTCAGGGTCTATATCTTAGTGAAAAAGTCAATTGACAAAAAAAAAGTCAATTGACAAAGTAAATAAACAAATAATTTGAAGTAATAAAAAATAATAAAAATCTGATCTCTGCTGAGATTGAAAAATATAGATTTATAATTTATAGCCAACTAAATGACATTTCAAGATCAAGGATAACATAGACATTTTTCATATGAACAAAAGCAGAGATGCTTGTTATTTACTTCAAGAACACAGAAAACAAACCCAGAGAAAATATGAAGTCCTATAAAGAATGGTGATTAAAGAATCAAATGTAGAGTAAATATGAACAAAATTTGCTGTATACAGCAAAAATAATAACATCCAAGAAAGGATGCAGTTAAATCTCTATACAATTAAAATGTTTAAAAGCAATTAACATGCACATTGAAGGAAGGTGACTGGAATTAAAGTGCTTCTTATTTCTTTAGAAAAAGAGTAGAGACATTGATTAATTTTTGATTTTAGTAAATGAAATGTGTATTGTTAAAATTTCAAGACTGAGTACAGTCTAAAAGAGTACAGACAAAACAGCACTGAAGCATTTAATATGAAAAAGCAAGAAGAAAGAGATGAAGTGCACAAGAAAATAGAACAAAGAAAGCACAAAAGGGGCTAGATTTAATTCCAAATATATTAGAAATAATAAATGTCAATAGAAATAATAAATGTAAATGGACCAAACTCATCAGGTAAATTGAGATACACAGTTGCCCATTAAACACATTAGAGGTTAGGGCAGCAACCCCCTTGCAGTCAAAATCCAGGTTTAACTTTTGACTCCCTCAAACTGTTAAGTATGAATAGTGCACTGTTGACTGGAAGCCTTACTGATTACATAGTTAATAAACCTCTATTCTGTATGGTACTTGTATTATAGACTATATTCTTACAATAAAGTAAGCTAGAGAAAAGAAAATGCTATTTAAAAAATTATAAGGAAGAGGAAATACATTTATTGTATTATACTGTATTTATATAAAAAATTCTGTAGGTGGACATGTGCAGGCCAAACCTGTGTTGTTCAAAGGTCAACTGCATATTGGGAAAAAATATAGCTATATGTCATTTCTAAGATACCCTTTTAAGATAAAAACAGATGTTTTGAAAAGGGAAAGACTGAACAAAGATAGATAGATGATAGATAGATATACATATATGTAAATATTAACTAAAAGAAATTGTAGCAGCTACATTAATATCAGACAATATAGTTATTAAAATGAAAAGGATTATCAGGAGTGCCTGGAAGGCTTAATCCATTAAGTGACTGACTCTTGGTTTCAGCTCAGGTCGTGATCTCGGGTTCATGAGACTGAGCCCCATGTGGAGCCCTGCATTAGACTCCACCCTGCGTTGGGCTCTGCCCGCTTAACAGGAAGTCTGCTTAGGATTCTCTCTCTCTCCCTCTGCCTCTCCCCCATTCTGTCTCTAAAATAAATGAATCCTTAAGAAAAAAATAAAATGAAATGAATTATCAGGGAAAAGAAGATTACTACCTATTGGTGTGGTTCCTGAAAGTGATAATGGACTATCCGTGAAGAGAAAAACTATGTTTGGCAAACATTTAGGTGAATTCTTTAGAGGTATAGCAGCCATCCACTACACTGTTTGTTGGTAAGCATATCAGAGAAGTTGAAGTTTTGAGAGAATGTGGCCACATAGCTGTCTTTACAGCCCATGATTCAGAGTGGGCAAGGAAAAGGAAGCTATACATAAGGCTACATAAGCTCTACATATACATATACATACACATGTACATAACCTATACATAAGTCATACATAAGGCTATATGTAGAGCAGAATATGAGCATATTTCAATCTGATTATAACTGAAAAATTCATATATGAGACTTCTAAGAAGTAGAACTAACATTATAGTTTGAAATGTTTCTTTACCTTAGGCTTGCAAAATGACAAAATTAAAGCGAGAATAAACATTTTCAGGGAAGTGAAAGATTTCTTAAGTAAATTTTTCTATAAACAGGATGAAATGAATTAATGGAGCTCATTTACTGAGGTTGCTTAGGCACACGAATCTCGTGTTCCTTTTGGAATGCTATTATAATGATAATAGTGGATACTCTTTCCTTGAGGCATTTTTGAGTGCCACTTTTTGGTGTGAAAGAGCCTCCAGATATCAGAAGAAAATAGTGATTTGCCCTGAATATTTTTACATTTACTTTTCTCTTTGAATTAGTAGAAAAATATAAGCATCCTTTGAAACACGTTGTTTCTAATTTCTAATCTTAAGATAATTGTTGTTCAATGTGAAGTCATTAGAAAGGGAGTAGTGAGGGGTGCCTGAATGGCTCCATGGGTTAAGTGGCTGACTTTGGCTCAGATCATGATCTCAGGGTCCTGGGATCAAGTCCCTTGTCAAGCTCAATGCTCAGTGGGAAGTTTTCTTCCTCTGCTCCTTCCCCTTCTCATGTTCTCTCTCTTTCAAATAAATAAGTAAAATCTTAAAAAACAAGAAATGGAGTGGAAAATATATATTTAAATTTTATCACATGAGAAATTAGATGTTCTTTTTCTCCAAAATAAAATAAAATAAAATAAAATAAAATAAATGGATACCAAACATAATCTAAAAAGTAATTGTCCCAAACTTTACTTTGCTTCAAGTTTTCTTCAACATATAAAAATTAGAGTCTGATTTTGTTCTGAATGATGACAATAGTAAAATAGAGTTAAAAAGCGAAATGAATTTATGGGAGGTAGGCAGTTTTCAGGCTCAATTTCTTTATGTGTTAAATCATCAGTGGTCTTTAATAATTACAAAATGAGTCCAAATAATATTTGCTATATTATATGATATTATTTTTAACTGCAGTGATCTTCATGGCTTATCACCCATGCAAGTAACAAAGAATCACATATGGGAGCCATCATAGCTTAAAGTATAAAAAAAATCCAGTCATTCAACATTTTTTTTCAGTCATTCAACTTATGTGAACATAGCTCAAAAGGAAATATTAGTTTCCTTTCTTGAAATGGGAGGAATTATTATATATATTTAGGGACATAGTTATTTTTCCTCTGGTTATTCAGTGAAGTATTAAAAACCAAATGTTCAGATAAATATTTCTCAGCTTAGTCAATGTAATTATTAAACAGATATTTCACATACTTTATTAAGACTTTTTATAAGAAATATACATATTCTTACTAAGCACTGTTTGTGACTATTTTTTTAAGATTTATTTATTTGAGAGAGAGTGAGAAAGCAGGGGGGAGGTGCAGGAAAAGCAGACATTCCACTGAGCAGGGAGCCTGATATGGGCTCCCTCCCAGGACCCTGGGATCATGACCTGAGCCAAAGGTAGACGCTTAACTGACTGACCCCAGGAACTCTGGTTTGTGACTTTATTAGCTGAAAAAACCTTTATTGACTTTATTAATTGAAAAAAAACAATGTCACATTTTTAGTGTTTTGACACAATCTCTCAGAAATCTAAATTGTACTTGCTACCACTTGTCTTCTTTATAACAAGTCCAGAAATTTTCTTTTTCATTGAAATAATTGTAAAGTTTATATTCTCTAAAAAGACTTTACAAATTAGAAAAAAGCATTTTCTAGAATAATACTTTTGAAACATTAATACATGTTGATTTTACTTCCTTGGTTTTGTCCATGGGAAATTATAATAAGGATGAATGTAGATTAAGGAAAAAAAGTTCTGGCTTTATTTTACTCAAAAAGTCTGTTTTGGGACTTCTTTTTTTTTCCATTTAAGATATAGAAAGTCCCAAGAGACAATTGCTCACATCCTAAAATGCAAAATGAGATAATCCACAAAATAAGACATATTGCTAAATTATCAGCTAGTTTGGGATGCAAAGAAAGCTAATTGTGCTGATTTCCAGAAAGCAATCAACTCTTTTTTTAAAAAAAGAGAGGACAACAGCTTAAATCATCGTTAGACATGCAAAAATAAAATCAGAGAAGTCAATCATAAGTGAGAGTATGGAGAAACTAGTAGAACTTCTAACAGAAGTGTAAGAACCAGATTGAGAGACTGAAATTCCTGGAAGTTCCAGATACAAAGGAGTCATGAACCCCCCCCCCCAATGTTCTCTTAAGGTCAAACAAATAGAATTTGTTTTTCAATGATTGGAAATAGAGCAGGGAAATAAAACATTCCTCCACGAGGTGCACAAGATATTTCACAAGTGAAATATAGGAGTGTGCAGAAAGAAGAAGGAAAGGCAAGAAATCTGAAAAAAATCTTTCACGGGACACTAATTCTCACAGAATGCAAAGCAGCATTTCAAAAATGCCATTTGAAATCTGTGGTTGTGATGAAGGAACTGCATTTGTGAAAGATTTTGGGTACATAGAATTAAAATATAGGACAAGAAAAACAAAAAGTATAGGAAAGGAAATGTAATAAACAAAATTCTTAAAGTGGTTGTGAGATAATATAAAAGTAGTATATAATTTGAAGTATATAATACAGTATATAATATATGGCACATTATATGTGACTATATATAATACAGAATATATTATTTGAACTCTAAATAGTATATTATTTGAAGGTAATCTGTTATAAGTTAAAAATATATATTGTGTGCAGCCAGGTTGCTCAGTGGTTTCCTGCTGCCTTTGGCCCAGGCGTGATCCTAGAGACCCAGGATCGAATCCCACATCAGGTTCCCTGCATGGAGACTGCTTCTTCCTCTGCCTCTGTCTCTGCCTCTCTCTTTTTTCAGCTATGATTTGTTCAAATACATATTCTGGACCTCGGTCCCTTTTGGCGCCCTCGGGAACCCCAAACAAATGTATATTTTTCTTCCTTAGGCTGTCACTTATTTCCCTTAATCTATCCTCATGATAGATTTTTTTGTCTTTTGTTTTTGTTTGTCTCTTTTTTCCTCAGCTTCCCTCTTTGTCATCAACTTGTTTTCTATGTCAGTCACTCGTTCTTCCACCTTGTTAACCCTTGTCATTAGGACCTTAATTTGGATTGCATCTGATTTAATTTATTTTTAATTTCTGCCGGATTAGATCTAAATTCTGCAGTCATGAAGTCTCTTGAGTCCTTTATGCTTCTTCTAGAACCACCTGTAGCTTTATAATGGTGCTTCTGAATTGGCATTCTGACATTGAATTGTAATCCAAATTTTGTAACTCTGTGGGAGAGAGGACTGTTTCTGATTCTTTCTTTTGAGGTGAGGTTTTTCTTCTAGTCATTTTGCTCAGTGCAGAGTGGTCAAATACAAGTTGTATTGGGAAAAGGAGAAAAAGAGAGAAGATAAAGAAGAAAAGAAAAAGAGAAAAAAGAGAAGAAAAGAAAAAAAAGGATAAAAAGGGGGCAGGAAGCAAACAGAAATCAAAAAACAAAAATCAAGGGGGAGTATCCTCTGATTCTGTATGCTGTAAATCCCTCAACTTCCCCTGGAACTTTCCAGTGCTGCTTGGTCAATAATCTGTTTTTCCCCTGTCTCTCTACCTGGTCTTCTGGGGGAGGGGCCTGCTGTGCTGATTTTCAGGTGTTAGCACTTGGGGGAGCTGCTCAGTCCCCTGCCTCGTACAAGGGCTCAGTGAAAGATGTTTAAGCTGTTTATCTGGTGAGGCCACTGTGAGGCTCAGTGGGGGTTGTTTACCCCATGAGGCCCCAGGAGGAACAGCAGCAGCGGCGGCAGCCAGCTCTGGAGCCCTGGAGTCAGCTCCAGCAGAAACTCCAGAGCTCTCAGTCTCCAGGGTCCTGGAGGCTCTCGGGGCGTGGATGCTGATCTGCCCAGCTTGGCACCACCCGGCGGCAGGAGCATCCTCGCTGTCCTAGGCCCTCCCAGCCTTTGCCTATTCCGGGGGGCGGGGGGGAGTGGCGGATCCTGCGCCATGTCCTCGGCACCATAGGCTCCCAGGCCTGTGCTGTGGGAATTGCGCTCCTGGCCCGCAGCCCCCTCCGCTGGCAGCCTCTGACCGAGCCCCTCTGAGCTGCTCCCGGGTCCAGCCAGGCACACGCTGCAGCCGTTTAGGGAGCTCAGCCAGGGGTGTGGGTGCTCTCCCGGGGGCTCAGGTGCTCTGTTAGTGTCCCTGAGAGCCTGAGGGTATCCCTGCCCCTCCTGGGATCCTTCTCCAACTCCCTGCGAGCTCCTTTCAGTCCAGGAAGATTGGTGAAGCTCCTGCTCCTCCAGGACGGGGCTTTCCTGGGGCCTTCCGGTCCTGGGGGAACCCATCCCAGCCTTAGTCGGGCTCCTCGTGGGGGCCCCACCCCTTGGACGCCTTTTGTTTCTTTATTTTTTTGTTCCCCCATCTTCCTACCTTTTTTTCAAATAGTAAATTTATTTTTTGTTGGTATTCAATTTGCCAACATACAGAATAACACCCAGTGCTCATCCCATCAAGTGCCCCTTCTTCCTACCTTGATAGAAGCGTGTACTCTTCTCACTGTAGCATTCCAGCTGTTCTCTCTTTAAATCTCAGGCTGAATTCATAGGTTTTCAGGATGATTTGAAGTTTATCTATGTAATTTGGTGGGAACAGGTGACTTGGGGACCCTACTCTTCTGCCATCTTGCCCCACCTAGGCTTCTCAAAATTTAATGTGAATAGGTGTGACCACAGAACTTTTTTTTATTCGTTTATTCATGAGAGACGCAGAGAGAGAGAGGCAGAGACAGAGGCAGAGGGTGAAGTAGGCTCCATGCAGGGAGCACGATGTGGGACTCCATCCCAGGACTGCAGGATCACACCTTGAGCCAAAGGCAGACCCTCACTCACTGAGCCACCCAGGCAACCATGACTGCAAATCTTGAAAATATGCAGATTTCAATCTAGTTAGTCAGAGGTCGGGCTGAAATTCTGCATTTTTAATGAATTCTTGGAGAGTGCTGACAATGTGGGTCTACAGACTATACTTTGAGTAGCAAGTTTATATACACCATTTTTAGTTCATGATGTTTTTAATTAAGTGACATTTACTAATGTTTGTAACAGATAGTAGCTAAGTTCAATCACACAAATAAAAAGCCTCTTTAAACATCTCCCATACCTTAATAACACCCACGTTATATATCTTACCATAAGAATGAGCAAAGAAAGGCAGTCGCGGTAGCCCAGAGGGTTAGACCCGTCTTCCGCCCAGGGTGTGATCCTGGAGATCCGGGATCAAGTCCCATGTCAGTCTCCCTGCATGGAGCCTGCTTTTCCCTCTGCCTGTGTCTCTGCCTCTCTCTCTCTATGTCTGTCATGAATAAATAAATAAAATATTACAAAAAAGAATGAGCAAAGAAATAAATCTGAGCAGTCCTGACCCTTGCTCCAAAAGTACAGAACATGAATTCTCTTAGATAGGCTAAGGCCTATGTGTCCACATGTGTTAGGTGTCTTTGACTCAACAGCTGTCACTAACTACATCCAATGCTCAGGAAACAGTGGGGTAAATGATCGAATAGTCAACAAGGCTAAAAGTCAAGCGTAGATACAGAAATTGATGTAGAGTGATTTTTGCCACTGGAACTTAAACTGGCTGTGTATTCCTCTCCTCTAATCAGAAGCAGCTTCCCTTCCAGCTGTACCAGATCTTCCGTTTATTCACTTTGTACTTTAGTAGCAAGTGTCCTTAGTGAAAACTTCATTTCCCAGCATATCTTCAGGGATCTCCATTAGACTGTTAACAGATTATCACCATCTGTTGGTGATTATTTCACTATGTAACAGCCCTGTTCTAAGAGACGTGTCCTCTTTCACCAGCAGAGCGATACCTGGGGACAACTAGGTCAGGCTCAAGAGGAGATGCAAAAATTACAGCTGGGTGTAGATAATCAATATTAAAACAGCCGGCCGGTTTCTACTTCTATTCTACACAATTCTTTTGCAAAATGGAGACGATAGAGTCCTTTTCACATTTCTATTTTCTGGAATCTGAAACAGATTCAAGAACAAAAGAGAACCAATGTCATTATATGTATATGCCCATTTGGGGGCATGTACACTACTGATAACATTTGGAATATGATTGTACATTAAATAAGAAATAATTCGTATGACATCTAAATAACTGCCCAAGAACCATCTGTCTATATTCGCTCATTAAAACTAAGTATGTTGAATTTCCAGTGATAGGTTTGTTGTAGGTATGGAGGCTATTGTAGGCATAAAGAATAAGGTCAAACAAATAGAATTTGTTTTTCAATGATTGGAAATAGAGCAGGGAAATAAAACATTGCTCCATGAGGTACACAATATATTTCACAAGGGAAATATAGCAGCCTGCAGAAAGAAGAGGGCTAGGCAAGAAATCTGAAAAAAAAAATCTTTCAAGGTACACTAATTCTCACAGAATGCAAAGCAGCATTTCAAAAATGCCATTTGAAATCTGTGGTTGTGATGAAGGAACTGCATTTGTGAATGATTTTGGGTACATAGAATTAAAATATAGGACAGGAAAAAAGTATAGGAAAGGAAATGTAATAAACTTATAAAATTCTTACAATGGTTGTGTGATAATATAAAAGTAGTATATAATTTGAAGTATATAATACAGTATATAATATATGGTACATTATATATGACTATATATAATACAGAATATATTATTTGAACTCTAAATACTATATTATTTGAAGGTAATCTGTTATAAGTTAAAAATATATATTGTGGGCAGCCAAGATGGCTCAGTGGTTTAGCACTGCCTTTGGCCCGGGGCGTGATCCTAGAGACCCAGGATCAAGTCCCACGTCAGGTTCCCTGCATGGAGCCTGCTTCTCCCTCTGTCTGTGTCTTTACCTGTCTCTGTGTATCTCATGAATAAATAAATAAAATTTAAAAAAAATAAAAGTCAACATGACACATAAAACTAAATACAAAAAAAAGTTCCTTGATTCACCTAAATGATTCTAGGAATGGAAGAAAAAGAAAGAAAGAAAGAAAGAAAGAAAGAAAGAAAGAAAGAAAGAAAGAAAGAAAGAAAGAAAGAAAAATTACATTAAATATAAATGGGCTAAAAGGTAGAGATTTCTAGGCTTAATAAAAACACAAAACCAAACATGTAATATTTACAAGAAAAATATTTAAATTTAGATTGTGGTAAACAGACTCCTAAAGTAGTCCTATGATTCTTGTCCCCTTGGTCTCACACCCTGTGTGAACTCTTTTCTTTGAATATGTGTGTGATTTGCTTCTAAACCATAGAATACAGCAAAGATAATGGCATAGAAATAGATTTGAAAATTGCTATCAATGAATTTTACCTAATTGATATTCATAGACTATAGATAGGTACTTATTGTAGCATTCCCAAATAAACAAGGAGCATTCACCAAGACAGACCATATTATAGCTTATAAACATGTCTCAGTACATTTCAAAGAATGGAAGAATATGACTTCCACCTACAATGTAATTAATTAGAAACTAAAAACAATAAATTATCTATAAAATCTCCAAATATGTTTAAACAACACATTTCTGAAGAACCCATGCAACAAAGAAATCTTACGAGTAATTAGAACATATTTTGAACTAATGATTGCTAAATGATAATGAAAGCATTTAACAAAATATATGAGATACAGCTAAAGCAATATTTTTTTTTAATTTTATTTATTTATTTACGATAGTCACAGAGAGAGAGAGAGAGGCAGAGACACAGACAGAGAGAGAAGCAGGCTCCATGCACCGGGAGCCCGACGTGGGATTCGATCCCGGGTCTCCAGGATCACGCCCTGAGCCAAAGGCAGGTGCCAAACTGCTGCACCACCCAGGGATCCCCTAAAGCAATATTTTTAAAAAGTTGTAATTTCAAATGGTTATGTTGAAAGAATGACAGTGTAAAATAATTGTATGTATTTCTATCTTAAGAAGTAAAAGACAAATAAAACTCTGGCAATTTAAACCCAAAAATAAGTGCAAAAAAGAAAATAACATTGAAGGCAGCTATCAAAACAAAAAAAATAGACAGAGAAAATCAATAAATCAAAGTTCGTTCTTTGAAAAATAATGTAACTGTTAAATTTCAAAATAAAAATATTACTAATATCCAGAATAAGTAAGGGATCTTTTTAATCATTAAAAAAGGTAAGGGAATATTATGAACAACTTTAGAGTAATGAATTTTGCAACATACCCAAAATGGAAAAATCGTATGAAAGATGCAAATGAACAAAATCAATACGGAAGAAATAGAAAATAGGAAGAGTCTCATATATTGCAAAAAAATATTAAATTTGTTATTTAGGTTTTTCTCCCCCCAAAATTTCAAGTCTAAATGATTTCACTGGTGAATTCAATCAAATGTACGTGAAAGGAACCCTACCAATCTTGAATGTGCTCTTCAAGAAATAGAAGAGAGTATATTTTTCAACTGACTTATACTTAAACCTTAAGATGCCAAATCAGATAAATATATTACAAATAATAGAAGTACAGGCCAAATCAGATAAATATATTCCAAATAATAGAATTACAGACCAATGTACTTCATGAATACAGATGCAAACATTCTTAGCAAAAAATTAGTAAATCAAATTAGTAAATCAAAAATACAATATTTCCAAGTAGGGCTTATCCTAGGAATTCAAGATTGGCTTTGAATTTAAATATTAATCATAAAAATAAATATTAATCATTGAATTTCACCACCTTAATAGGATAAAGAAGAACAACCATGTGATCACTTCAATAAGTGACCCTAGATAGGTTCTAGATGCAAAACATGTCCAGAAAAATAAAAGAATGGACAGCCTTTCACAACTTTTTGAGGGTCCCAGTGTGGATCAAAGCAGAAGAATGACTCTCAGTGCCTCAGAATAAAAGTGGCAGAGTAAATGATTCATTGGACCTGAAGAGGTCATGCAGAGAGGAATGAGGAATGATAGTGTAGCAGATCTCCACGGACAAAGACTAAAGATGAATGGATAACCCAAATACTAGAGGATACTGCCAGTACCTTGATGTACTACTGCGAGGCCCAGGAACTCAGCCACAGACCTCATAAAAGTTTTACTTGAACCTCAATTTTATCGAGATTAACATTCACTTCCCTCAGTAAAAAGAAGATTATAATTATAACATTTTTGGTGATAAATTAGTGATAAAAACATAGAAACTAAGTAAGTGAGAAAGGAAGTGATTATTATTACCCTTATCTACAATGGATATAACAACAAGAAATTGAACAAGATAGGAAATGTTAACATAATATTCTGCATTATACAATGGTGAAAATATGTTTTAAATATTTTATTTATTAATTCACAAGAAACACAGATAGAGGCAGAGACAGAGGCAGAGGGAGAAGCAGACTCTATGCAGGGAGCCTGATGTGAGACACATTTCTGGCACCCTTGGAATCACTCTCTGAGACAAAGGCAGATGCTCAATCACAGATGCCAACCCTGTTTGGCATCCCAAACAGTGAAAATATTTACATAGTCTTAAGAGAGCCACCAAAAATTATAATGTAATTGTATTTAAAGTTTGGATAGAGTAGATAGGGGTGTGTGTGTGTGTGTAGCTGATTGTATCTATCTTTCCACTGTAGGAAGTCAGTAAATGATATTTACTAGAAAATCAAGAATAGCATAAATTCATGTTTTTTTTTCTTTTTTTACAAGCATTGGAAATAGCTTTTTAAAACCATGTACATGTATAACTTTGATAAAATATTGCATTAATATATCAGTATAACATGATGAATTTACACATGAAATAATTTTGAAGGGCAGTATTAGTGACATATAAGAATATATAAATACATATACATACCTCCTTAAATAAAATATCTGAGTAATGTAAAATTTAGCATTAGTAATTAGTAATTAACATTAAAATTTAATTGCAGTAATTGAGGTTTTCTGTGTGCGTGTAAATGTCAGATTTTTAATAATGGACACAAATCACTTTCTTAAGTTAGAGGAAATGCCCAATAAGGTTATTTTTTAAAGAAGAAATAATTAGAATAGAAATGAAGATAAATGGTATTGACAGGATAGAAAACTTTTTCCAGAGTTTACACATTTCTAAATATCCCTTAAGCACACATATACAGGCACACACACATACACACATACACACCACTGTGGTTAAGAATCAATTTCTGTTTTTAGGGGGGAAAAGGTGACCAATGTAATCCTTAGCAGAACCACAGACATGTAGTTCAATGTTAAAAGGGCTGACAGTCTTCAGAGAGAAAGCACAGTGTCCATGTCACTATCAAACCACAAGACCACACAAGAAGACTCATGGAGATGTCCCTTCAGCCTAGTGAAAAAAAAAGTCTCAGAAAGGCAAGGGAACTTGGCATATATGGCACATAGCTTCTGGGAGTTCAGATGCAAGTATGCACAGTCCTACTCATGCCACACGGAGAGCTGTCAATAATCTTAATCAAATTCTCAGCTATCAGAGATTTTTTTGTTCATTCCTGATTTTCTTGAAAACCAAGAGCAAGTGACCCCACAAGCATCCAATAAGCAGGACTCTGATTTAATGTATGAAGGAGGAAAAATTAAAGAGATATTTTCAAGTTGCTAACACACAGTTACCGAGCTTCCTACAATGACAACAAATGTTCATTATTGTAGTTGTTTTTGTTACTATATTTTCTCCCTGCAGGGATTCAAGGTTATAAAACTAAGTATATCTAACAGTAGAAGTCTCTGAGAACGGAATTAAAGGTAGGTGCCATGAAATTTGAGAGGAGGGGGGACAGCAGTTACCCAAAATGGGATTAAAAAAGCCAGAAGACACTAACTGTTGCCAAGAATGGCCTGTGTTTGTGTCAAAAATAAATTGGTTCTTGGGCGTCTGCTTTAAAAATAACTAAGAAAAAAATAAAAAGTAAAAATAAATCTGTGATCAATACTCTTTCTGATACTCTTTTTATTGCTTTCAAATCAAAAAAGCATTGCTCTCTCTGTAACTAAAGTTAAATAAGTTTTTCAGCAGTGTATACTAGAAACAGCCTTTTTTCCCCCCAATTGTTCCCTGCAAGGATTCTGAAGGGAGAGCAAGAAATTGGTTTTTGTCTCATCTTCATGAAACATTTTTATTGAGTAAAATTAACTCAAAAAGATGTCAAGCAGTGACTCTGACTGCAACCCTGAGTTAAATGAACATGTTGTACGCTTGACATCTAACACCAAATTCCACTAGTCCTCACACCATTCTCCATTTAAAAAGACAACATCTGATGGTTTCTTGGAGTGATGGCAAATTCCACTTGGACCCCTGCATGCCCGATGTGCGTAGCTACACACGCTGCTATCCTGCCTGCAATATTTACCACCACAAACTGCTTTTCCCCTTTGGCTGAATTGAGAAGGAGAGCCATCAGAAACACTTTTTCTCATTACTCTTTTATCTGGTCATTCACATATTTTCAGTTTTCCTTCTAACTCTATTTTTACATAACTGCTCTTATTCCAAATCCACAAGTCATCTCTTTTTCCCCTGTTTAAAAAAATATTGAGACCTGGGGATTAATTGTGGCATTCTAAATTTATTTTTATTTTAAAAGCATAGGCAGTGACAAATGGAGGAGTATACTGCTTCATTTTTCTTGATGGGTCAAGCATCGGCAAGAGAACAAATAGATTTTTGAAGTTTTAGTGAATCTTCTCCAGATCTATTGAAAGTATTAGACCATGTCTATTTTTAAACATTATTTAGTAGAAATAATCAGTTTTTCATGTTAAACAAGGAGTTGTTCTTTCTCATAGATCTGTGCTTCAGGCTGGAAGGGAAAGTCACGCAGCAGATGGACATTAAAAGTGGAAAGATCAAAGGGCGTCATCACTGGAACTCAAGCTCTAGGAGTGGAGGGCCAGGTGGACACCAGAAGGATAAAGTTAATATGATATTTTTCTGCTACCAGCAGGCAGGAAGACCAGAGCAAACACAGCTTCATGTGCAGAAATCATCTATCAGCTGCTGGTAACTTGCTTGGATTATCCCCAATGGCTTGCCTAAATCCATCTCATATAATATTACCATGCAAATCCATGATAGTCCTTGTACCAAATCGATGTGTTAAACTTGAAAATGAGCTATGAATCACATGTCAAAGGTATTTAGGTAGTACTGCTTAGATAAGTCCCTTACCGTTGGGTTGCCAAGGACTAATTTTAGCACTATGTAATTGCATGAGTTTCATTTCCAAAATAAAATATTAAATTTGTTATTACTGCAATGATAATAAAAGCATTTAATGAACTCAGTGGTGGACACTTCACATGTATTATGTCACTTCATATTCACAAAAGTCTTACATGGTAGGTAGTGATGCTTTACCCATTTTGAAGATAAGAGAGGAAAAAGACTGAGACGTTAAGTAATTTCTTAAGGTGATATAAGTAGGAAACTGTGATATGGAAACCCAGGTCATGTGACTTGGAAATCCTGAAACCACACTTGAAGGATTTGGATTGGTACTGTCGTTCAGTGAGATTTGCATGAGATTTGTCTGACTAATTGGTAGCAAGTCTTGCTTCTTAGTGATTAATAGATATAAATTTCATCAAAGTTAAAAAAAATTTCATCAAAGTTATATTTTACCCAAGGAAGAGAGTAGATCAAGTCCCAGATTTCTGAATGAACCTTTCTATTTTTTTCTTCACTCTAATATCAATAATATCCTGTTGGATTTAAGTTCTGATCTCCTGCTATCCTGGTATAGAGCCACTAAACCATTTAGAAAAGGTCACCGAGTCTTCTTTGAAGTAGGAGATTTAGCTCCAGGAATCTGCACATGTGTGTTCATGATCCATTACTTATCAGAATGATATAGGCAGACAGACTTTGTGCAAGTAAATTCTGAAATATTAATAATAGGAGTACACTTTAGAATTTTCTAATAATTTCATTCAATTATTTAACCTTCCTCATAGTTATCTGATTGCCTTTTAAATTCAAGTAGAATCCTTTCTGTGCCAAATGGAATTACCAAACAAAAATATTTTCAGAGGAACAGTAATTCACCTATTACATATTATTATTTTGCCTCTCATGTGATGCTTATAAATCTAACATAAAATATGTGCTACATATGCCAAATAAGCAGATACATTTTGAAACTCAGAACTTGTCATGAAAAAGAGGCATGATGTATAAGTTAATGTTTTTCCTGACAACTGGTTAGCCAGGCAAATGGAATCCAGAAATAAATGACTTTTATTTTAGATTTGCATTATTATTCCACCCAACACAGAATCCACAGCAGATGGTAATGTGTTACAGTTTCAACCTATTATTGGTCTTCAAGGGTAGTAAGACTTTATATCTAGAACAGTGGTTCTCAAGCTATTGCATGCATCAGATTGCTGGGTACAACCCCCAGGGTTTCTGATTTAATAAGATTGGGATAGGGTCTGAGACTTCATGGAACTGACAAGTTCCCCAGGGATGCAGTTGCTGCTGGTTCAAGGACCACACCTTGAGAAGCAGTGGTTGTGAGTCTTGGGAAAACCCTTTCTGTTATCTAAAGGGGAAATCCCCCGGCCTTGGGTCTTCTCTCTCCTCTGATGATTCCCATTGTGTTCATTTTTTATTTTTGTTTTGTTCCATATGGCACTTTTTTCCTCCTCAAATCTCACTGATGCATCTCTTTTTGTGTTTGGTTTAGGGTCTGGTTTGTCCTTCATTCAGTCCAGTCTCTTGCAACTGCTGATGGCATACCAGTTGGGGAAGGAGGGAAATGCTCACGGTACTCTAATCTCAGAGTAAAATAGCCATGCTCAGACCCTGCCAAATCCAGATTTATTTTATCATATTCACCCCAAAATATTGTGTTTGAAGAATCAAAGGCCTTATTTTATTATTCTAGTCTGTTTGTGCCAGAAGGTTCTCCCTGGAATAAAGTTAGAATGGATTTTCTGTATGGGCAGCTTGTGAGAACTACATATCTGCAGTGGCTCTCTGCTAAATGGGTATGTCCATAAGTTAGAAAAGAGGACAGCTTTTGTCTTCCTAGATCTACTCTTCTAGGACCCTCCAGGGAGAGCCTACTCATAGAGACCCTTTGGTCTTCCTTAGCTGGAGGCCCCTTGTGTTCAATCCCATCAGTTTTTACCAGTTACTGCTTCTTTGCTGACAAAAGGACACACGATCTTTCACCATGCTGCTCTTAATGCAAGCTCTCTGAATACAAGCATGCTGGTCTACTTTCACATTCTCAAAATATCTGCTTTATCAAAGGCCTTATTTTTTTATACTTCCTATTTTATACTTTATTTTTTATAATAAATTTATTTTTATTGGTGTTCAATTTACCAACATACAGAATAACACCCAGTGCTCATCCCGTCAAGTGCCCCCCTCAGTGCCCGTCACCCAGGGATTTTGAGCATGCTGATACCTCTGTCTTGGAACATTCTTGCAAACATTCACCTAGTTAAACTTATATTCTTCTTTTTAAAAAATTTTTTTTCAACTCATGCATTCTCAATGAGGTCCCAGACCTGAAACTTTGATCAGAACCCTTTCCTTTGTTCCTTGTACTCTTCCTTTATCACGCACACTATGATTTTAAATGATAGATTTCAGTGATAATTTTACTCTTGGCTCCTCCCATTCACTTGTGAAGTCTAGGAAGGCAAGACTCCTGTCTATTTTGGCTCATCACCAAACCCCTAGGGCCTAGTGAAATGCTTAGTAAATAATTAACACTCAACAGATACTAATTTGACTGAAGACATTGTTGACGTCATACCAAGATCTCTTAGGATGGGTAGCATGGAAATAGTGATGCATTTTCATATTGTATATTCTCATAAGTTTATGTAATCTCATAAACCATGCCAATACACATACTGGAGAGCGGGGCCAAGTCCACACATTTAGGAAGCTCTTCTCATTCACAAATATGGCAGTTGAGAATGCTCAGAAGAGAGTCTCATGAGGAGAATCAATTATGCTTTTATACCTACCTGCTCCACAGTGTCTCTCTGAGGCCTATATTATTCTGTTAAGATTTAGGTGAATTCCATTTATTCTAGTACTCCTT